>NW_011494730.1:1143768-1177473 GCF_000754665.1 Bison bison bison
AGTATCTTTTAATTTCATGGCTGCAATCACCATCTGCAGTGATTTTGGAGCCCCCAAAAATAAAGTCTGACACTGTTTCCACTGTTTCCCCATCTGTTTCCCATGAAGTGATGGGACCAGATGCCATGATCTTAGTTTTCTGAATGTTAAGCTTTAAGCCAACTTTTACACTCTCCTCTTTCACTTTCATCAAGAGGCTTTTGAGTTCCTCTTCACTTTCTGCCATAAGGGTGGTGTCATCTGCATATCTGAGGTGATTGATATTTCTCCCGGCAATCTTGATTCCAGCTTGTGCTTCTTCCAGCCCAGCGTTTCTCATGATGTACTCTGCATAGAAGTTAAATAAGCAGGACGACAATATACAGCCTTGTCTGTTTTATGTGAGGGCAAAGACAATGTCCACCCTCCTCACTGATACATCCAGCTGCCTGGAGAAAAGTAAGTGCATAATATTTATTAAATCAATCTTGCCTAATATTTAAAAACACTCCAGTCTCTCCACTCACCCTAGGAAATACCTTATTACTGATGGCAGGCATTTCAAGGCTGGCAAAGTCACTGTACTGATTAGACTGCTGAATCCCAAAATGAAGGTTCAATATTTTTCACATTTTCATTTTGCTTGGAAGGGAAGAGTTCAGGGTTTGGAGTCAAAAGCGCTTTACTTACAAGCTTGTGTGACCTGAGATTACTCAACCCCTTCAACAAAAATTTTCTGACCACCAGCCACTGGACAAGAGTACTTTGGTGATAAGTACGAAATAGTCCTATCCCTCCAAGAGTTCACGATTGAACGAAGAGACCAATGAGAAAGAAAAAAATTACCACAGCCTATCGACGGCTATCTCCCTACCGTCTCGGGCCTATTTTCCATACACTTTCAAAATACTGTTTCAAAATGGACGCCAGTTTAAGCCACTTACCTGCTTAGAGTTCTTCCCTGGCGCTTCTGTACGCTCAGAATAGAAAGCCACAGAGTTCTGGAAGGCTTCAGGCAGCCCTGCCACGCGCTTCTTGTGTGACTCCATCTCACCATGGCGGCCTCTGAGGTCCACTGGCCTCAGCGGGCCAGGTCGCCGAGCTGGGATCTGATTGGTGAGCACGAAGAAAGAACTGAGCATGCGCGACGTAGCGCCGCGCATCACCCCTAATTTCAGTCTCTGGGCTGCAGAAAGCTTGCAGTCTTGCAACTGCTCTTTTCCATTGTACTGATGCTTAACTGGCATTCAATAAATGGGCAATATGATGAGTTTTGACATAAAGTATACGCGTATGACCCTATCACCACAATTAAGAAAATGAACACATCCATCAACTTCAAAACTTTCCTACCACCCCTGGTCCTACCTCTTGTCTCTTCTTGCCTTCCACTCCGCAACCACCGGTCTGCTTTTGTAATAGATTAGTTTTCATTTTCTAGTATTTTATATAACCAGAATAAATTCTTCTTTTGGCTGCTCTTTCTCTCACCATTATTATTTTGAGATTCACCCAAGTTGCTCTGTGTGTGTGTGTGTGTGTGTGTGTGTGTTAGTCACTCAGTAGCGTCTGACACTTTGTGATGCCTTCGTGGCCTATAGCTAGCCAGTCTTCTCTGTCCGTAGAAGTCTCCAGGCAAGAATACTGGAGTGGGTTGCCATTCCCTTCTCCAGGGGATCTTCCCGACCCAGGGATCAAATCCAGGTTTCTCGTGCTGAGGGCAGATTCTTTACCGGCTAAGCCAACAGGGAAGCACCTTGCTGTGTGTATGAGTCAATTACTTTTCAATGCTGAATAGTTCTCTATTACGTGGATATAGGACTATTTGTTCATTCATTCACATGTTTATGGGCATTTGGGTTGTTTTCAATTTGAGGCCATTACAAATAAAACATGAATATTTGTCTACAAGTCTTAGGGACAGTTGTTTGTGTAAACACCTAGGAGGCAAGTGGGCAGGATTTAGGGTAGGTGTGTAACTTTAAAAGAACTTAAAGAACTTTTTAAAAGTAGCCGAACTGTTTTCCAAAGTGACTGCCTCATTTTACATTCTCAGAAGTGTATGAGAATTTCGGGTATCCCTGGTGGCTCAGATGGTAAAGAATCTGCCTGCAATGCAGGAGACCTGGGTTCCATCCCTTGGTTGGGAAAATACCCTGGAGAAGGGAAAGGCTACCCACTGCAGTATTCTTGCCTAGAGAATAGCAAGAGAAGCCTGGCGGGCTACAGTCCACGGGGTCGCAAAGAGTGACTTGGCATGTACAATGACAAATTATGTTAAGTATCTTTTCAAGTGTTTATTTGCCATTTGTATATTTTCTGAGGTGAAATGTCTGTTCAAATCTATCAATCTTTTTTTTAACTTTTTATGGCTGCAGTACCTGCATGTGAGATCTTAGTTCCCCAAGCAGGGATGGAACCTGCACCCTCTGCAATGCAAGTGTGGAGTCTAAACTCCTGGATGGACAAGGACGTCCCTGTCAATCACTTTAATATGATTACTTGCCTTCTTAAGTTGTAGGAACTCTTCATTTATTCTAGATAAAGTCTTTTATCCGATATACATTTTGCAAATATTTTCTTTCAGGTTGTGGCTTGCCTCTTCTTTTTCGTTGCAGTATGTTATGAAGAGTAAAATTTTTCATTTTCATGAAATCCAATTTATTGATATGTTTGTTTTGTGGTTGACTTTTGTGTTTCAAAAATACTTACAAACTCAAGATCACTAAGATTTTCTTCCATGTTTTCTTCTAGAAGTTTTATAGCTTTAGCTTTTATATTTAGTTCTAGCATCCATTTTGAGCTACTTTTTATATATGGTGAGAGGTAAAAGTCAGGTTTTTTTTTTTGCACGCATCTATCCATTTGTTGAAAAGATTCCTCCCATTAATGTGCCCTGGCACTTGTGTTGAAAATGAACTAGCCATTTATATATGGGTCTATTTCTTGACTCTTTATTCTGTTCCATATATGTATATCTTTATGCCAACAACACACTGTCTTGATTATTGTAGCTTTATAATAAATCTTGAAATGAGGTAGCATATTAATCATTTGCTCCTGCGTAACAAATTACCACAAATTTGGAGGCTTAAAGCAATATACATTTATTATCTCATGGTTGCTGTGTGTTAAGGATCCAAGCATGGCTTGTTAGATCATCCACCTAATATCTCAAAGCACAGGCCATGCTGGGTTCACATCTGGAGGCTTGACTAGGAAAAAAAGTCCATTTTCCAGCTCCTATGCTTGTCATTTGGTTCACTGCAACTGTATAACCAAGAGTTTCTGTTTTTGTTGGCTGGCAGCAGGAGACTGCCCTCAGGTCCTAGAGGCCGCTCCCAGTTCCTTGCCACCTTGGCATCCCAACACAGTCAGAAGGGAGGGGAGGGGGGAGAAGGACTTTCTAGTGAGTCTGCTAGCAAACAGAATCAGACATAATGTAATCACAAAAATCCCATCCCATCATTTTTGACAGACTTTACTGGTTAGAACCAAGTCATAGGCCCTGTCCACACTTAGAGAAGTCACTCAGTCGTGTCCGACTCTTAGCAACCACATGGACTGCAGCCTACCAGTCTTCTCCATCCCTGGGATTCACCAGGCAAGAACACTGGAGTGGGTTGCCATTTCCTTCTCCAGGGGATCTTCCCAACACAGGGATCGAACCCGGGTCTGGAGGACCCTGTATACCAGGAGGTGGGGACATGGGGCCATCTTAGACTGCATCCTCCACAGATAAGTTCCAAGTATGTTTTTCTTTTCAAAGTTGTTTTTGGCTATTCTAGGTCCTTTGAATTTCTGTATACATTTTAGAATTAGCAATAAATTTCTATGAACGTCTGCTGAAGTTTTTATTGGAATTCATCTATAGATCAATTTGGGTAACACTATTGAGCCTTCTTTTTCTTTTTTTGGCTTTTTTTAAAGTTTAAATTTATTTAGTTTTAATTGGAGGATAATTACTTTACAGTGTTATGTGGATTTCTGCCATATATCAACATGAATTAGCCATAAGTATATGTATGTCCCCTCCCTCCTGAAGCTCCCTCCCACCTGCCACCTATTATCGAGTCTTCTGATCCATAATCATAGTGCATCTCTTCATTTATGTATGTGTTTAATTTCTATAGTTTTCGGGGTACAGATGTTGCACATTTTTTTTCAAATTTGTTCCTAAACACTTTTATTCTTGATGCTATTTAAATGGGATTTAATTATTTTTCCATTTTATTTTAAATTGCTTCATCAGTACATTTGGAAAATTGCTTAATCAGTAAATTCCCTTTGTGGAAAACCAAGCTTTTCCTGTGCTCACCGTGACTAGGAAGGCAAATATGTTAAGTAAGTATGTTAATAGTTCTGTCTTGCCCCACTCTTTAGGACCCCATGGTTTGTTCATGGAATTCTCCAGGCAAGAGTACTGGAGTGGGTTGCCATTCTCTTCTCCAGGGAATCCTCCCGACTCAGGGATTGAACCCAGGTTTCCTGCATTGCAGGCAGATTCTTTAGTATCTGAGCTATTAGGGGAATGTTATACTCTCTTTTGGAGAAGGAAATGGCAACCCACTCCAGTATTCTTGCCTGGAGAATCCCGTGGACAGAGGAGCCTGGTGGGCTGCTGTCCATAGGGTTGCACAGAGTCGGACACGACTGAAGTGACTTAGCATACTCTCTTTTGCCCTCAATTCTAAGCAAGTCCTCTTATCTAAGTCTTATCAGCAATAAAGCTGACATCTGGCTCTTTGCCCCACCATCTGATCTCTATGGCTATTTTTCAGTTGGTTCTGAACTGTTGTAGGGAAAGGGGTATGATTTATTAACCGCCTAAAACCTCAACATCTACTCCATCTGACTGGTGAAATCTACTTGTATGTGAAAACTCAGCTCAAGGCTTCCTGTGTCTGTGACAACTTCCTGATGTTCCCTCCCACGTGTCCCTGCTTCGCTTCCTGTGGTGCATGTGGTAACACTTAACTGCTCTCCTTTATTGATATAGCCTTCTCCTTCCTCCTCCTCCCTTTAAATGTGTAAAAGTCTCAAAAGCATGAAGAAAAACCATACTTTACTGATTTTTGTAGCCTCAGTGCTTAGCACAATGCCAAGCAGGCAATAGGTATTCAATAAATGGTTGCCTAACCCACAAAATGACATGACTTCAGTCTTGAAAAAGGGTAACTGTTCATTATGTAATAGTTAATGAAATAACATAATGCAGAATCCTGTACATATATAAAAATGAGTGCTCATTGAAACGTGATATGTAAAATAAGTTGCCATTGTGTTTGGTATCTTTTTAAAAAAATTATTTATTTTTGGCTATGCTGGGTCTTCATTGCGGTGTGTGGGATTTCTCTAGCTGTGGCAAGCGGGGGCTACTCTTCTTTGCAGTAAGCTGGCTTCTCTTCTTGAGGAGCACAGGCTCTAGGCACTCAGGCTCAGTATCTATGGTGCGTGGGCTCAGTTGCTCTGTGACATACGGAATCTTCCTAGACCAGGGATGGAAA
The DNA here is from genome assembly GCF_000754665.1 of Bison bison bison. Classification (NCBI taxonomy): domain Eukaryota; kingdom Metazoa; phylum Chordata; class Mammalia; order Artiodactyla; family Bovidae; genus Bison; species Bison bison. Next base: position 1,149,255 of record NW_011494730.1, read on the forward strand.
CTGTGTCCCTCGCATTGGCAGGCGGACTCTCAACCACTGGACCACCTGGGAAGTCCCTGTGTTTGGTAACTTTCTAACAATAATTTTTTCGACTTTTCACTACTGCTAAAGTCTGAATCGCCTACCACCCAGCACCTCCCTCCCCATGCATATGGGTTGTGGGAGGGTTGTGGTAGTTAATGTCACAGGGGACACTGAGACTCTAAGGGCAGCCAAGTGAAGGAAGTTGGAGAAAACAGGATTAAAACCGAGAGAAACCAAGTCCAAATGCCAATCAAGTTCAGGGGCCAGGAGCAGGGGCAAGGAAAGAGAGCACAGAGATTGGAGTGCAGAATTAGAAGAGAGGATCACTGGTGAGCAAAGGTTAGAATGGAGGGGAGTTCAAGCATGACTTTCTTAAATATCTGTGGGAGGCTATGGATTTTATTTGTTTCGTGAATGAATTTACAAATTTTTGCTATCTTATTATTTTCCCTCAAGTTGTTCCTATTGTTACAGTCTCTTATTGTTGAATGAATATGGTATCTTCTTTTATCTTTCTGAGAATATAAAATACAATTTGGATTGGGGGGAGCTTTCTTGTGCTCCCTTTGCATGCTCTATTTTCTTTGAGTTGCCTTTACTTTTTGTCTTCTGACTTTTGTGTTGAGGGAGTTCCTCAAATAATAATATTAGCTAACATTTGTTGAGTATTTACTATATGCCAGACACTGCATGCTGGTTTCACAAAGGTGAATAAGACAAAGTTCTAGGCAGGGTATGTACAAAGATGCCTAGGCCTATTAAAGTAAATGTGTAGAAAATCAAAAATAAAGAAAAGATAGTAACAGTGTTACCAAAAGGCTTGGGGTCTGGCTGCTTGCCACTCAAAATCCAATAAACAGGCCAGACTGGTGAAAAGGAAAGTGTTAGTTGCTCAGTCGTGTCTAACTCTTTGTGACCCCATGGACTGTAGCCTGTCAGGCTCCACTGTCCATGGAATTCTCCAAGCAAGAATACTGGAGTGGATTATCATTCCCGTCTCCAGGGGATCTTCCTGACCCAGAGATTGAACCCTGATCTCCTGCATTGGCAAGAAGATTCTTTACCATCTGAGCCACACAGGTTTTAGGGGTGAAAAGGAAAGTTTCCTTTATTTTGGATGCTGGCAACTGGGGCAGGGAGGGATGTTGGACATCTATCCAGAGGCTATCTCCCACCACCACTCACACTGGCAATCAATGGGGCAAGAGCTTTTATAGACAGAAAGAGGGCCCTACATGCAGAAACAGCACAGTAAGCTCTGACAGTCATCTTCAGATTGGTCATCAGTGGTCTGACCAGTGTCATCTTGATTGTTTGAGGTACAGTTAATCTTCAGTTCCAGGGTTGGTGTGTTTCCATTTCTTTGAGGACAATTCTGGGAATTGTGGCAGCTCATGTCGTGGGTACAGTCTGGTCATCATGTAGTTAACTTCCTCACCTGGTGAGGGTTTCAGTATCTTTAAGACAGCTCACAGGACATGGCTCAGAATATTATCTATAGCCACTAAAGGCTTTCAACTACACTTAATGCTGCTGCTAAGTCACTTCAGTCGTGTCCGACTTTGTGCGACCCCATAGACAGCAGCCCACCAGGCTCCCCATCCCTGGGATTCTCCAGGCAAGAACACTGGAGTGGGTTGCCATTTCATTCTCCAATGCATGAAAGTGAAAAAATAAAGTGAAGTCGCTCAGTCGTGTCTGACTCCTAGTGACCCCATGGACTGCAGCCCACCAGGCTCCTCTGTCCATGGGCTTTTCCAGGCAAGAGTACTGGAGTGGGTGCCATTGCCTTCTCCGAACACTTAATGAGCACACTGCTACTATTTGGTCTCCTCTGACTGTTTTCCTTTGTTTCTGTATGTTCTCATTTCTCTGATTAAACTTATGTTTTGACTAAAGTTTTCCACAGGCAAAAGGCAGGCAGAGGACATGGGTGGTGCAAGGGGAGGGGTGGTGCAAGGAACATAGGACCCCGCCCTGGTTCAAGAGCAGCCTATCTGAATCAGTGTTCCCTAGAGAAACAGAACCAATAGAGTACGGATGTGCATATAGATAGATATGGGCGTTCCGGGTGGTTCAGTAGTAAAGGACTCTCTTGCCAAAGAAGGAGACACAGGAGACTCAGGTTCAATCCCTAGGTCAGAAAGATTCCCTGGAGGAAGAAATAGCAACCCACTCTGGTATTTTTGCCAAAATAATTCCATGGACACAGGAGCCAGGTGGGCTATACAGTCCATAGGGTCGCAGAGTCAGACGTGACTGAGCGACTGAGCATGCACGCACACACGCATAGATAGATATATAGATAGATATACTCATGCCTTTCTCCTTCCCACAAATTTACTCCTTCTGTGCTTACTGTCTCAGTGGCCCTGTTATTTACCCAGCTACCCAAGCCAGAAAACTGGGAGCCCTTCTAATGAGTGTCTACTTCCTCCTCCATACTCTCCAAATCCACTTTCCTGAAGTTCTGCTTCTTCTACTTTCTTTCCTTTCGGGCTGTCCCGGGTCTTTGTTGCAGCAAAGGGGCTTCTCTTCTAGTTGTGGCTCTCGGGCTTGGTTGCTCCAGGGCATGACGGACCTTAGTTCCCCAGTCAGGGACTGAACCTGCAACCCCTGCCTTGGAAGTCAGATGCTTAACCACTGGACCACCAGGGAAGGCCCCTGTTACCTTCTGAATAACTCTTGTGTTCATTCCTTCTCTCCAACTGCATCATCACTGTTCAAGTTCATGCCTTATCATCTTTAGCTGAGTTACCAACAATACAACTCTAACTTCCCTTCAACAGAACTTCAGCTTCAAACTACCCACTCCACTACTGACTGCATAAGTAACACAAATCAGACTGCTCTATTCCCTTGTACCTGTGGACAAACTCTAAACTCCTTAGAATGCCATTCAAGTCCTGTCCTGTCAGGAGCTGGTGCTTGCCTCTGTGATCCAGTTTTAACACATCACTTCTCCCTACACACCCCTTACAATCTAAGAGTATTGAAATTACTTGTAATTCATCCAAACAAGCCATGATCTTTGTTTTCTCCTCGTGTCTTTGCCCGTGACAAGAATTCGTACTTTCACCTTGTAAAACTCATTTATTCTTTGTAAGACTCAGTGGTAAAGAATCCGCCTGCAACACAGGAGACCCAAGAGACGCAGGTTCAATCCCTCAGTCAGGAAGATCCCCCGGAGGAGGAAATGGCAGCTCACTTCAGTATTCATGCCTGGAAAATCCCACAGACAGGGGAGCTTGGCAAGCTACAGTCTACAAGGTTGCAAAGAATCAGATATGACTGAGCACGCACACATTATTTGTAAAACAGCTCAGTCATCATGTCATCTAAGAAGCCTTCCTTAATCTCCCCAAACTGGGTTAACAACTGAAGGGGTCCCATGGTTCGTGTATATATTTCTCATAGTACTTAACCCTCAAAGCTACCTTGTGACATATACGGCCCCCAAGTGAACTTTTCAATGGCCAGAACTTTGTCTTTCATCCTTGTATTCCCTGGCACAAAATAGGAGCTTCAGAAATGTTTGTTAAACTAAAATAATTTCTTTCCTTCTCCAGTCAACTTGTAATGTAGTTGCTAGTTTCCCCATCTAATTTTTTTCTTCTCCTTAAAGACATGCCAATAGCTTCTGGAGAATAAAGACAAGGGCTTTGAGCCAAGAGACAGAAAAAGAGACAGAAGAGGCACATGCCTTGTAACTATGTTGTGACTTCCCTGCTTGCTGGCCAGGCCACACCCCCCCCCACAACAGTGGGGACATGATCCATCGTAGCTGTTGTAACACATCCCCCAGGGATGTACATGAATGTAACACAAATGGTAGAGGATGAAGCAGGAGGAAGGCCATTTGGACTCACTTGAAACACACCAAATAATGGGGTTCCCATAGGAAAGAGGGATTCTGTTACCTAAAGAAGTAATAAGTGAAAGAATTTGGGTAGATAAAAATTATAGCTACTATAACCTACTGTAAGGAAACAATATGTCTAGAATCCCCTTGTTCCCCCCTTGTCCACCTGGCAAACTGTCATGCTTCATGAACTACCCCAAAATTCATGACTCTGTAGAGTCTTTCCTGACATCCCATGACCAAAGTTGTTTCCCTTTTTAAGTTCCTATAGCTTCATGCTCAGTAGCAGGTATAATGAAGTTAGATAGGCCTGGATTCAGATTCTAGCTTTGACTCCTCATCTTTAAAATGGGACTACCACTATCGACCTCAAAGGATTGTTTTGGGGATGTCAATATAAAGTGACTACATACACTGGGCACTCAGATAATGTTAATCTTGCTGCCTCCTCCTCCCCACCTTATGCTGTATTAAAATGAATTCTTTGAAGAATTAAGTTTTTACTTTTCTGTGTTGCAACCTAGGCAGAGCTTGGCATATTCTGGCCTCATGATAAATGATTGATAACAAATATGGAGAAGAGGATACTGTACTGATGGGAAAAAATAACTACCTGTAGTAAAGTTGGCTGTTAGCAGGACTTGGTCCTTTGGTAAACTACAAATTACCTGAGTATAAGTGCCACATTGTGTAAATCTCTGCATTATCCTTGCCATAACTTAACAAAACAGCTTTGCTGTTAAAAATTAAAAGACAGGAGATTGGATAGCCGCAGGATGGGTGAATTCGGGCAGCTCCTCCTCTCAAGAAGTCAGCCTTATAAAGTACATGGCCATACTGCCCTCTGGAGCCTGAAGATTTTTCTCAGAATATCACTGAAATAGATCTTCCTGTTAAGAGCTATACCCAGAACCCGGATGAAGCTTGTCCGTTTTCACATGTGAAATGCTCCAAGAAGCTCTTCTAAATTTCCCAAATAACAATTTATAAAAATAGGGAGACCCAGGAGTTAAAAACATGAACTTTTCCCATTGTTCTTTTTCAAACTTCTTTTTAAAAAGTAACCATGTGTATTGCTATGATAGTATAATTTATATTTATTAGGCAGTTGACAAAACAAAACAAAACAACATTTGGCAAAAGAATGCCAATTTATTCATTTTTGGACACATGAACACAAAATATCCCTGCAGGCCAAAAAAAAAATTTGCAAATTTAAACAACCATCATCTTATCTCAACATGGGGATATCACCCCTCCCTTAATAGTTTAAAAAGTACCTCGTATTGCTAGAGACATACATCCAGTCCAAATTTAATAAAAATACATTTTAAAACATTACAAGTCTAACAATATCGAAACAAAAATGACACCATTAGTCAAATGAACAAATGCAAACATTTTTTTCAGTCACTAGACATAGAAAGAGCATGAATATGTCAATAGCAAGGGATAAGAAAATGGTTAATCAATAACAAGATCTTCCTTTTAATTTTACAAGGAAAAAGTCCCTGGAGTTGAAGCAATATTGATACAATGCCCTCAGCCTCCACTTTCTTAAAATGAAAGCAGAGCTACCACCTTGCTATCGAGCAAGAAAATCTTACAGCACATCCACAGAGGGTCGCTAGGGCAGGGTGGAGAGGGTGGGCCCGATTAAACAGCGGATTACCTTTTCATACAGGTAGCTGAGCCAGTTAGGTAAGCTCTGATATAGACTGGGCACCAGATCCTAAAACACAGACTGTATAGAATATGTCTGCTTGTAAATCGTCACCTTTGGAAGCAGCAAATAGAAATTATAGTACGAGTGAATATGTTCTGCCTGCCCAGACTGCTGGCTGTGTTAAGCCAGTGAGTTCACTTTGCAGCTAACCACCACAACAAAACATAATGGGTTCAACATTTGGATCTTCACCACTCTTTGAAGGTCCCTGTGCCTTCTCCCCAAATTGTTACTCTTTAGCATTGCTACATTTAAATCTTTCACACCACATGACAGTGCCTAAACAGGCGGCATTAAAAAAAAAACAACCAAACACTCTAAACCTACTTCTAGAGAATGCACACTTCCCATTGATTGACACATGCATAATGATTCAGTCCCAAGGGTTTACTGTGTTCAAACTGTCAAGCCAAATTAAAACTATGCTTTCAGACCTGCATGCAAGAGTATTGCTGCAACTCTGATTCTGCAGTGATTACCTCTTACTCACCCCTCAGCAAGTTTTTTCCCCAACAATCTCAGTTCTCTGTCCTTCCTTTTGTCTAAAACTATAGCATTGCACCCTTCAAGGTACTGTTTTCCTATAAAAATAGGCCTCCCGGCTTTTCCTCCACCACTACACTGATTTGCCCCAGTGTACTAGGACTGACTGAGGTCTTACAAACTATAGTTCAAGGTCGAGCATATAGCCCAAGAGCAGGCAGGCGAGTCAGGGCTTCCTGGCACTCTGCCTCGCTCCCTGCTTCATACATGCCAGGAGATGGTGAGAAGGGACGCTTCTTCTGTGCATTATTAACAAGCAAGTCCGAGGCACTCAAGTCCAGATGTGGTGCCCATCAGCCAGCCAGCCACCAAGAGTTCTTCACATCCTGGACTCCAGCAAGTCCTCCATCTCCTAAGAAAACTTTTGTTTTTCCTCCTCTTGGGTCAAGGGTAGCCAAGCTGAAGGATATTTTCTGTGCTCTCCCTGAACAAGTGTGAATAAAAAGCAGCAGCCAGTGCCTCACCAACGTGTCCTGATTTGTAGTGCCCAAGTGAGGTATTTGCAAAAAAGGAAAATCTTAAGAAATTAACATCTGCCATCTTCTTCACTCCTGCCCATGTTGTGCCTCAATTACAGAGCTTGCTTTCATCCCACTCTATGCAGAGAACAAGGACGTCTGCACTCGTATCTTAATGAGCTTTTAGGATTCGATATACATTATAAAACTCTCGGAGACCAGTCTCAGCAAACACTGGTGGCATCGCTGATCAACAGCACATGGAAATGTAAACTTTAATGTATTTACAAGCTTGTTTAAAAGACTGAAGGAAAACAGTGCTTTATATTGCTGGGGTTTTGAGAAGGCTAGTTTAAGAGATTTGGATCAGCTAATGAGTTCAAGCAACATCCTTCACTGTTAGATCCAGTGTTTCCCCCACCAGCAGTTTCCAGACAGAGGTGGCAAAAATGTTTTACCACACTGTATCTGTCTCCTCCCCCGGCACCTTCCTCAACCATACGGAAGGGCTCTGGACCTTTTATCCCTCCTTCCAGCTCTCACTCCCAAGGTTCCAGGACAGAGAATTACAAGTCAGTAAAAGGTGGGCTGGGAAACACTGCCTGGAACTATCAAGACTCTATGTAACTGTTGTCCATTCACAAAGTATTATCTACACTAAATACAAAATACATTTTCCCCCACATTGTAACTGATGCTTGCTTTAGATCAACTCCCTTTGTTTGAAGAAGAAAGGAATCCTGTCTCCCTGTGAACAGAATCCAAAATCTATTAAGAAAAATCGACCTTTTCTATGCAGTTTTAGTTTAATAAAAGGAAGGAAACCCCACCAAGTGTATTTCAGGTTGAAAGAGAAGCAAAACATTTGCGCTACAAGTAATTGTGAGTGACCTTGATTTCCAGGGAAAAAAAGTTTTAAATGCTGGTACATTTTTGCAAGTTGCAGCATCACTCAAGGTACCCTAAGGATTAGCAGAGCCTATCCAATAAGGAAGCATCCTGGTTCTAGCTTATTTTAAAACAAAGTGATAGGACACCAACTGTGACTATAAAACAGATTAAAAATAATTATTTAAAAAGGCATGGAAATATATGTCTTTTCTGACCAGCTTCAGAAATTGCCAGATTATGATCTATAAGAAACAGCTGATAAAAATCATACCGAAATCTCATCTAAAAAAGTACATTGTCAGGGGGAGGAAGAGGAGGGACTTTAAAAAATGTTTATTGCCAAAGATAAGTTTCTATGAGAAAAGTTTAAAAATCATTTAGATCTAACAAACCACACAGCAGCATAAAATGGGCACTTTTGAGAACTCTGAAAAATACTAAAAGCTAATTTTTTTTTTCCAAAGAGGGGGAAAGATGAGTACTTTTGCCATGGCAGTGTTATCTGTCATCATGGCATGCATCACATCTGTCTGTGTTACACATTCACAAAAGTCAACCAAATAAGAGAACTGCCTGTCTGAATCTGCAGCCAAATATAGTGCAATTGCCTGGCAGCCTGTACTTGCACCAGCACCAGTCTGTAGAGATCAACAGAGAAAAGTAGTAAAAACTCATAAAATTCTGTAAAACTTACAAAAAAATTAATGCTCATTCAAGGCATTTACAGTGGCGAAGTCAGAAATCTCCATTAAAAAGCCTATGGACCCACACAATTAAATAGTTACACTGAACTAAAGTAGATTGTTTGGTTTTTCTCTCCCATTTATGCACACACCCCACTCAATGAATACAGAAAAAAGGAAAAAAAATCTTCTCTGGTAAGACTAGAGGGATGCGGTGAACACCACAGCTAGCAAAATAGTCCATAGAAACCTTTCTCATAAAGTCCTTTAGAAAGTTCAGGCTGATCAGCCTTTGCATGATGAGGTAAAAATTCAGTCCAGTGCATCAGAAAAGATAATCTATGAGTATCTATTACTTTTAAAAAATGGCTCAATTTTGTTGATGCATCAGACAGTGCTGTGAAGTATAGATTCAGTGCAACTATTCCGAGTTGCTGGTAGAAGACCACCTGAAGTCAACTTGGCTCTCTCTAGAGGCAGTAGGCATTTGAAACATTTTGAGGCTGCGTGGGATAACAAACTGGTTGAGTTCTTTTTCTGAGATTCTCAGGCAAAATACATGGTGTGCTGGGTATCATGGTGGATTTGCACAGCTTTAGCCAAGGCCTGAGGATCTCGGCCATTGCTCTGTCCTGACACATGACTGCCTTCCGCACTGTAAAAAAAAGAAAGCAAAAAAAAAAAAAAAAAATAGTGTAACAAAAGACCACTTCAAACTTCAGGTTTCAAATAGCATGAATAGTACTGGATTTGAGATCTTGAGCTCAAACTGTGACTCCTTAAGTAATCTGTAATGTCTCTCTAAACATCAGTTTGCTCAATTGAAAAATACAACTTATTTAGACTGTTGCAATAATTAAATAGCATAGTGTCTGCAAAGACCCAGATCTTTATCAGTGCCTAAGCAGGGACTTCCCTGTCTTTTATGTCTGGTTAATGCCCACTTGTTCTTTAGTTTTCAGTTAAATGTCATTTCCCCCAAAGAAATCTTCCCTGACTCTGAAGTTCAGGTCAGAGCCACATGAACTATACTTTCATGAAATCCTCTACTTTTATTTCACTTAAAAGATCATTATTTGGATAATTATTTATTCCTCTACCAGGATAGAATCTCCAAGAAACTAGTAGATTTGTGTTTTACCAGGAAATCCTTAGTGCCTGGCATATAACAGTGTCTCAATAACCATTTGATGAATCAGTGAATGTGCTGAGCACACTGCTGGAACATAACAGATACTCAGCAAATGATACTGTGCCACCAGCCTTTCTTGTCTTCCCCTTACTAGCTATAGGACCTTGGACAAGTAACAACCCCTCTGAACTTGATCTTTTAGGATAACAATAACTTCTGAACATACCTCTTAAGAGCACCATGTGATACAAAGGGCTTAGTAAATGGGAAATTATCATCCCTCCTGAGTTCTCTACTTAAATTATTATTACCCCCTATCATCTAGGTTCAAAATCTTGGTCATCTTTTACTTCATCCTCTTCTCTGTCACGCACATCCAACTGACTGTTAAATAATATCTATTTAATCCCATGACTAGCCTTTTACTTTGAACAAAGATAATCTTGCTCTAACATACTTTTCCAGCTTCATGCCTGCTATTCTCTATTCAAATGCTCCAGTCAAAGAAAACTTGCTACTGTCCAAACACGTCACTTGTCTTGTCTTCTTTGTGTCTGTTATTCCCTCTGCCTGGAAAATTCTTTTCTCTTCTTTATAGAGCCAAATCTTACCCATCCAGCTACGAAATCTCTAACAGACTTCCTCTGATGTTCAATTGCACTTTCATCTCTACTGCTTTGAGCTAATCGTCAGGTTTTATGTTTGCCTGTATTGTCTACCGTACTGAAACATAAAATCCCAGGAGACATGTCTTCCTCAACTTACTGATTGTAGTACCTAGCACAGTGCTGGGGACACAGTGAATACCTAATAACTGTGTTGAATGAATACGTATATTACAGAATGAAAGGTACAAAGCCACAGCTGGGCATTTTCCATAATAGAGTACTTTCAACCGTACAGAAATAGACTCGCAGTGGAATGTCTACTATTTAGCAGCTGAATTCAGACTTGGGGAAGAGCCCAGAAACTGCTATACTTCACAGATGGTCATTTGAAAAGAAAAATTAATGGAGAGAACTTGTTTAGCTACTCAATAGTAGCTCAGTAACAGGTCAATATGTCTGATTCTTTTGAGATCTTTAGTTAGGGGTGAGAATGGTCTGGTACCCCACCTCTTCCCAACACAAACCCAGGTTCCTTCTAATGCATTCTCCAAGATTGTACTGAAAGTAAAGTGACCTGGTCAGGACCTCCCCCTTGCATGAACTGGAATCCACAGGCCTGTAATTGCTCTGACTGGAGCCAGGGCACTGGGCTGGATGTCTTGCGAGGCTGCTTAGTATTTGAGCAGAACTGAAATGCATTTGGCTCTAAAGGAAAACCACAGGCAGTTCCAAATGAGATTCCTTTTTAAGGGGGACAGACATACCATACAAGTGTGAACGAGCCTGGGCACTTTTTTGGACCAAAAGTCACAATATCAGCTTTTTGGACCAAAAGTCGTAACATGTAATTTTATTTGCTCCATGAAATGTAGACCCTAAAAGGAAGTTTAGCTCTTCCTAAAAGTTTTCAATGGAAGCTCATTTTTAAAAAGAAACATACTGCCAACACAAACAGAAAGATTTTATTTGCCTGAGAAACTTGCCTGTCATGATCCTTATCCACCAGATGATACCTTGCCCTGAAGGCTACGAGCCGGGCATAATAGGCAGGGGCTGGAATAGAGACTGAGCGTGTGCACCGCACATAGGTGTGACAAAGCTGGTAAGTCAACAACTGGAGCTCATCTGCGGTGAAGCAGTTGTCATCCCACAAGACCTGGTAATGTGAAGGACGGCTGGTTCCCTGGAGAAAGAATTGTATGATTACTGTCTCTGACATGGGTGTACTACCTGAGAGGAGAATGGAAACCTACCTAAATTCAGAAATAGTCCTGCCTAGCACACCTACAAGGAGATACTCAGACCAAGAGGTAACAGTTTTAGGACACAAGTATTAACAAAGTTATGTACAGTGTTTAATGACAAGTCTACTTAAGCTAGTTCCTGAATTTTCAAACACCTCCCTATCAAGACAAGTATCTGGACCAGCTTCCAAATTACCTGAATTCCCGCATGACTACAGAGGTAAAAGTCAAACTCGGATGGATGTGTGATGGTGCTATCCACAGTAGTGCCTGCTGGTACATTGCCACTTTTCCCTACCTACCAAAAAAAGAAGGGTATAATTAGTCATCAAAGAGCTAAGTTGGGTTCAGGCCATTAGTAACAAGTAAGTAAACTGCTCTTAAGTGAACTCTTGAAAATCAGTTTAATTCAAGATGTTGAATTTTCTGTAAATTTCCCTTGGCCCAACTATTTCATCCTTAAATATTTTCACAAACAAATATACTCCACGGTTTCACTAAGGGAATCCAGACTGAATTATTCTACCTGTGGCTTTGGGCTGCATTATTGTCATCAATTTTTTAGATGACACACTGGTATGTTCACAGAGGGGAAAAAAAGACATTTAAGATGGACAAGTTACCTGAGGGAAAAAAATCAGTTTTATTCTTTATTTGGAGTTAAAAAAAAAAAAGTCAACTTCCAGTAAAAGTTAAGATGAAGGAATCTTTGAACTGGTTCACCAGGTTCAACAAAACTAATACTTGTACAGGATCAATAAAAGAATTCACTGGCACATGCATTATCAGGAGGAGTGTACTGAAATGAGAATTAGGAAAACCAAAGTTTCAGTTCTAAGCCCTTCCTTGCAACTACATGCATTGAACAAAGCATAGTATCTTTGGGCCTCAATCTAACCATCCACAAAATTAGGTGATGATTGCTTACATTTTAAAAATTCTCAAGTTCTTCTATAATCAAACTCTAAAATCAAACTTCCAGAAAAGCAGAAATAAGAAAAATCTTGCTATTTGGTCAATTTCCAACCACTTCTGCTGTACAGAAAGATTCCATATAGGAAGTATATTTAGCATGTTGGCACAAATTTGATGGGAATTTATTTGACTCCATTTTAACTATCGTTCACTTCAGTTGAGTATCATATGCTATTCATATAATAAAATACATGAGTATAGAAAAGTCTCATTCCATCAAATTCATATGTGACCTTGGGTACCTATCTAGACAAGAGGAAATGTAACTGAGTTGTAATCATTCTAGTATCCTTCCCCAAACTGTATGCTTTAGGAATGTTAGTTCTGCAGGATGTGTTTAGGTGTTTTATGGTCAAATAAATTTGAGGGACACTGGTTTAAACCAAAGTTAAAAGGCCTTTCTATTGCATGACTTCTCAGAATCTTTATCTAGTCATGCATAACCTTCAAGAGGGAGAAGGAGTATACAGCACTTCCTGAACTTATTTGACCATAGAATCCCCTTTTTAAAAATCTCTTGGAATCTACAGATGAGAACCTAAAGAGGTGCTGCTCTGGGGGAAAAGGGTCCCGTCATGTTCATTTTAATAATTATTGCTTGAGCACCATGTGCAAGGCTCTGCAGCAGATGCTGGGGATGAAGACAGAGGCACAGAGAGAACTAATAACCCTGCCCTCCTACTCTTCATCAAAGTCATATGCAACGGACAGCAACGCAATGTAGTAAGGGCCTTACGGAAGGCAGTGGGAAAAGTTGGTAAGAGGAAACAGTTGAGCCATGCTTTATAGCAGTGATCCCCAACCTTTCTGGAGCCCAGGTAGTTTCGTGGAAGACAATTTTTCCACAGACTAGGGGGAGGAGGAAGACAGTTCATGCAGTTGTGTGAGCAATGGGGAGTGATGGGGAGTGGCCGATGGAGCTTCACTTGCTTGCCCACTGCTCATCTGCTATACAGCCCAGTTTCTAACAGGCCTTGGACTGGTACTGGTCTGTGGTCCATGGGTTGGGGACCCCTGCCTTATAGGATACATAGAGGTTGAATGGAGAGGGGACGGAATGGAAATGAAGACATTCCAATATCCTTTAAAGTCAGGAATGGATGAACAAACTGTGATTCATCTGTATCACAAATTACTACCCACCAATAAAAAGGAACAAGCTATTGATACATATAAAAACTTGGTTGAATCTCAAATGCACCATGCTAAGTAAAAGAAGCCAGACCAAAGGCTATGACTTCTTTTCATATGACGTCCTGAGAAAGACAAAACTCGAGGGACAGAATATATATCAGTGGTTGTCAGCAGCTATAGGTGAGGGAAAAGGTTAACTACAAACGGCACAAGACAAGTGTGTACGATGGAATCATTTTCATATTAGGGTGTAGTTACACAACTATATGCATTTGTCAAAACTTGTACAACAGCACAATAAAAATGGTGAATTTTACTGTGTCTACATTATATCTTATTATAAAAACGAGGGGGGAAAAAGGTGGGATGGATGTGGTCATTCCAGGGATAAAAATATACAATATACATAGGAAATGGAAATAATCACATCAGTAATAGAAGGTGTATGAGTACATGTTGAAAAAGCAAACTGAAATATTATGCTTTGGCTACCTCGGGAAGACACTGAACACCATAAGAAAGCATTTCGTACCCTCAAGCATAGGCAATGGGGGAAAACACAAAGACTTTTGAGCAGTGGAGTGGCAGGATAAGATCTGTATTTTAAAAACCTAGCCCTGACAGCAGGTGGAGGATGCATCTGTGAAAGAGGAATGGAAAAAAGGAGACCTCTATGAGTCTTCTGCAATCCTAACGAGTTCTGCCTAGGGCAGATGGGACACACAAGAGAAGAGCTGAGACAAGAGATTTCAGGACAGAGCACAGAAGACTGTTTGACCAACTGAACACAGGAAGGGAGGAGGGGAATAGAGGAGAAGAATTTAAAGACAACTCTTAAGAATTGTCTAGCTTGGCTAACTAACACAGTGATACCAAGCAACAGAAGAACAGAGAATCAGGGGAGGAATACCTTTTGGATGAGGAGAATCCTATTGTTTTGGATTATCCTAAAACAATCAGGAAAGGGTTTATATGTGTTTTGCTTGAAACGCCTGTGGTAGATTGGATCACTGGGGCCAAATATTCTAGAGACCCTCTGGCGGGGGTAGGGGGCGGCTAGGAGGTGGGGGTACATTATACATCCCTACCCAATTAACTCACAAGTGGCCACGTAACTTCCTTTGACTGATAAAATGTGGTCTGAGATGCGCCACTTCTAGGCAGAAGCTTTAAGAGCCAGAATATGGCTTGACATGTATCTTTTTTCTCCTCTGCTACAATGACTGGCCAAGTTCCAGACAGATGCTTCTCCATCATCCTAGGTTCCAAAGGGAGCACAGCGAGGTCACAGCTGCAGGAGGGCCACAATGAATGTGTAATGTGAGCAAGAAATAAATCTTTGTAAGCCACTGAGACTTTGGAGTCTTTTGTCACCACAGCACAGCCTCGCCTATTTTGACTGACACAATGCCTACAGAGCATCTAAGTAAACTGACAGACAATTAGAAGTACAGATCAGGAGCCGCACAGAAAATCTGGGGCTGGAAATACAGACTTGGTAATCAATAAGCAAATCAGTGAAGCCAGAAAAGTAGGTGAGACTAAAGACAGTTGAAATTCAGAAGAGAGAGATATGAAATTCCAGGAAGCATTAGTGTTTAATGGAGAGAGGAAGAAGAAGAGTCAAAGAAAGCCTAATTATAGAGGTGGGTAGTGAACCTGAAAAATCACATTGCTAAGTCCAAAGAAGGCAACCATCCGTAAGTGCTGCAAAGAGGTCAGTGTGTGAATTCGACAAGCCGTCACTGGATTCAAAATGAGCAAGTCATTGAGAGACAACCTTGGTGGAGTCAAAGAAGTCAAAGTCAGGCAACAGAGAACTGAAACATTACGTGAGAAGGTACAGAAAGAAAGTCAAGTCTTTTCTTCTTATAAGTTTGGTCATTAAAGAGCCGAAAGGAAAAAAATGGCAGGTAGACTGAGAGAGAAGGGAAGTTTTAGAGAAGCCTGAGGAAAAGTTAAGAAACTTTAGAGGATGAGGAGAAGGAGCCAATGGAATGGGGAAAATTGAAATTCTGAAAAATAATGGATAATTAATGAAGTGAGGCTCTGGAGAAGGCAGAAAGGATTAAAACCAAAAGCACAGGCTGGAGTGGGGAAGCGTAAGTGGGAGCGGTTAGCGTCCAAGATTCAAGGAACAGGGTAAGAAAACACAAGATTTAGCTAAATTTGAAAGCAGAGGAGAGGAAGCTGAGAAAATTCATGCCTTCACAATTTTGTTTTCTGGAGGAAACAGAAGGTTGCTCTATTGCTGGCAATGTAAGTTGTTGGCAATGAAGGTGTCATGGTTAGGGTTGGGGACTTGAGAAGAGTATAAATGATTGGAACAGATGCTACGGAGAATAGGAAAAACGAAAAAAAAAAAATTGCGGCATCAAAGGCCTGGCTGAGATTTGCTATCAAGAACTTGTAACATGGTTCATTACTGAATAAATGACTTTTTTCCTCAGCAACTTCAACCAGCCTAAGAGTAGAAGCAAAGGAAACAGGCAAGTGCATTAATTCAGAGTTGGGGACTGGCAAGAGGCATATTTAGAGAACTGAAGATGTTGGTAAGTGTTAGGGGTGTAAAGTGGACCAAGGATTGGGACTGTCAATCTTCAAAGGTCAGGAGTAACACCGGATGGTCAAAAATAAAGCTATGAGATCGGGATTTTAGAAACATAATCCAGGTCTTAAGTTGCAGGAATAGCAAGTTGACAGAGGAATGGAGAGTGACTATGCATTCCCTCCTAAGGAGGGGATGGTAGGATACTTTGTGCCTAGAGCTCAGGCAAGAGTTCAGAGAAGGTGAATTAGCAGAATCTAAGAAGTACTACCAAGTCAGAGTCTGGGCAATTTGGAAGACAGTATTTTGAATCTGTGCTGATTGATGAACCTATGGCCCAAGCATAAAACCTTAGTTCTCTAATGATTCAGAAAATGAGAAGAAACAGCTCAGTTTTGGATCAGAGACAAAAACTAAGCAAGCACTAGAAAACAGTGAGGGTCACCCACAAGACCACAAGATTGGGCAATGGACAGAAATGGTCTCTCTGGGAGCCAGTCAGAGGGGACCTGAAAAAGATAAAGTAATGTCACAGAAAAGACCATAGAATTAAAGTCATTCAACACTATGTGCCTATAATTTACCTAGCTTGTACATTAATATCAGATTATAAATAGGTTACACAAAATGTTTTTTTTAATCAAATGCTGGCAATTGTATCCAAAATTAACATTCATTTACTAATTTAACCCTTAACAACCACGGAAGCTAGGTATTGTATTTACCACACTTTATAGTTAGAACCATTAAGCTTAGAGAACTTAACTTGCCCATGATTAGTAAGTATGACATCATAAGTATTCAAAGTGCATACCCTAAAAATCCTCTGCACTGATATAAAATTATTTGGAAAAGAAATGCTTCTT
This sequence comes from Bison bison bison, assembly GCF_000754665.1. Taxonomy (NCBI): domain Eukaryota; kingdom Metazoa; phylum Chordata; class Mammalia; order Artiodactyla; family Bovidae; genus Bison; species Bison bison. Next base: position 1,165,949 of record NW_011494730.1, read on the forward strand.
TATACCCTAGACCCATGCCTTAGACATTGATAACAAAAAGTAGCAAATGGCAATAAAGTCCAAATAAATAACCCCTCTCTTTGGAGCTTGTCTATATCACCATAGTGTACCTGGCAAGCTTTTTATTTCCCCCTCTAAAAACTCTAGAAACCAGTATTGCTGTCACGTAACAGAAATATTCAGTCTTGAAACCTATATCATTCAGAATTGCTCATCTAAGCTCAACTGGAGTTAGTATGTTTACTAAATTATTATTAGGCACTTCTGCTTTTAGAAAAAAATTGTATGTATGCCTGCTCAAAACCACATTCACTTGCATCAGATAATAAAGCTTATCCTATGTGTTCTTACCCTTTCTGTTTTATCTGCACAGAAGAGTCGTGTGTGATGTCTTTTCTGCACCACAATATAGGTTATTCCTGGCCGGTAATCTTCTTCCAAGCTAATACATGCCTTTCGAATTGCTATTAGTTCTGGCCAAGCTACCTAGGAGTTAGAAATGGAATGACGTTTAATTGAGAACTTGCCTATCTCTTAGGTATCTCTCAGATCTGATTTACCCAGAGTGGTAGATTGGAGGAAGTTCCATTAGACACTGAGAAGCCCCAGAGGGAACTTTCCTGGTGGCCCAGTGGTTCAGACTCCATGCTTCCAATGCAGGGGGCATGGGTTTCATCCCTGGTCAGGGAACCAAGATCCCAGATGCCACATGGTGTGACCAAAAAAAGAAAAAAAAATGTAGATGCCCCAGAGGGAAGCTATAGGATAATGAGATTACCTGTTTCATCTGTCCCTCGGATACGCCTCCACGGTAATAGATGATCCGAGTGGGTTTGAAGCGTGTGGATTTGTAGAACTGGATCAGCAGCTCTCGAACCATGTTGGTAAGATCCTGGATTACCTCCTGACTATAGAGGAGCTCCTGGGAGATCTCCTGGCGGGAGGTCTGCACGCGAACGGTGGCACAGTACCGGCTGGGGTGGCCATCCATACTGCCAACCACAGCCGCGATGGATGGCTTCTTCCCATCGCCTGCTGGGGGGTGTGTGACATCTGCTCCCAGGAAGATGACAGGTTGCTGGAACACTGAGGGCCTGATCAGATTTAAGGAGACATTGCCACTCAGACATATGGATGAAAATGCTTTCATTTAGCAAGCTCACCAGATACAATCACAGACACAATCTTGCAAGAGAGAATAAAGGTGTGCCCACTGGGAGAGACTTCTAAAGCCCACTGAGTGCCTACCACCCAGTATCATGAATCTGAATTGACTAAAGAAGCCAACATGGTTCTCCTGCAGTAGCAGGAAGGAAAGAGTCAAGTGAAAGTGGAAGTTGCTCAGTCATGTCCAACTCTTTGCGACCCCATGGATAGTCCATGGAATTCTCCAGGTCAGAATACTGGAGTGGGTAGCCATTCCCTTCTCCCAGGGGATCTTCCCAACCCAGGGATAGAACCCAGGTCTCCCGCATTGCAGGTGGATTCTTTACCAGCTGAGCCACCAGGGAAGCCCAACATGGTTCTTCTGCAATAGCAGGAAAGAAAGAGTCAAGAAAAGAACCTAACTCAAATTTAACAAAATCTCTATGTGTAAAGGGGAAACGTGGGTTTCCCTCATAGCTCAGTCAGTAATGAATTTGCCTGCAATGCAGGACATCCAGGTTCGATTCCTGGTTGGGAAGATCCCCTGGAGAAGGAAATGGCAACCCACTCCAGTATTCTTGCCTGGAGAATCCCCTGGGCAGAGGAGCCTGGCAGGCTACAGTCCACGGGGTTGCAAGAGTCAGACACAACCTGGCGACTAAACCACCACCAAAGGAAAAACTTTCCCAGAACAGTCTCTCTTAGAATCCTGGGATTTCTACAGTGGATGCTGAACTGCAGGATGCACATGAAACCAGGACCAAACCCCAAGACGCGAGACTTAAGGAAGAGAACAAAGCTCGTCTCCGTCCCTATTCTGTGTTTCTCCATAGTGTTTATCACTTTGACCACGTAATTTACATTTATTTTACTTATTGTGTATACACACACACACATGTCGGGCCAGGCCCGCCAGGCTCCTGTGAGCCATCAGGGAAGTCTAGTGGTACTGTCAGGGGTTATCTACTGAGAGGGGCCACAAGGAAGCCTGATGAAGAGCTGGACATGTTCTATATTTAACCTGGGTGGTGGTTACATGAGTGCGTATGTGTATCAGAAAAAGTAACCAAGGGGTATATTTGAGATCTGTTTTAGTGTAAATCATGTAAGTTAGATTTTAAAAAACAAATGGAAAACACAGAGTTCAGAATCTTACCTTTGATGAGGTACAAGCACGTTGTTAATTCCTCCAAGCTTTGCGTTTATCTTCAGGCAAAGGTTGGAAAGGGTTTGAGGTGAGGTCTTCACTACATTTTTTACCTGGACACATTGTGTAGCCATTCCTAGGAGTGTGTCTCCAACACGCTTCACCTCCGCTATAAAAATAAGTTTATTAATTCATTGTAAATGTTGCTATATTCTCCAAAATCCTAGAAGTAAAGGGGGAAACTCCTACATATTAACTTCCACAGAGTGCCTACCATATATTGTACATTGTGCTACCAGCTTTTCACATGTGGTCCTTTTATCTGCTAAACCCCGAGGGCAATTCTTTTTTTTGGATAGGTCCTCTCCCTTCCCTTCTCTCCTGCAGGCCTGGAAGCCGGCCCACTTCCTCTGTTCCACCATGCTGCCTGCCACCACTCACTCAAAAGTCTGTTGAGGTTCCTTTTCTCACAGGACTGGTCTGGGCGAAGAAATTTATCTCCCCAGCTCCCCCTCCTTAGTACACACACCAGCCCTTTGAATTTTAAGGGATTCTTTTCCTTCCTCCACCCCCCTCCCTGCTCTAAACAGGACAGAAAAAGAGAAGCTAACAAAAGATACAAATATACAGAGAGCTGAAGACATTTTATAAAGTTCAAATCGCTGGTCTATGTAGTCTCCAAAGGCTTTGCTTAGATGATAGCCAAAAGAAATTTGTATCATTCCTCTTATAAGAGATACAAACTAAGCAGTTCCTGTTCTGGAAGTGGTAGGCTCCCCCATCCTGATACTCCTAAGTGCTTCTCACCAGACATTCTAGTTCTCCCTACTTTGGGGGCTATGGTAGACTTGTACTGCCCTCATTCCCACTGCATTTTCTGCCCCCTATCCCAGGTCGGGTGGGCCATATAGTTGGCTGTGGCCAAGAAACTGCAGAAGTTAAGAACCCTCCAGAGACTTCTCTGTTGGTTGGATGGTTGACTCCTCGCTTCCAATGCAGGGAGCGTGAGTCTGAACCCTGGTCGAACAAAGACCACAAATGCCTCGGGGTGTAGCCAAAACAACTCCCCCACAAGAAAAACACAAAATAAATAAAAACCTCCCCAGGCTTTCTGTGTTAAAAAAAAAAAAAAAAAAAAAGATCTCCAGAGTTCTTTTCTCTCTGCCTTGGGGCCAGCAACATTCCAAACAGAGACTGGGTTCCAGAGTGAAAATGATATGATGACATGGAGCAGAGGCTGTAATTTACCTTCAATGGACACACAGCAAGAGCAAAAAAAAACCTTTGTTGTTTTGAGCCACTGAGAGTTTGGGGTTGTTTTAGACTGCGGCATAGCCTAGTTTATCCTGAATGCTACACCAATTACTTGAAATCATCCTTCATTCAACATTAAAGGGGTCCATACCATATACTGGCGTCTTCCCAGGCAAGATAACCACTATAAGTTGTAGGCCCACATACGTCATTTTCAGGTGTTTAAACATGGGCTCCACGCTGTCGGCACCTTGTGCGTACTTGCAAAAACATGGCTGACCCTGGATGGGCATTCCTGCATCCTTAGAGATTTTACGGAGCTGGTCCGTGAAACTCCTGTTAAAATACAACCGGTGGCACAGTGCTTTCATTTCAGGGCACATTCTTAGCATTTAGCTCCCTCTAAGATATTTCTTTCAGTTCTGTAAATTTTTAGCCAAAATTATTAACAAACAAACAAAAAAAGCCCATCTTTAAATGGTTGCCAAAAACAGCCTAGAAGTTCTATCACTGCAATTATAATGCGGAAGATTCTGTATTACTAAACTATCAGATTATCATTTGGAATTTTAAAAAAATTATGCCTCAGCTGGGCCTCAGGGCCTAGAATAGCATTTCTGTTCAAAGAATTTCTTTAAACATTCAAGTCAGTGATTCAGGACCGAAGATAAAAGCAAGGTCAAAATCTCAGGTAACGTGTATTTTGGCAAGCCAGGTACAAGAATAGCTGGGTAAACTTGTGTTCAATTGAGAACACTGAAACACTCTGTCACAAAATCACCATATTTAGGATTATATTCAAACTCGTAACAGATTTGATTCCGTAACAATGCCAAAGAAAACATCATTTTAAGAAAAAGCAAAATTCACAGTCAAGTTTTAAATTTTAGATTTGAGAAGTTACTCCAGTCTATGTAATAAAGTTTTCAGGATAATTTCTTTTGTGCATTTGCCAACATTTTGTAGGATTCTTTTCTTTCACCCTAGTTCACTTTTCCTGTGGTAAGTTTTCCACCCTTGTCACTAACTTCCTTTATATAGATAACTGCATCTGTAAGATGTGAACCAAAGATCTGAATCAGTGACCTTGCAGTAAGACAAGCTCCCTAGTTAATTACAATGATTAAAAATGAACTAGTTTTTATCTTAGCTGGAAAGATACAATTAACCCCAAAGGAAGCTTCACTAAGAACTCAAGAAATTGCCAATCAGCACCACTTCAACCTTGTTAGTCACAGATTTCTGCTCTAAATGTAGGAAGCTGAGTCAGATTCTCAAGGTAATTCCCAAGTTTGCAATTCATTATAAGAACAATGTCTTTTTCCTATAGCCAGATGGTGTCACTTTAGGAGTCAGGGATTCAGTGCCAGTGTACACAGCACGTTCACATAAAGATGGTATTTTCATATCTGCAAGGGATATTACTAAGCTGAAAATATGAAGATACTCACTTTAGTAAATCTTCCCTACATTGTTTCTGAGGCGCAAAACAAGCAACTGCCCAAACTTTAATTTCAATGCCAGCATAAAACTGCTTTCCTCGCATGTCCCAGACACCCTGGTTGGGTGTGGCTACAGTTTTATTCTTTAAAACAAACAAACAAAAGAGAAAAGACATTACAATCTAAGTCCATTTTAAAGTTGATGAGAGGATACATAGAACTCTATTTGATATTAGTCAAAAGACAAAAAGCAGCAATGAGCAAAGCAATGGGTCAATTCAGTGAGGTATTGCTGGAAGAAACTTGCTGAACAAAACAAAGGCTTACCCGGCCCCCGTACTGCAGCATTGGTGCTGGAAGAACCCTGCCTGTGAGCTCTGTCATGTCGTTGTGGACAACAACACCAAATTCTTTAAGGTATGGGTCAGGTCCACCCACCGTGCTGTTACTCTTCACCTAAAGAACAGGAAAGCCTGCATATATAAAACCAAAGAGTAACTGTGTCCCATCCGGCATTTTCTATTGTTTCTTTTTTTAATCTGAAAGCTAGCTTATCTTAAAGACCATGCCTTACTGACCAGTCTACTGATTTCTTCCTGTCGGTCAGGAGCAGATCTTGCTGTGGCCTTGATCATCGTGGAAGTCTGATTGTCTGTGAGCTTCTTTATACATCGCTGTCCTGCCACTATATTACAAACCTATCAAGAGGCAAAGAGGAATTAGTTTGTGTCTTGGGCTTCTGTATCTTAATATTTGCTGAAGTGCAGCTTACATCTTCCATTTCCAAACAAATGAAAATTCTGCTATAAGGTGAAGTTACCCATCCAAAATACTTCAGAGATTAATACTATATTCTATCACTAGTTTAGAACATGACTTTAAAACACACAAGCACACATTCAAGAGATTGGCAGACTGGAAAAGAAAATTTAGTTTAGCTTACCTCAAGTGGCAAGTATGTATGCTTTTGTTCTTGTCCCACTTGGAGACAGGGAAGATGGGGGTATTTCAGCTGCAGATTGTACTTTTGCTTAAAATATTGAGCTACTGTACATTCCATAGCTTGACCATTTTCTAACTGTAAGGGAAAACTATAAGAGAGAATATCTTTTTAGAAATTTCTTCATGCTCTTTTTTTTTTTTTAAACAAGCAAGCAAACAAAACCCTACTAACATTTTCTACCTTGACCAATCACTTAAAAAACAAAGGTCAATCTTTATTTAGCCATTTTCACTTAAGCCATCTTAGTATTTAATCAAGACAGCGATTGTGTTGGAATTTTCCATGTTTGTTGAAGCTAGGATGAGAAAAAAATTTAATTAAAATGGAAAAAGAACTTATATTAAGAAGAAGCTGTAGAACCAGAAAATACAGATTCACTAAAGGTCCGTTAACACTTATCAATATAAATACAATCTCTTGCTGGCTTTTTTTTTTTTTTTTTCCGCTGCACTGGTCTTAGTTGCAGCATGCAATTCCCTGACCAGGGATCAAACCTGGGCCCCCTGCATTGGGAGCATGGAGTCTTAACCACTGGACCACCAGCAAGTCCCTCTTGCTGACTTCTTACAGATGCTGCTGCTGCTGCTGCTGCTAAGTTGTTTCAGTCGTGTCCGACTCTGTGTGACCCCATAGAAGGCAGCCCACCAGGCTCCTCTGTCCATGGGATTCCCCAGGCAAGAACACTGGAGTGGGTTGCCATTTCCTCCTCCAATGCATGAAAGGGAAAAGTCAAAGTGAAGTCCCTCAGTCGTGTCTGACTCTTATCGACCCCATGGACTGCAGCCTACCAGGCTCCTCCGTCCATGAGATTTTCCAGGCAAGAGTTCTGGAGTGGGGTGCCATTGACTCATCCTCTTAGAGATGAGTAAATGCAAATAAGGTCCTGGACCATCCACATATGAGTTTTAATTGCTAAGAGAACTTCTGGTAAAATGAGTGCAGCATAGTTACTGGGGTCACATTTTTAGATCCCCAAACCAGGACAAATATATGTGGATTTGGAGGCCACAAAACCAAATACATGAACTTGAGACCATGTCAAGATACTTGATACAAACTGGAGAATGTGATTTAAGAGACTCCTTATTTGGCTCTTCCAGGAGACAAATTATCTCAAACAACTTGGCACAATAATACCTTTAATCTTGTTTTTTAACTGTTAATGTCCCATGAAGTAATAATGCAGTGAGGATCATCTATGTGATATTTAAATCTATGTGCTTTTAATTTTTAAGCAAAAATTATATAGTTCTATAAGTTTAATTATTCTTATCAGGAGTGCTGTGCTGTGCTTAGTCACTCAGTTGTGTCTGACTCTTTGCGACCACATGGACTGCAGCCCGTCAGGCTGCTCTGTCCATGAAATTCTCCAGGCAAGAATACTGGAGTGGGTGGCAAACCCTCCTCCAGGGGATCTTCCCAACCCAGGGATCAAACCCAGGTCTCCTGTATTGCAACCAGATTCTTTACCTCTGAGCCACCAGGGAAGCCCATTCTTATAGGGTAACATGCAGTAATTAAATAATGAAAAAAGACAGGATGTAAAAAAAAAAAAAAACAAATGCTATAATCTGTCACTATAACAAATGCTATATTGACTTTTATTTTCCCTAGAGAATATATTCAATGGTATAACACGAAAAATAAATAGAATATCACTTTATAACTCAAGAAATCATGTGATGTGTACATGAATTCATACTGAAGAATGTATTCAAATCAGACTGAATTGATATACTACATTTATCCAGAGGCCACTCTAAAATTTCAGTTATCTAGAGCAAAATCATGTAGGTGATTTTGATTACACTTGTTTGAAAAAGTCTTCTCAGTAAGTATGTAAAATAATGTAAAGTTAATATAGTTAAGTTCATGCTCTTAGAAAAGCCAATATTTATATTTATGCCAGACATGAGTTTAATGATCTTGATTACAAGAATAAAACTTACATATATGGTAATTTTAAAAGCACTTTCATATATATTTTCTCATTAGGCACATTTCACAGAGGATTAGAAGTTAGGTGATTAGAAAAATGAAATTGAGGAAGGATAAATGAATCTGCTGCTGGAGGCATGCCATACACACTGACAGCTGGAAGAAATGACAGTTAGCTACAAAAGGGGGGAGAAAAATCCACATAAAACTCAAAGCAATATATATCTTCCCATGACAGCTTTTATGACATACAGTTCTTAATAGATCCTTTTGGGCCATGCATTGAGAATTACAACACTAGAATAAATGATGTTTATAATGATGACTCTGCATCATTATATGAAAGTTGATCTATGTTCAGCATACTTTAAAGGCAAGGAAAACATTTTATTAGTATTTCTATCAAAAACATTTAAAAGCTCTTTAAAAGCTTTGGTATTTAAAATGAAGATCTGGGTGAGTTTTTTAATTATAATGTGTGTGTGCTTGCTAAGTCATTTCAGTTGTGTCTGACTCTTTGTGACCCTTTGGATTGTAGCCTTCCAGGCTCCTCTATCCATGGAATTCTTCTGGAGTGGGCTGCCATGCCCTCATTCAGGGGATCTTCCTGGCCCAGGGATCGAACCCATGACTCTTGTGTCTCCTGCATTGGCAGGTGGGTTCTTTACCACTAGCGCTAAAATGGGATACCAATTTCTCAAATTATTATAGTAGCTTCCTTCGATACAAAAAATGTAATGGTACAATTTTAGATGTGGTTAACATAGCATCTGGTCCCATCACTTCATAGGAAATAGATGGGGAAACAGTGGAAACAGTGTCAGACTTTATTTTTTGGGCTCCAAAATCACTGCAGATGGTGACTGCAGCCATGAAATTAAAAGACGCTTACTCCTTGGGAGGAAAGTTATGACCAACCTATACCATATTCAAAAGAAGAGACATTACTTTGCCAACTAAGGTCCGTCTAGTCAAGGCTATGGTTTTTCCTGTGGTCATGTATGGATGTGAGAATTGGACTGTGAAGAAGGCTGAGCGCCAAAGAATTGATGCTTTTGAACTGTGGTGTTGGAGAAGACTCTTGAGAGTCCCTTGGACTGCAAGGAGATCCAACCAGTCCATTCTGAAGGAGATCAGCCCTGGGATTTCTTTGGAAGGAATGATGCTAAAGCTGAAACTCCAGTACTTTGGCCACCTCATGTGAGGAGTTGACTCATTGGAAAAGACTCTGATGCTGGGAGGGATTGGGGGCAGGAGGAGAAGGGGACGACAGAGGATGAGATGGCTGGATGGCATCACTGACTCCAATGGACGTGAGTCTGAGTGAACTCCGGGAGTTGGTGATGGACAGGGAGGCCTAGCATGCTGCGATTCATGGGGTCGAAAAGAGTTGGACACGACTGAGCAACTGAACTGAACTGAACATACGTTTGATGACTGGCTGGCCGTCTCGTCACATTACACACTCGATATTTTCGTTTCATCTGTCCACAATGGGTCACCTCAACTTTCAGACCTGAAGTTAAAAAAAACATCAAAACATCAGTAGTAATTAAAATCATAGTGACCACACAAAAAAAAGATTTGAAGGTTTTCTTCAGGAAGGCATGACATTGTACAAGACAAAGTTTGTAAACATATGGGAACAATTTCATCATGCATAGCCAAAAAAGCCTCAGCCAAGCAGAAAAAATTAGAACCCAGATGAGTGAAGACTAGCATCCTACTTAAATGTATTACTTCATTCAATAAATATATATCATGCATCAATAATGATTTAGTGCTTACTTAGTCTTAGACCTAGAGGTAGCCCTAATGAAGCTTATGGCATAATGAGAGAAGATAGCTAACAAGTAAAGAAGCAAAGAAATTCTGAGGATAAACAAACTTGTATTATTGTATTAATCTGAGAAATCTGAGACTCACTCATCCTGATCCTTCTCTAGGCTTCTCCAGGAAGCCAGGAGGAGGGCCACCCTGAACCCCAGAGCATAGAAGGAAGACACAGGGGAATGCAGAGAGATGAGGGATGGGGGAAGGGGAGCAAGAACAGCATGTGAAGTTAGACACCTGGGGAAACACACACATGCCCACACACACACACACAGGCGAGCACCAGGGGTATCCATCTCTGCCCCAATCAGAGAACACTGGGGGAACATCACAGAAGGAGTGGGCGCCCATGAGACATTTCAGTCCTTCCGTTTTATTAAAATAGAGGTTTTCAAGTAACTAAAAGTAACAGTTACTAAGTGCCTGACATGTGCTAGAAGTTTATACACCCAGTTGCATTTAATTCTCACAGCAACCTTACAAGATTCATATTATTATTTTTACCTTAGAGATGAATACACTAAGCCCAGGGGTGTCTGGGCTTCCATCTGTAAGACAGTGCTCCTTGGACCACACTGAGCTGCCTGACCAAGACCACAATGATGCAAATACCTACCTCTGATTTCTTTGGTAAACTTGACACGCTGGGAGTCTGTTAGAGGTTTGGTTTGTTCATTGATGTTCTGAATGTCTAAAACCTCACACATGAACTCAATGATAGGCTGAGCCCGGTAGAAAGCAGTTGCAGATACTAAAACAGAGAAGGATACTTAGCTTCAGGGAAAGGGAAAAGACCAAAAAACCAGCCCAAAGAGTAAATGGTAACGGAGTTCCATCCTACCATCAATATTGAGCATCATATTCCACATGGCAGGTCTCACGGACTGATGAAAGCCAAACCAAACCTCCCTGCCCCCTCCCAGAGGGTGGTAGTAACCTTCAGGAGGTGAGAAAAAGGAGCGACCCACTGGAGTGTACCTGAAGAAACAAGAATTTGCGCATGTTTCACAATAAAAACTTGAAAGGATCTTTCATTTCACTCTCAACTTTGCAAACTGAAACCAAGTTTGAACTATGACTTATGCAGAAGTCATGGGCACCAATGCAACCTACCAACAAAAGTCTGACATTTGTGGCAAAGAATTCAAACTAACCTCATGGAGGGAAGGTGTCTTGTGATAACATCAAGTGCTTGAACTGAGTCATCTGGGACTTCATTCAAGTGCCCGGCCAAAGCTTCTAAAAGTAACTGAAGGCTCACAACTGATACCCACTGAACAGACACTTTAAAGGTTTGGTCTTTACCCTCACCTGGAAGGGTCACTTCCATATCAACCTAAGGAAAAATACATATACAGACACATTTACAAAGGCTGAGAGCCCCCAGGAATAGTCAATATAGTATACCTATAAGGATATCTAACACTTTCTGTAATTGCTAAACATTGGAAACAACCTATGCTCCATCAGTAGGGGGATAATTTAATACTGAATATTATATAATAGTTAAAAATAAAGTAGATGCTACAACATAGATGAACCTTAAAAACATTATGTTAAGTGAAATAGCCAGACATAAAATGACAAATATTGTATGATTCCTCTTATATGAGGTACCTAGAAAAAAATTAATAAAGACTAGAACAGTGGTTACCAGACATAGGGGAGGAGGAAATAGGGAGTTGCTGTTTAATGGGTACAGAGTTTCAGTTTGGGATGATGAAAAGTTCTACAGATGGATAGTGGTCATGGTCGCATAATA
>NW_011494730.1:1177573-1191969 GCF_000754665.1 Bison bison bison
TGTAGTCACTTCAGTCGTGTCTGACTCTGTGCGACCCCATAGACGGCAGCCCATGAGGCTCCCCCGTCCCTGGGATTCTCCAGGCAAGAACACTGGAGTGGGTTGCCATTGCCTTCTCCAATGCATGAAAGGGAAAAGTGAAAGTGAAGTCGCTCAGTTGTGTCTGACTCTTAGCAACCCCATGGACTTCGGCCCACCAGGCTCCACCGTCCATGGGATTTTCTAGGCAAGAGTGCTGGAGTGGGGTGCCATTGCCTTCTCCAGAATTGTACACTTAAGAATGGTTAAAATAGTAAATTTTATGTTATATATTATTTAACCGCAATAAAAAAAATTTTTTAAGTAAGGTAGATGGAAAGATCTCCCAGATATATTGTTAAGTGAAAGATGAAAAAATAAATCACAGAACAATATGCAAACAAATAATAATATATATAAACATGCAGAAATGGGCTTCCCTGGTGGCTCAGGGGTAAAGAATCCACCTGCAATGCAGGAAACAGGTTTGATCCCTGGGCCAGGACTATCCCCTGGAGAAGGAAATGGCAACCTACTCCAGTATTCTTGGCTGGGAGACCCCACGGACAGAGGAGCTTGGCGGGCTACAGCCCATGGGGTTGCAGAAGAGTGAGACACCTCTTAGCGACTAAACAACAACAACAGCAAGCATGTGTAAATAGCTAATGCACATAAAAGTACCTGAAGGGACACACACCGGACTATTATAATAGTTTCCTCGGAAAATGAAAAGGGATTGAGGATGCGAGCAGGTGGGGAAGCAGGAAACCATAGCATTTCTAGACTGTCTGAATACGTTTATAACGAGTATATAATTATGTATTGCTTTTAAATTTTAAGAGCAAATGTCTTAAAAAGTTATTTGGTATTATAAATATTTTCATAAGTGAGTGTTACACAATATTTTACAAGTAATAAAAATTCTACTGTTCAGATTCAGGTGGCACTTTCACACTGTGAGAAAGTGGGAACATATGTAAAGATGAAATTAGTTCAGTTCAGTATCTCAGTCGTTATCTGACTCTTTGCAACCCCATGGACTGCAGCACGCCAGGCTTCCCTGTCCATCAGCAACTCCCGGAGCTTATTCAAACTCATGTCCATCGAGTCGGTGATGCCATCCAACCATCTCATCCTCTGTCATCCCCTTCTCCTCCCACCTATCTTTCCCAGCATCAGGGTCTTTTCCAATGAGTCGGTTCTTTGCATCAGGTGGCCAAAGTATTGGAGTTTCAGCTCCAACATCAGTCCTTCCAATGAATATTCAGGACTGATCTCCTTTAGGATGGACTGGTTGGATCTCCTTGCTGTCTAAGGGACTCTCAAGAGTCTTTTCCAACACCACAGTTCAAAAGCATCAATTCTTCAGTGCTCAGCTTTCTTTATAGTCCAACTCTCACATCCATACATGACTACTGGAAAATGCATAGCTTTGACTAGACAGACCTTTGTCGGCAAAGTAATATCTCTGCTTTTTAATATGCTGTCTAGGTTGGTCATAATGTTTCTTCCAAGGAGTAAGCATCTTTTAATTTCATGTCTGCAGTCACCATCTGCAGTGATCTTGGAGCCCCCCAAAACAAAGTCTGGCATTGTTTCCATTGTTTCCCCATCTATTTGCCATTAAGTGATGGGACCAGATGCCAGGATCTTAGTTTTATGAATGTTGAGTTTTAAGCCAACTTTTTCACTCTCCTCTTTCTCTTTCATCAAGAAGCTCTTTAGTTCTTCGTTTTCTGCCGTAAGGGTGGTGTCATCTGCAAATCTGAGGTTATTGATATTTCTCCTGGCAATCTTGATTCCAGCTTGTGCTTCATCCAGCCTGGCATTTTGCATGATATACTCTGCATATAAGTTAAATAAGTAGGGTGACGATATACAACCTTGACGTACTCCTTTCCTGATTTGGAACCAGTCTGTTGTTCTATGTCCAGTTCTAACTGTTGCTTCTTGCCCTGCATACAGATTTCTCAGGAGGCAGGTCAGGTGGTCTGGTATTCCCATCTCTTTAAGAATTTTCCACAGTTTGTGGAAATAATCAACCTAAATTCTAACAGTCAATTATTGATTAATTAAAAAACAAGAGAATATGTACAGAATAACAAATCTATCATCACCATGAGAAACAGCTTTAAGAATTGAATTGTCATTAGAAAGGGAAACATCTTTGTCCTATGTAATTACTACTAAATGACCTAGGTCTAATAAACATTTCTTGCTGTTAACACTTACCCTATCCCGTCCAATTGGCAGTGGATGTGCTGTGTACATGTTTCTTTTGCCATCATAGCCAGGCTGCCGATCACCAAATATCTGCATCTTGAAGTGCCGCACCATTGTATCTACTACCTCCCTTAACAGTAATGGAGACAGTGGAGGTTAGCTCTGAGAAACAGTGGTGAACAGGAAACTATCACTATACCTTAATTATCTAAATTCGGGTCAAAACTCCTTGGAGGACCTCCCTGGTGGTCCAGCAGTTAAGACTTCCTGGAGAAGTCTTGAGACTTGGGTTCCTGGAGAACCCAACCCAGAGGGTATGGGTTCGATTCCTGGTTGGGGAGCTTAGATGCCAGCAATACTGTAACAAAGTCAATAAAGAGTTTAAAAATGGCTCAGAACAAAAAAAGAAAAAGATGACCCAGGCCAGTTCTGCCTGGAATATGAGGATCAAAATTCTTTGGAAAAAGCAAGAGTTAAAGTTACAGATTCAAATAATTTAAAAAAAAAAAAAAAAACAGCAAGTGAACAAAAGCAGTCATGGGATGACAACACAAAAGGAAGGAATAAAAGGAAAGAAGAAAATTTGCAGCACCTTCTCAAATTCTTGCTTTCGAAAATCCTCTCCTATGATAAATAGAACCTTATAAGAGTAACCTATCTTAGGTATCTAAATTTGGCATGTTCATAACTGAATGATAATACATTTGTTATCAAATATGCATCCTTATTCAAGTACACTGGTTTTGGAAAAAAGAGTGGGCAGACATCTGAGGATCAATAAATCTAAGATGCATCATAGTCAACAGACTAAGGCAACTCCTTTGACTAATGCTGCTGCTGCTAAGTCGCTTCAGTCGTGTCTGACTGTGCGACCCCACAGGCAGCAGCCCACCAGGCTCCCCTCGTCCCTGGGATTCTCCAGGCAAGAACACTGGAGTGGGTTGCCATTTCCTTCTCCAAGGCATGAAAGTGAAAAGTGAAAGTGAAGTCGCTCAGTTATGTCCGACTCTTTTCGACCCCATGACTGCAGCCCACTAGGCTTCCCTGTCCTTTGCTATCTCTTGGAGCTTGCTCAGACTCATGTCCATTGGGTCAGTGATGCCACCCAACCATCTCATCCTCTGTTGTCCCCTTCTCCTCCTGCCTTCAACCTTTCCAAGCATCAGGGTCTTTTCCAACGAGTTGGCTCTTCGCATTAGGTAGCCAAAAGTAGTGAAGCTTCAGCTTTAGTCCTTCTAATGTCGTATTATATGCCAAATTGCTTCCAAGTAGTATAAAGAAGGGAACATCATAAAATTTCCTCCTCCCATAAAATATCCCCATTCCATTACTAGTGTAGTTTCTTTCTTTTTAGAATGAAAGCCTTTCTCTCAATCAAACATGAACAGTGTTTTGTCATATACACCAGATCACACTGTATGCAGGATCTAAGATTAATGCAGACGTGGGGAAACTAGAATCTACTGTTTAAGATAGATAAAAGTGAATCTGTGAGACTTTGGAATGCTAAAGTCAATGAAAAATCAGGTGCTATGTCTCACCAATATTAGTGAGCCCATGTGTGTAAATTGTATCTTAAAAGTCAAAATAAATCACAACTAGCTAAGGCACTGGGGCTTCCCTAGTGGCTTAGCAGTAAAGAATCCACCTGCCAATGCAAGAGACACAGGTTAGATCACTGGGATGGAGAAGATGCCCTGCAGAAGGAAATGGCAACCCTCTCCAGTATTCTTGCCTGGGACATCCCATGGACAGAGGAGCCTGGTAGGCTACAGTCTGTGCGGTCACTAAGAATCTGACATGACTTAGCAACTAAACAACAACACACAAAAGGCTAAGGCATTAACACTACCACAAACGAAATCTGTGGGAAAGTCATATTTTTTCAAACTAAGTCATGCAATTGCAAAAAACTGATGGAGAAATATAGTTTCATACATTCCCAATTTTAAAAAGTTGACTTAAGAATAGTATATTTTCAGACTGAGAGGGTAATTTCTTATCTTACATTCTTCAAATATAATCATAAAATTTTACAGTAAGAAAACATATTTTCACCTCTATTCTCACTTAATCTTCACAACAACCTGTGAGACAAGCAGTGCAATAATTTTTCTCAAAGAGAAAAAAATAAGAATTCAGAATGGCAAGTAACTTGCCCCTGGTCACACAAGGATTAAATGGCAGAGTTGTATGACCTTGGACAAGTTACTTGCTCTCTCACATCTATTTCTTCATTTGTAGGATTACAATAATCATAAAGCCCACCACAAAAATCATCATATTAAGTGAGTAAGTACACATAGACAAGAACAGTGCTTGTCATGCAATAAGCCTGCTCCTTGCAGGACATTTGGTCCAAAACATCCGTGAAACATTTGGTCCACATCAAGAGGGCCTTCATATTCAGCTCTGTCCAAAACAAAAATCTGGCATGGGCTGAATATGTTCACAGAGGTTTTGAATAGGACCAAATTTCAGGGACCTTTTGACGTGGACCAAATATCTTATGGATGTTTTGGACGAGACTATATGGCTGCGGGACTTCCCTGGTGATCCAGTGGCTAAGACTTAGCGTTCCCAATGCAGGGGGCCTGGGTTCAATCCGTGGTCAGGGAACTAGAGTCCACGTTCACAACTAAGAGTTTGCACAACTAAGAGTGTGCATGCCGCAACGAAGATCTCACGTGCCACAGTTAAGACCCGGTGCAGCCAAATAAATAAATAAAAATCAGTATTTTTTAAAAAGGGGGCTTCCCTGGTGGCTCAGTGGGTAATCTGCCTGCAATGTGGGAGACCTGGGTTCGATCCCTGGGCCAGGGAAGATCCCCTGGAAAAGGAGATGGCAACCCTCTCCAGTATTCTTGCCTGGAGAATTACATGGACAGAGGAGCCTGGCGGGCTACAGTCCATGGCGTTGCAAAAGAGTTGGACACAACTGAGCAACTAACACAAACATTTTTTTTTAAAGGACTCTCTTAATAAAACAAAAAGACTAAATGGCTGTTAACCAGTGCTCAAGGATATAACTCCAGGAATCTTCATTTCTCTTGAATCATCAAAATTTTAAACTCTACTGAATTATTCTCTTAAGCATATAAATATCTATAATTTCTCTCATCTTAAAAACACTGAAATTTGACCCTTCCTCCTCATCTGAGCAGTACATTTCTCTGCTTCCCACTGCGTCAGTCTCTTGACAAAGTTGTCTCTAACTGCTCCTCTCCATTTTCTCTTCAATCTTCTCTCATGAGGCTTTTTCTCCTTCAAAACTACTCTTATCAAGGTTCCCAGTGAGCCCCACATTGCAAAATTAAATGCTCCTTGAACATTAGATGATCAATTCTTTCAGCTTAAAATAGGTTCTTCCCTTGCCTCCTCACTCTGCCCTGGTTTTCTTTCATCCCAGTGGCCTCTCTCCATGCCACCAGTCTCCTTTGCTGATTCTTCCTCATCTCCCCAGTTTGCAAGCACTGTTACCTCAAGACTCAGTCTTGGAGTCTCACTTTCTTTAACCACACTCACTTCCTACATGATCTCACCCAGTCTCATGGTTTTACCATCAATATGCTGATGACTCTCAAATGTCTGTCTCCAGCCTGTAACCTGGCCCCTGATGATGGCCCCAACCTCATTTATTCAACTTCCTGCTTGAGGTCTCCACTGGGATGTCTAGCAGACATCTCAATCATAGCATTTCAAAAACTACAGCTCCCCTGACCTGCCACCCCTGTTGCCTCTCCCATAGTTTTCTCCATTTCGATACATGGCAACTCCATCTTTCCCTCTGCTCAGGACAAAACCCCTGGAATTAGCCATGATTCATTTCTTTCATACCTCACCTTTAATCCATCAACAGATGTTGCTGACACCACCTTTAAAATATTTGTAGACTCTGACCACTTCTTATCACCATCTCTTTTACAACCCAGGTTAAAGTCACCATCCCTTTTCACTTGAATCATTACAAGAGCTTCCTAATTGATTTCTTGGCTTTTCAGCCTTAACTGCCAGGCTCCATCTGGAACACAGCAGCCAGAACAATCCACCATTCAAAATCTAAGTTAGTCATATCAAATGTCTACTCAAAACCCATCTAATCAGAGTAAGCGCTAAAGGCCTAGGACGACCTACAAGACTCTGCTTGATAAGGTCCTTAGGAGTTTCTCTATCACTCTCCCCCTCACTTACTCCAGCAATACAGGCTTTATCTGCTATTCCTTGAATACACCACGCAAGCTGCTACCTCTGCCTGGGGTTCTGTTCAAGGAGCTATCCCTCACCTCCTCTAGGTTTCTCCTCAAATGTCACTTTTCAGTGAGACTTTCCCTAACTACACTATTATAACATACATACACACACACACACACACACACACATTGTGTGTATATTACATGTACATATAATATGCACATACATATATACACACATGCATGCATGCACACCTCTTACATAATATATGTGCGACACATATACATGCTTACTCGCTCAGTCATGTCCAACTCTTTGCGACCCCATGGACTGTAGCCCGCCAGGCTACTCTGTCCATGGGGATTCTCCAGGCAAGAATACTGGAGTGGGTTGCCATGCCCACCTCCAGGGGATCTTCCTGACCCAGGGATTGAACCCAGGTCTCCCGCATTGCAGGTAGCCTCTTTACTGTCTTAAGAGATACATATTTACAAAATACATATATACCATATGTATGTATCTATACACACACACACACATAAAATCAATGGCCCATCCTCAACCTGTACCTTCCATCCTTGTTTTATTTTTCTTCATAGAAGTTATCATCAGCTAGCAATAATATGTTTTATTTGTTTACTCATTTATTTTTGGACTTTTCCCCCGTTATAGCATAAGTTCTTCGAGGGTAGGAACTGTTGCCTGTTTTTTCATGTTATATTCCCAGGACACAGAACAATGCCTGACATACAATGAGCACTATATGTTGAATGAATCAATATTAGCCATTACTATCACTTCTATTACTCTTGGTTTCAGTTATACAACAGTCAAACAATTAAAGGCTTACATGAGACTGAACTATACCAGAAAGCCAAAAAATTGATCTACAATGAGAAAAAAATCAAGCCACAAAAAAATATTTCACTTGACAGTAAAAGTATTCTTGAAAAGGCAAGAACTATAATATTAATGACTGTCTGAGTATCAGTGAAGAAACAGAGACAAGGAAAGTGAGTGATCTCAGCACACTAGAATAAGATCTGTTATAGGGCTATATCTTCACCCTTGGTAAATTCCTGTTATACAGACCACAATACTTAAATCATCCTATCTAGACCCCTCTTGGATAATGCTAGAATTAAACAGAGCTTCTCTCTGAGTTTAATTTCTTCAATACCCCAAGATGATTCTTCTGTCTTTACACTTACATTTTTCTCATGTCCAATGCCAACACTTAATAATAAAATTTGAATTTCCAGATAGTTCTATTTTCCATGGATATCAATGGTTTCATCTACTTCTTATAAATTTCTGCTACCTTTGGACAGTGAAAGAGGGACAATTCTTCATTCATTATTTACTGACTGAAGGATGATATGTCCGGTACTCTGCTAGCATCTATGAAGGAGAACCAAGTATGAGATAGCATATCTCCTATCAAGAAACTCACTGTCTTAGAGAAAAACAAAGCTTACATGTTAAAAGAGTTTAGAGAACAAGATGATTCATAATAAATAAACTATGTGTATTTAAATACATATAGAAGTCTATTCTTTTTAATCCTTACCTGTTGACTCTACGAGGCCGTTTTTCTGGTTTAATATCCACATCATAGTGATACACATCTATTTTGGGAATCTGAACCTGGAAATGGTTGGCTAACAGTCGAATGGGTTTTCCGACAGTTCCAAGGCCAGGACGACGAGGTGGCTGAAACAGGCTGGCTGGAGGTCCTGAAGAGATTGAAAGATTATTTGATGTACTATTGTTTGTGAAGGATAATATTCCCTTCATCATGATGATGATGATAGCTACAGTTGGGAATCCCCTGGCAGTCCAGCAGTTAGGACTCTGCACTGACAATGCCCAGGACCCAGGTTCAGTCCCTGGTCAGGGAACTAAGTTCCCACAAGCTGTGCAGCCCAGCCAAAACAAAACAAAAACAGCTACAATTACTGTGATCTTATACTTCACTGAACATACTCCGATATAAAAAGTTATGTCAAAAGCTTTTTGGCCTAAGATTCTCTAGATTTCTAAATATTTTTTCCATGCTGCTATTATTTTGAATAAGGGGGATGTCAATAGTAGATACAATATGATGAACTCTCAGATGCACTCTACTGTCTAAAACCTTTTATCAGTATCAGTAGATCTACAGCTAGGCTTACAAAATTGTATGCATTTTAAAATAAAATCATCTCTAAACTCTGGAGGCCATCATCAGTTCATGCTGGAGATGATCCATTAATCCTCCACAAATTAGCTTGATTGTTATAGTTTTGTACAGACTGTCAGAGATTAAACAGCAGCTATCTTTATCAATTTAATTGCTAATTTGGATAGTGAAACAATACCAGTGAGGCTACTTTCTTCCTTATAACCTGATATTTAAAAAATCTGGACAATCTGATATTTCCTGACCATAAGATTTAGTTTATTTCTTCAACAAACATTTATTCATTTATTCCATGTCTAAGCTGTACTGTAGATTCAAAAAAAGATAGAACCTCTGCCTTCAAGGAACTGACAGTCTAGACCAGCAGTTCTCAACTTGGGGGAGCTTTTGTCCCCCAGTAAACATTTGCCAAATATATGGAGACCTTCTTGGTTGTCACGAATTGGGGGATGATACTGGCAATGCACACGACAGCCCCCCAAAATATAGAAGTATTCAGTCCAAAGTATCGAATAGTACTGAGGCTGAGAAACCCTGGTCTAGATAGAGCAGTCATTCCAAATTATTCTATTGATGGTTTACAAGATATTCTATAAAAAAAAGAAAGGTTTCCATCAGCTAAAAAAACCCTACATATTCTCTTCCCTTCTTAAAACTCCAATATATATATTATCACATTAAATTCTCTAACAAGTCATGTAATAAATAAGCTTGTTTAATTTATCATTTACCTGACTTATTTTTCCCCAGAACACACACACATGCACACACACACAACTCTTTCTCTGTTTTTAAAATCAAACATCTATTAATAGTCAGTAAATTAGGGTTTAAGGAAACAGTCTGGGAAATATCTGTCTACAGAAAACCTTATTCCTTTCTGATGAGATTGTCAAATAGACACTGGTCCAAAAAATAAACACTTTTTCTGCTATGAATAAGTGTTGAGCAAAGTGAGCTGAACTTACAAAGGAAAGTTACAACAGGTTCTCTTGTTGCAATGGTATTTTACCAGGAACAAAGACAATTCACCAAGGAGAGAACACTTTGAAGTAAGAAGCTGTTCTGGTCCAATATCACTTAGGAAAATCAAAGCAAACACTTCAATGAAATTTGTGTTGACGGATCACCACACACTAATTCCTAAAATACTGAAAATCTTTTCATGTATTAAATTCACTGTTCATTCTTTCTGTGAATTATACTTGTCCTTCAAAACTCTGGTCAAGTGCAACCTCCTTGGAAAGCTTTTCCAGACTCTCCTAGGCTAGAGGATGCATCTTCTGTGTCCCCAAGATCCTTTGTATAGGGAACACGTGGGACAAGTATCTAGAAACAACTTGTTAAATTACTGTTTCCTTCACTAGACTGTAACCTTTAGAAAAAATGGACTTCCAATTCAAAGTTATCTTAAAACCTAATTCAATGATGAGCACATTGTAGGAATTCAATGAATGCTGAACTGAACAGTACTAATAATCTCTGTAGCAGTTTCAGATAGAAACGAAACATAAATCTAGTCATGTCTAAAATTAAAGGATTATTTTTCATTAAAACAAAAGCACATAATTTATACTAAAAACTATTTCTTGGAGTTGAGTTCCATTTCTAGTGAACAAGGGGATCTACTCTGGGTGTGATAAAGCATTTATAAACAATGTAAGAAGTAGATAATAAATAACATCAGAGGTGGACAGGTATACTGAATTCACCCAACTAAATCATATAGGTAAGTCAGCCTTGCATATTCCAAGATACATTTAAGCAGTCACTGTATCACAAATCCAGCTTTATGATAGAAATTTACAAACAAAAATCTGGATCAAATGACTTGCCCAAGGACATATGACTTGGATTTTAAATCACAACTAGAATCTAGGTCTCCTAACTCCCAGTTCAGGGCTTTTTCTTCTTCAGTATATTTCACAATCCTATGGCATTTATACCTCTCAGAAGTACTTGATGCTCTTTAAAGAGACAGAGTAAATGAAGGCAGAGTAAATGAAGGAAAGGGATTAAGAAGTGGAGAAAAGCAAATAGTGTGTTTCTTTTCCATGGCAAGAGAGAAAAGTTAGAAAGTGAGTGATCATTCCTTTTAATAAGTTTAGAAGATTTATTTAGAAAAATATATTCTAAACTTTTCCATCCCCAAAGCTGGTTTCTTTGAATTTATCAAGCAACTTCTGAAGAAATAAAGTCTGGAACCAAACTGCCTGGGTTTCAACCTTGGTTTTACCACTCCCTAACTGCATGACCTAGGGCCAGTTTCTTAGCCAATCAGTTTCCTTATCTATAAAATGGAAGAGTTATGATAATAATAGCACCTATCTCATAAGGCTATTGTGAGGATCTCATGAGGTGATGTACATAAAAGGCTTGATGTGCCATGCTGCATCAGAGAAGGCAATGACACCTCACTCCAGTACTCTTGCCTGGAAAATCCCATGGACGGAGGAGCCTGGAAGGTTGCAGTCCATGGGGTTGCTGAGGGTTGGCCACAACTGAGTGACTTCACGTTCACTTTTCACTTTCACGCATTGGAGAAGGGAATGGCAACCCACTCCAGTGTTCTTGCCTGGAGAATCCCAGGGACGGGGGAGCCTGGTGGGCTGCCATCTATGGAGTCGCACAGAGTCAGACACGACTGAAGTGACTTAGCAGCAGCAGCAGCCATGCTGCATGGACTGTAGCCTGTCAGGTTCCTCTGTCCATGGGATTCTCCAGGCAAGAATACTGGAGTGGGTTGTCACGCCCTCCTCCAGGGGATCTTCAACCCAGGGATGGAACCCACGTCTCTTTAGGCTCCTGCGTTGGCAGACGGGTTCTTTACCCCGAGCGCCACACGGGAAGCCCAAAAGGCTTAACACAGTGCCTCATAATGGTAAGCACTCGATATGTGTTAGCTATTATGACTGCATTTGTATATAAATGTTACAGTTATTCTTCAAAGGTCCTCATGTTGGGAGCATCTCAAGAACTTAGTGACAAAATCTGAGAATTACATCTTCCAAAAAGGTAACTCAACACAGACTGGATGAAGTCAGCTTAACAGAAGAGGAGGGCATTAGACTAGAAGCCAGGTGATCCAGACTCATCCTTATCATTTAGCCTTGAGCCCCAGATATAGTCACTTACGCTCTCTGAACCTCATCTGTAAAATGGGGATAATACCTTCCTTACCTACCTCACAGAGGATCAAATGAACTAACAGCTAAGAAAGCACTTTCCAAACTGTAAAGCACTGTAAAAAATAAATGTTAGCACACTGGTAAAGAATCCACCTGTCAATGCAGGAGACATAAGAAATGTGGGTTCAATTCCACATTGGGTTCAATCCCTGGGTGGGGAAGATCCCCTGGAGTAGGAAATGGCAAACCATTTCAGTATCTTTGTCGAGAGAATTCTATGGACAATCCATGGTGTTGCAGAGTCGGACACAACTGAGCACGCATGCACTATTAATATGACAATGTTAGTTACTCATCATGTCCAACTCTTTTGTGACCCCATGGACTGTAGCCCGCCAGGCTCCTCTGTCCATGGGATTCTCCAGGAAAGAATCCTGGAGTGGGTTGCCATTTCATCCTCCAGGGGACCTTCCCAACCCAGGGATCGAACATGGGTCTCCTGCATTGCAGGCAGATTCTTTACCACTGAGGCAGTAGGGAAGCCCTACTATTAATATAAACAAAATAAATGGTAATCTAATCTAAAACTTCCTAGTTGTTGTTAGAAATTGAAACTGGGTGAGAGAGAGCAGAGCAAGACTAAACATGCTTCAGTGATTATTCAAGTGAGGAGGGAACAGTGCAACAGATCTATGTGCTTCAACAAAGAAGCAAGAAAGCTTCTCCAGGTTCTTGGCCTGGATGAAATATCCCACAAGACTAGCAACTCCCTTTGCTCTGATTCTATGCTCAACAAGCAGCTTCTTGTTATTAATTGGGTTTCCAAGGTACTGTGACACCAAAAATGGAGTTTGCTAGACAGCAGGCAAGAAAATATTCCAACCAACAGAAAAGATCTGTGTTGGCTCTTTCATTAGTGTCTTGTAAATGTGGTTAGTGAGAATTAATTTTCCATAATCCTGGGTGAACTGATAAGCCCTCAAACCCGCAAAAGCTAAAAACAAAAAGAAAGTCCCTGGGATGTTCCTAACACCACCAGATTGATCTTTTCCGTGAAATTTAGTTTGTATACAGTTACAAAGCCTCTTTCAATATCAGCTCATAAAGCCAACAGTTGATTCAATTATGACCTACTAACAGGGGAGGGAGGGAAGAAACATTTGTTGAGTATTTTCAATGCATTACTATCTACAAGACTTCTCACATACATTACGTTATTTCATTCTCACAGCAATCTTGCAGGACATAATTATTACTACCCTCATTTTATAGATGAGGAAATGAAAGTTCAAAGGAATTAAATAATTTGCCCAAGGTTATACAACTATTAAATTGCTAGATTGGATTTGAACAGAAGTCTGTTACATTCCTAAAGACCAGATCCTGCTTTTAGCTGGGAATGTAGCTGAAATAACCCAGTGTAATACTCACATTGAGGTTTATCAAATAATATTAATGTGACAAAACCAATTTATTTTTCAGAGGCATATGAAATTTGACTATGAAGTCCTTTAAAAAATACTCTAAGCAGCAAATAAAGGTGGAGTTGGATCATTCAGCCATGTAAACAAGTTTTAGGTAAACACACCTTCAAAGTTTTCAAACTCATATGGTAGACTGAGTTTTCTATGCACTAAAAAAACGAAATGCTCTACAACTAAGTCAACTATGTAGATAAGGCATAATATTAAAGTTAATTCTAACACAGACCCCCTAAACCCTGACCTACATTAGAAACTTGGGATTCCAAGTGGGAGCTCCAGACTTCAACCTGCAGGGCATTTGTTACAACCTGGAATAGTTCTTCTACTTTGGGCAAAGTTGGGGAGATAACCAGAAGCCATTCATAACAACGAGGAATTACAGTTTCAAAAGCACTTTCTCCTTCATTTGATCCTCACAACTACTTCTAACCCAATTAGAAGATACTCAGGGCATTAAAGCTTGAGCTGGAGTCGCCGGTGGGTAACTCGCCTGTCACGGAGGCGCTAGGACAGACCACTGCGGGTCTGCTGCGCAGAATGACAGGTAGACACAGGCATAGATACATATTCCTCGAGACTTCAGGGCCTTTGAGAAAGGGTGGGCACTTTGCCCCTTGCCTTCAGGGCAAAGGAGAAGTGTTTAGGGGAAGTTCTTCTTCCTTATCTGACGGCTCTGGACTGTCTGCCAAGGCAAAGAAAAATAGGGGTGCGGCCCCAAGCCAAAATATCCCTGGGGGTGGAGTCCTTCCCGGTCTGGTCCGGGCCAGGCCCCCGCTGCGTACCTGGCACAGTCGTTCCTTCTGTGACCCAGACTGGCCTCGCCTCCACCCTGTAGCACAAACCACCTCCCTGAGGCTGGGTCAGCTCTCCCTTCTACCTAGGGGCGTGGGTCACCTTCCTGGGCCTCCCCCTCCTTAGACCTAGAGAACTGGCTCATCTCTCCCGGCTGGGGCGCGGAACCCGTCCCCCCGCCGCCCGCCTCCCGAGGCCGGGGTCAGCTCCCTCCGCCTTGTGCAGTGAGGCACGGCCCCGTTCCCCCAGGCCTGACGGCCCAATCCAGGTACGCACGAACCGATCCGGGCCACCCGGAGCGGCCAGCCGTCCCGCCCGCCCAGGCTTCCCGGGGTCCGGTCCGGGTCCCGGCTCGAGCGCGCTCCTCACCCGGTCCCA
>NW_011494730.1:1192456-1203795 GCF_000754665.1 Bison bison bison
GTCGGGGGCGCGCGCTCCCGCCCGCACAGCCTTGTGGCCCCGGGAGGCCTTCTCCCGCGGGGCTCCGGGGGGGGGGCCTACGCACTATCCACCCAGAGTCTCCCAACACCCGGTGGCCGGAGAAAGGTCGCCATTCCAGACTCCGCTGATCAGGACACAGCTCTGCACTTTCGTCGGTGGAAAGTGTCTTGAGATTCACATCGGACACCTCCCCTCCTTCCTCCCACCTCGGACCACTTCTTTCTCTTCTGTCTCCTCTTTCTCCACTGTCCTGGGACTGAGAACACCGAGGTCACACGGACGCAGCAATTTCCTTCTATTTCTTCATCCAAGAGTGTACTCCTAGGTGCCCTTCCCGACTCTTGTAGCCGAAAGTACCACCGGAATGGACTATGATAATGATGCATTCTCTCGTTGACTATGCCCTCTGCTCAGCAAGTCACCAGTCACTTCAGAGAGAAAAGTTTTGCTTTCTTGGATGACTTCACGATGGCAGCCAAGAGTCAAAGGAGCAATTCCCAGCTCCATGGTCAGCCCAGAAGACCCAGCATCTGGGACTTTCAGTTGGGACTTTGAGTTGGAGAACATAGGACAAAAGCAGTTTCTAGTCTTCAGAATAAGGCAGCGCTCTCGCTACCAGTTAAAAAGGTACAATGTGTATCTCTTGTATTCCTTTGCTAGAGCTGACATTACAAAGTATCAAGGACTGAGTGTTTTAAACAACCAAAAGTAATTTTATTGCAGTTATAGAGGATAAACATCCAAGATCCATTGGTTTCTTCTGAGAGCTCTCTCTTTGGCATATAGATGATGTCTTCTTCTCCCTGTGTTTTCTCATGGTTTTTCC
Organism: Bison bison bison; assembly: GCF_000754665.1. Lineage (NCBI taxonomy): Eukaryota > Metazoa > Chordata > Mammalia > Artiodactyla > Bovidae > Bison > Bison bison. The sequence goes on from NW_011494730.1 coordinate 1,193,304, forward strand.
TCTATATACAGTCTATGTCCTCTTCTCGTAAGGACGTCAGTCACTCTGGATTAAGGCACACCTTACAGATTTCATTTTACTTTAATTACCTCTCTCTCTAAAGACTCTCTCTCCAAATACAGTGAATTCTGAAGTAATGGGACTTAGGAGTTTAATGGTGTGTGAATTCTTTGGGGGCACAATCCATCCCATAACATGTGTAGTGATATAGTCATTTGAGCATCTACAATGTGCAGCCATAGAGCCAAGAAATTTTTGTATGATAAAAATGATCTAAACAAATATTCAGGGCACACCATGGCCAGGCACTGTGTTATGGGCTTCACATGTCATTTAGTCTTCTCAACCACCTGTAAGGTAGGTATTATTAAGGAAAGTATTTGTACAGATGAGGAAACTGCACCTCAGGGAAGCTAAGAAAGTCAGGCTCTGCAATACATGATACAGCTGAGAAGCATGGAAAAATTGGAGTTCTAAATCCTGAGGTCTAGTGCTGACTGATTCCATCCCTGGTTGACTATAGAACTGAGACTTTTAATCAAGTCACTAGACCCTAGTCTGTTGATACCATACTCCAAGTTCTTTCCATAGCACCATGGTGCTTGTCTGTTAAGCCAGATATTAACTGAAAACTATGATAGGGGTCAGAAAGTTTGAAGGGGAATAAGTACTCACTAAACGAACAGAGTAGTAGACAGTTAAGAGGATAAGGAAAACCGACTAAAGGTCAAGTTTTGAGTTAAATCTAATAGCCACCTCCCTTCCCTTCACTCCAGGCTAAAATTTTGCCTTTCACATAGTGCTGGTAGCTTCCAGCCTGGTTTGAGACTGACTTTCCCCCTCTCACTTCCTAACAAATTTCCTGCCATATTCTATTTGGTATGCTGAGCAGAGAACATAGCTTGTTTCCTGTACTGAAAATAGCCTCAGAAACCTCAGAGTATGCAATGTACTTGGGCATAGTCTGGACTGCAGTGCCTCAGTCCCTCAGTCTCTCACCCTGTCATTCTTGACTGCTGTGAGGATCTACATTCTTCCCAAACTCACTCCCTTTCAGGCAACTACTGCCCCCTTTCTGAAGACCCTTCTGACTGAACCCCCAAACCCAAAGTTCTATAGTCACTAAACTCCCCTAAACCTCAGTATGTTTGACAAGCTGTCCTTCCACTTCCTGCTGTGGCTGAGAAGAAGCTGTGCCCCAGAATACCACTTCCCCCTCAGCTCTCTCTGATGGTGCCTGCTCATTCTCCCACACCACACACATTTACAGGACAGGGTGGGGGATGAGTGTAGAATTGACAATCTATTTGCCACGTCCCCACTTATCCCCCCCCCACTCCCCGCATGTCACCAAACCTTGAATTCTCATTCTCGTGTTAAAACCAGTTACCATCTTATCAGACTGCTACTACAGGGTTTCCCTTGGTAGTATAATTAGCTCAGCTCTTGGTCTTATGTCTCAATTCAAGACTGGTTCCCATTACATTATAAATCCTTGAGAGCAGGACTTATGCCTTATTTGGGTATTTGGGTTTGTGTTTCTGTTGCCTAACATGTTGTGTTGTTGTTGTGAAAGTTGCTCAGTGTCCGACTCTTTGCGACCCCATGGATAGTAGCCCACCAGGCTCCGCCATCCCTGGGATTCTCCAGGCAAGAACACTGGAGTGGGTGCCATTTCCTTCTCCAATGCATGAAAGTGAAAAGTGAAAGTGAAGTTGCTCAGTCGTGTCCGACTCTTCACCACCCCATGGACTGCAGCCTACCAGGCTCCTCCAGCCATGGGATTTTCCAGGCAAGAGTACTGGAGTGGGGTGCCATTGCCCACAATAGTAACCAATTCTCCTCCTTGCCCTCCTTTCCCACAGCTAAAAGCTACTCCCCTGCTGCTGTCTTGCTGTCCCCTGAGAGACAGTGAGCTTATAATCTCAGCTCTGTCCTAGAGAGGGGAGCAGAGCCGTCAGCGACTGAGCGTGTTTACACATCCTATGTCTGAGCCGTCTGAGGACGGGCACTTGGCGAACCCGTCTGAGAGTGAGAGCCAGAACTCACTCAGTCAAGGTTTATGAATGGCACTGGCCTTCTCGAATGTATCAGTGCTCCCCCCTGAGACCAGATGCTGCCAGAGGGAGCCTTGCTAGTGGACGCTGTGCCAGATGGCAGGGCTCCAGCCACCCATGCTGCTTGTGACACTCCAACCCTGGTCTGGGCTGCTGGTCTCTGTTGGTGTTTTGGCTTCCCAGCCTCTCCTCATTCAATCTTTCCACAAGTCTAGAGCTTAAAATTTGAGGAGGAACTTCTTTGCAGTCGATCAACTGGGCTAGGGGCTTTCACTCTTCTTGAGTTGGGGACCCCTTGTTCAAACAAAATTCTTAAGCGGGAGCTGAAGTGTAGCCACTCTATGTGAGGATGGAGACCTGCGTTGCATGTTACTGAACTAGGCTAGCTGGCCAAGAGACACTGCCTGGTATCTCCACAGAATTTCTGCCCACCTGCTCCTACTCCATCGGCAGCCTTGGTCTTCTGCATTAAAAAAAATTGAGATATAGTTCATATAGTATAAAATTCACCATTTTAAAGTGTAAAATTCAGTGGTTTTTAGTGTGTTCTCAAAGTTGTGCCATCATCCCTACCATCTAATTTCAGAACATGTTCATCACCCCAACAAAATGCTTTAGCAGTCACTCCCCTCAGTCCCTGGCAACCATTCATTTATTTTCTGCCCTTATGGATTTGCTTCTTCTGAGTATTTCATATAAATGGAATCATACAATATGTGGTCTTTTATAGCTAGTTTCTTTCACTTAGCATAGTGTTTCCAAAGTTCATCCTTTATCAAATATATGACTTGTAAAACTTTTCTTCCATATTGTAGGATGTCATTTCACTTTTTTTTTTTTTTTTGCCCATGCCATCCAACTTGAGGGATTTTAGTTACCCTTCCAGGGATTGAACTCAGGCCCTAGGCAGTGAAAGCATGGAGGCCTAACCACTGGACCGCCAGGGAATTCCCCATTTCACTTTCCTTATGGTGTCCTTTGAAACACGAAAGGTTTTAATTTAAAAGTCCAATTTTTCTTTCATTGCTTGTGCTTCTTTGTCATATCTAAGAAACCTAATTCAAGGTTATGAAATCTTATTTCTAACTTAAGAGTTTTATAATTTTAGCTCTTAGAGTTCTTTGATCTATTTTGAGTTAACTTATGTATAGGATGCGAGGTAGAGATTCAGATTCATTCCTTTGCATGTGGATACCAAGTTGTCCAGCACCATTTGTTGAAGACTATTCTTTCTCCCAATGAGTCATCCGGCATCCTTGTCAAAATTAATTGATTGCCTGTAAGGGTTTATTTCTGGACTGTCAATTCCATTCCATAAATCTTATGTCTATTGTTATGCTATTGTAACACTGTCTTGATTGTAGCTTTGTAATAAGTTTTGAAATCAGAAAGTATAAGTCTTCCTATTTTTTTCTAGAATAAACATTTTTTCTGCTCATGAGTCTAGAGTCGACTTACGGGCTCTGCAGATCGGGGCTGGGCTTGGTGGAGCTCACTTACAGGCCTGGTCAACTATAGTCCAGCAGGGCAGTTTTGCTAATGTTGGTGATCTCTCTCACTGTCTGGGGCCTGGTGGGGAGAAGCTGACTTGTCTCTGCTCTGAGTGGCCTCTCATTATACAGCAGCCTAGCCTGGCCATGTGTTCAGGGAGACTTTTCCAAACAGAGGTCCAAGAGAGCAAGTGGAAGTCCCTGAGTCTTCTTGAAACCTCTGCTTAAGACTGGCACCCCATCTAAGTCCTTCAACTTTGTTCTTCTTTTTCAAGATTGTTTTGGCTATTCTGAGCCTCTTGCATTTCCATATGAATTTTGGGATCAACTTGTCCATTTGCACACATGCACACACAAAAAAGCAGTTGACTTTTCATAGGGATTGCATTTAATCTGTAAATCAATCTGAGGAGTAGTGCCATCTTAACAGTATTGAATATTTCAATCCATGAACACAGACTATCTTCCCATTTATTTAGGGCTTTAATTTCTTTCAACAATGTTTTGTAATTTTCAGGGTACAAACCTTACATTTCTTTGGTTAAATTTGTTGCTAAGTATTTTATTTTTTTTGGGGGGGTGCTATTGTAAATGGAATTGTTTTCTTAATTTCATTTTTCAGTTTTTCATTGCTCATGTATAGAAATACAACAGATTTTGTATATTAATCTTCTGTCCACAACTTTACTGAATTTGCTCATTACTTCTAATAGTCTTGTATTTTTTTTTTTTTTTACTGTTTTCTATATATAAGATTATGCTATCTGCAGATAGAGATTGGTTTTACTTCTTTTCCGATATGCAGGCTTTTTCTTTCTTTCTTTTTTTTTTTATCATTGCTGCACAAGAGCTCCAGAGCATGTGGGCTTAGTTGCCCTCGTGGCACGTGAGACTTATTTCCCCGACCAGGGATTGAACCCATGCCCCCTGCATTGGAAGGTGGATTCTTAACCACTGGACCACCAGGGAAGTCCCCAAGCTTTTTCTTTTATATTCTTGCCTAATTGCCCTGAGTAGAACCTCCAGTACAATATTGAATAGAAATGACCCTTTCGTTCTGTTTTACAGACAGCTTTCTACTTGTTCATGGTTTAAGGGCAAGGAATAGAGAGACTTGGCAACTATATTTGATTTCCCCATCTCTGTCAATGAGATGCCTTAGTTAGCAAGGAAGGTAATGCATGAGGCTTTGACAAACAAATCAATTAATATGTTTGCTTTTACTGTTAGCCTTTATTTCTACTACACTTTTTAACAAGTGTAGTAGATCATTTAAAAATGATTGATTTTTATTTCTCTTTAAGACAAAGTTAAGAGGATGAATTAGGGCATTCCCTAATTCAAAAACCTGGACTCAAATTCCAGTTCTATATTGTAATTCTCAAAATTCAGTTCTGTAGACCATGTGACATTGGTAAGTCACCTCACCTCTCTGCACTTCAGCTTTCCTCATCTGTAAAGTGGATGCTTTATGGGTTATTGAGAGAATCAAAGAAGATAATGAGCGGAAAGCACTTCGCATAGTGCTGGCACTTAGGTTGGGCTCAAAAAATGCCCATTCTCTTTGATTTCTGAACAAGCCTCCTTCATCTATAGGTTGGGGAAAAGAACTAATTTTTAACAGATTTTTTTCTAATACTCAGAGTGGTCCAAAGAAGGAAGCTGCTGCTGCTGCTGCTAAGTCACTTCAGTCATGTCCGACCCTGTGCGACCCCATAGACGGCAGCCCACCAGGCTCCCCCATCCCTGGGATTCTCCAGGCAAGAACACTGGAGTGGGTTGCCATTTCCTTCTCCAATGCATGAAAGTGAAAAGTGAAAGTGAAGTCCCTTAGTCGTGTCCGACTTTTAGCGACCCCATGGACTGCAGCCTACCAGGCTCCTCCATCCATGGGATTTGCCAGGCAAGAGTACTGGAGTGGGGTGCCATTGCCTTCTCTGCCTAACATGTTACTTCGCACCAAATGCCTGTTTGGGGAAATGTATAGAATAATAAATGAATGAACAAGTAATGGGTAAACTGTGGGAGCTAGAAATGGTCCAGCGGAGGGGCTTAGGTGGAAAGCTCTGGGTGAATTCCCAGCTTCTCCAGAAAGCAGATTTTCCAATCTGGGTTCACATTCTAGTTCCACAGCATACTAGCTCTACGAACCTGGGACAGGCCCCTTCACCTACTGCTGAAGGATGTTGTGAGGAAGAAGTTAAACCATAGATGTGCATGTTCCTGGGTGTATGGAACAGAATGATTGCCCTGCTAAGTCACTTCAGTCGTGTCCGACTCTGTGAGACCCCATAGACGGCAGCCCACCAGGCTCCTCCATCCCTGGGATTCTCCTGGCAAGAACACTGGAGTGGGTTGCCATTTCCTTCTCCAATGCATGAAAGAGAAAAGTGAAAGTGAAGTCCCTTAGTCGTGTCCGACTCTTTGTGACCCCATGGACTGCAGCCTATCAGGCTCCTCAATCCATGGGATTTTCCAGGCAAGAGTACTGGAGTGGGGTGCCATTGCCTTCTCCAAAAGAAGGAAGGGTTTTCATGAAATAGTGAGCTCCACGCTTTGGGGGAGTGTGTTTGTTCAAACGTGTTCACACTGTTCAAGCATGTTTGAGATGATGAAAAGATAAGAGTTTATTCAGTTTTGTGAAAATATTTATTGAAATATATTATTTTGTTTTCTCAGTAACTATTTATTGAATACTTGCCATGTGTCAGATCCTGTTCTGGATCATGGGAATACAGGGGTGAGCCAGAGAAGCAGGATTCCTGTCCTTATGGAGTCCACAGTCTGGAAGTGAGACTAACAAGAAAAAGAAAACAAACCAAAAACTAATGAATAGATAATTACAAATTGTGATGAGAGTTGTAGAATAAATTAACAAGATAAGATTGAGTACCTAGGAGAGGCAATTTTAGAAAAGATGGGAAGGGATAGCCTCTCTGATATAGTGACATTTGAGCTGAGAACTAGTGGTGGTTTTAAAACATGGCCACAAATTCTTTAACATTTCGCTCGTTAAGAGGTGGGTCTATGTCCCCTCACTTTTTTTGGCTGCACTGGCTCTTCCTTGCTATGAACAGACTCTTCTCCAGTTGTGGCTTGCGGGCTTAGTTGTCCTGCAGGATGTGGGATTTTAGTTCTCCAATCAGGGACTAAACCTGCATCCCTTGCATTATAAGGTGGATTCTTAACCATTGGTCCACCAGGGAAGTCCCTGAGCCCCCTCTCTTTGAATATAAGTGGGCTTATGACCACTCTGACCAACAAAGAACTGCAGAATTGATGCCACGTGACTTCCATAGCTAAGTTATAATAGGTCATGCAGTTTTTCCTTGCTTGCTGGCGCTTTCTTTCTGGGAGCCCAGAGCTGCCCTGTAACTCTGACTACCCTGAGGCCACCACTTTGGAGAGGCCATGTGTTGATGCTCCAGCTGGCCGTCCCAGCTAAGACCAGCTTTCTGGCTATTCCTGCCAGACAAATGAGTACAAAGCCGCCAGATGATTCCAACACCAGCCATTTGAGTCACCTCCATCTATTTGAGTCTTGCTAGCTAAGACTCCCAGAGAAGGCAATGGTACCACTCCAGTACTCTTGCCTAGAAAATCCCATGGACGGAGGAACCCGGTAGGCTGCAGTCCATGGGGTCGCTAAGAGTCAGACACAACTGAGCAACTTCACTTTCACTTTTCACTTTCATGCACTGGAGAAGGCAATGGCAACCCACTCCAGTGTTCTTACCTGGAGAATCCCAGGGACGAGGGAGCCTGGTGGGCTGCCGTCTATGAGGTTATACAGAGTCAGACACGACTGAAGTGACTTAGCAGCAGCAGTAGCTAAGGCTCCAGGTATTGCAGAACAGAGACAAACCATTTCCACTATCATTTTCTGAATTCCTGACCAACAGAATCCATGAGCATAATAAAATGGTTGTTGATTTTTTTATTGATATATAATTGACATACATTATATCAGTTTCAAATATATAACATAATGATTTGATATTTGTCTATATTGCAAAATGATTACCCCAGTAAGTCTTGTTAACATTTGTCACCATATAATAAACATTGTTTTCCTTGTGATGTGAACTTTTAAGATTTACTCTCTCAGCAATTTTAAAATATGCAATTATTAACTATAGTCAACCTATACATTATATACCCAGGATGTATTTATTTTATAATTGGAAGATTGTACCTTTTATATATATATATTTAATTTTTATTCATTTTTGCTAGGCAGGATCTTAGTTCCTGGGCCAGGTATCAAACTCATTGCCCTGCAGTGGAAGTGCAGATACCTAACCTCTGGACTGCCAGAGAATTTGTAGAAGTTTATAGTTTTTGACTCTCTTCACCCATTTCCCACCCCCAGCTTCTGTCTCTAGCAAACATCAATCTGTTCTCTTTATCTATGACTTTGGTTATTGTTTGTTTTTATATTTCACATATAAGTGAGATCATAAGATCTGACTTACTTCACTTAGCATGATGCCCTCAAGATTCCATCCATGTTGTCACAAATGGCAAGATATCCTTCTTTCTTGTGAGCTGAATAATATTCCGTTGTTTATATGTATGTATATACGTTATGTTGGAAGAGGGTGTTTGTTATGACCAGTGCATTTTCTTGGCAAAACTCTATTAGTCTTTGCCCTGCTTCATTCCATATTCCAAGGCCAAATTTGCCTGTTACTCCAGGTGTTTCTTGACTTCCTACTTTTGCATTCCAGTCCCCTATAATGAAAAGGACATCTTTTTTGGGTGTTAGTTCTAAAAGGTCTTGTAGGTCTTCATAGAACCGTTCAACTTCAGCTTCTTCAGCGTTACTGGTTGGGGCATAGACTTGGATTACTGTGATATTGAATGGTTTGCCTTGGAAACGAACAGAGATCATTCTGTCATTTTTGAGATTGCATCCAAGTACTGCATTTCGGACTCTTTTGTTGACCATGATGGCTACTCCATTTCTTCTGAGGGATTCCTGCCCGCAGTAGTAGATATAATGGTCATCTGAGTTAAATTCACCCATTACAGTCCATTTCAGTTCACTGATTCCTAGAATGCCAACATTCACTCTTGCCATCTCTCGTTTGACCACTTCCAATTTGCCTTGATTCATGGACCTGACATTCCAGGTTCCTATGCAATATTGCTCTTTACAGCATCGGACCTTGCTTCTATCACCAGTCACATCCATAGCTGGGTATTCTTTTTGCTTTGGCTCCATCCCTTAATTCTTTCTTGAGTTATTTCTCCACTGATCTCCAGTAGCATATTGAACACCTACTGACCTGGGGAGCTTCTCTTTCAGTATCCTATCATTTTGCCTTTTCATACTGTTCATGGGGTTCTCAAGGCAAGAATACTGAAGTGGTTTGCCATTCCCTTCTCCAGTGGACCACATTCTGTCAGATACAGGCATGGCTTAGTTTCATTGAGTTAGACAAGGCTGTGGTCCTAGTGTGATTAGATTGACTAGTTTTCTGTGAGTATGGTTTCAGTGTGTTTGCCCTCTGATGCCCTCTTGCAACACCTACCGTCTTACTTGGGTTTCTCTTACCTTGGGCATGGGGTATCTCTTCACGGCTGCTCCAGCAAAGCGCAGCCATTGCTCCTTACCTTGGACAAGGGGTATCTCCTCATCGCCGCCCTTCCTGACCTTCAACGTGGGATAGCTCCTCTAGGCCCTCCTGTGCCCGCGCTCCTTGGACGTGGGGTTGCTCCTCCCAGCTGCCGCCCCTGGCCTCGGGCTTAGGGGCATGGGGTATCTCCTCCCGGCCACCGTCTCTGACCTCGGACGCGGGGTAACTCCTCTCATCGCCACCCCTGACCTCGGACGCTGGGTATCTCCTCTCGGCCACCCCCCCTGACCTCGGACGTGGGGTGGCTGCTCTCGGCCGCGCTTAGCGACCGCCTGCACTTAGTGTGCTGGTCGCAGCTTCCAACAACACAAGAGAAGACTCTACACATGGACATCACCAGATGGTCAACACCAAAATCAGATTGATTATATTCTTTGCAGCCAAAGATGGAGAAGCTCTATACAGTCAGCAAAAACAAGACCAGGAGCTGACTGTGGCTCAGACCATGAACTCCTTATTGCCAAATTCAGACTTAAATTGAAGAAAGTAGGGAAAACCACTAGACCATTCAGGTATGACCTAAATCAAATCCCTTATGATCATACAGTGGAAGTGAGAAATAGATTTAAGGGCCTAGATCTGATAGATAGAGTGCCTGATGAACTATGGAATGAGGTTCGTGACATTGTTCAGGAGACAGGGATCAAGACCGTCCCCATGGAAAAGAAATGCAAAAAAGCAAAATGGCTGTCTGGGGAGGCCTTACAAATAGCTGTGAAAAGAAGAGAAGCGAAAAGCAAAGGAGAAAAGGAAAGATATAAACATCTGAATGCAGAGTTCCAAAGAACAGCAAGAAGAGATAAGAAAGCCTTCTTCAGCGATCAATGCAAAGAAATAGAGGAAAACAACAGAATGGGAAAGACTAGAGATCTCTTCAAGAAAATTAGAGATATCAAAGGTACATTTCATGCAAAAATGGGCTCGATAAAGGACAGAAATGGTATGGACCTAACAGAAGCAGAAGATATTAAGAAGAGGTGGCAAGAATACACAGAAGAACTGTACAAAAAAGATCTTCATGACCCAGATAATCACGATGGTGTGATCACTGACCTAGAGCCAGACATCCTGGAATGTGAAGTCAAGTGGGCCTTAGAAAGCATCACTACGAACAAAGCTAGTGGAGGTGATAGAATTACAGTTGAGCTATTCCAAATCCTGAAAGATGATGCTGTGAAAGTCCTGCACTCAATATGCCAGCAAATTTGGAAAACTCAGCAGTGGCCACAGGACTGGAAAAGGTCAGTTTTCATTCCAATCCCAAAGAAAGGCAATGCCAAAGAATGCTCAAACTACCGCACAA
>NW_011494730.1:1203895-1204068 GCF_000754665.1 Bison bison bison
TCATTTTGCCTTTTCATACTGTTCATGGGGTTCTCAAGGCAAGAATACTGAAGTGGTTTGCCATTCCCTTCTCCAGTGGACCACATTCTGTCAGATACAGGCATGGCTTAGTTTCATTGAGTTAGACAAGGCTGTGGTCCTAGTGTGATTAGATTGACTAGTTTTCTGTGAGT
>NW_011494730.1:1204522-1230868 GCF_000754665.1 Bison bison bison
AGCCAGGCTTCAGCAATATGTGAACCGTGAACTTCCTCATGTTCAAGCTGGTTTTAGAAAAGGCAGAGGAACCAGAGATCAAATTGCCAACATCTGCTGGATCATGGAAAAAGCAAGAGAGTTCCAGAAAAACATCTATTTCTGCTTTATTGACTATGCCAAAGCCTTTGACTGTGTGGATCACAATAAACTGTGGAAAATTCTGAAAGAGATGGGAATACCAGACCACCTGATCTGCCTCTTGAGAAATTTGTATGCAGGTCAGGAAGCAACAGTTAGAACTGGACATGGAACAACAGACTGGTTCCAAATAGGAAAAGGAGGGGCTGTACATTGTCACCCTGTTTATTTAACTTATATGCAGAATACATCATAAGAAATGCTGGACTGGAAGAAACACAAGCTGGAATCAAGATTGCCAGGAGAAATATCAATAACCTCAGATATGCAGATGATACCACCCTTATGGCAGAAAGTGAAGAGGAACTCAAAAGCCTCTTGATGAAGGTGAAAGAGGAGAGTGAAAAAGTTGTCTTAAAGCTCAACATTCAGAAAATGAAGATCATGGCATCCAGTCCCATCACTTCATGGGAACTAGATGGGGAAACAGTGGAAACAGTGTCAGACTTTATTTTTTGGGCTCCAAAATCACTGCAGATGGTGACTGCAGCTATGAAATTAAAAGACGCTTACTCCTTGGAAGGAAGGTTATGACCAACCTAGATAGCATATTGAAAAGCAAAGACATTAGTTTGCCAACAAAGGTTCGTCTAGTCAAGGCTATGGTTTTTCCTGTGGTCGTGTATGGATGTGAGAGTTGGACTGTGAAGAAGGCTGAGTGCCGAAGAATTGATGCTTTTGAACTGTGGTGTTGGAGAAGACTCTTGAGAGTCCCTTGGACTGCAAGGAGATCCAACCAGTCCATTCTGAAGGAGATCAGCCCTGGGATTTCTTTGGAAGGAATGATGCTTAAGCTGAAACTCCAGTACTTTGGCCACCTCATGCGAAGAGTTGACTCATTGGAAAAGACTCGTCCCTCTGGGGACGACAGAGGATGAGATGGCTGGATGGCATCACTGACTCGATGGACGTGAGTCTGAGTGAACTCCAGGAGTTGGTGATGGACAGAGAGGCCTGGCGTGCTGAGATTCATGGGGTCTCAAAGAATCTGACACAACTGAGCGACTGATCTGACCTGATATACGTTATGTATATGCACATTTTATATGTATGCTGCTGCTTAGTCGCTTCAGTTGTGTCTGACTCTGTGCAACCCTATGGACTGCAGCCTACGAGGCTCTTCTGTACAGGGAATTCTCTAGGCAAGAGTACTGGAGTGGGCTGATATATATATATCACATTTTCTTTATCCATGCATTCATTGATGAGGACTTAGTTTGCTTCCATGTCTTGACTATTACAAGTAATGCTGCAATGAATCTATGGGAGTTAATGTATCTTTTGGAATGCTTTTGTCTCTTGGATAAATACCCAGAACTGGAATTGCTGGATCATATGGTATTTCTATTTTTAATTTTTTGAGGAACCTCTATATTGTCTTGCATAGTGGTTATACCAATTTATATGCCCAGTAACTATGCACAAGGATTCTCTTTTATCCACATCCTTGCCAGAACTTGTTCTAAAATGGTTGTTTCTTTATGCCACTAGTTTTGGGGATAATTTGATATCCTGAAATAGATAGTCATAACCATCCTATTGTTATAACCATGCTATCTTTCTGTAATGTCATAAAAAGTATCTACCAAAGGTGAACATTTTACTTGTGGTGGGAGTTCCCCATAAGGGGATGCCCACACTATGACCCCCCATGAAGGAAATCATCCAGAGCAAAATAAGTATGTAAATATTATATACAGATGTATTCTATTAAATTAAATAACTTATATTAAATACAGATGTATCCTGTAAAGTTGAACATATTACTGTAATATGCACAAGCTGTGTTACCCATGCAAGGAACAGATGTAAAGAGTTACTGGAAAAGTATCTGGGCAGCAACTTAGTCTCCAGGAAACCCACCTCACATCAATTGTTAACACATTGTCCCCTAGTCAGGACATTTCTATGGGACCAAGGAAGGTCAGCTATAGAATCTCTTCCATGATGTCTGCTGTCTGCTGAATGAAGCTATTCCAATTAAACAATTTGTTTAAATAATACATTCATATTTCTGTTAATTGACAGTCCGTGCCCAAAATTATCTCTCTTAGAAAAAAAATGGTGAACCACAAACCTCACTAAAATAAACAAGAAAAGCATGTGAGTTAACACTTCTGCCAGGCAACATCATATTGGAGTGCTTTACTCCAATATGTGTGTGTTAGTCAGTTGTGTGTTAGTCAGTTGTGTCTGACTCTTTGCAACTCTGTGGATTGTGGCCCACCGGGCTCCTCTGTCCATGGGATTCTCCAGACAAAAATACTGTTGCCATTCCCTTCTCCAGGGGATCTTCCACATCCAGGCATCAAACCCAGTTCTACTGCATTGCAGGCAGATTCTTTACCATCTGAGCCACCAGGGAAGCCCCAACTATTACTGAGAGACTAGAAAAAAGAATGAAAGAAAGGTACAAGCATTATTTGAAAATGAAAGATTTTTCATTTGAATTTTAAAAATCCAGATTTTTAAATCAAGATTTGAAATAGAAAATATAAGTGGACCACCAAAAAATTATTAGAATGGATGAGTGTTAATAAAATAATTGTGTATAAAATTACTATAGAGAAATCAATAGCTTTTCTATATAGACTAGTGATAACTTATTAGAATATGTCATGGAAAAGAATCAATTCACAGCTGCTGCAAAACCTATGAAGAACCAAGAAATAAACTCAGAAGGAAATATGAAGGTTCAATATGAATAAAATTATGAAGTTTTACTCTAAGATATAAAAGAAGTTCCAAATATATAAAGTCATATGGGAGATTTCTTATTTTAAAGATATCATTTCTACTCAAAGTTATCTATTTTTAAAATGAAATTTGTCAGGTTGACAAAAACAAAAGGCAGAATAGTCAAAAATGTTGACCAAGTAGGAGGAGGGATTTACCCTCATGCTTGAGCTCATGCTCAGTCATGTCCAACCCTTTGCGACCCCGTGGACTGTAGCCCGCCAGGCTCCTCTGTCCATGGGATTTTCTAGGCAAGAATACTGGAGTAGGTTGGCATTTCCTACTCCAGGAGATCTTCAGGACTTACCCTATTAGATATCAAAATGTGCTATGAAGTTATAATTATTAAAATAGAATATTATTGGCCCAAGAAAAGATTAACATTAAAAAGTAAACAAACAAACAAAAAAAAACAGAATACAAGGTCCAACACCGGCTATATCCTCCCTCATCTATCTATTTCTCTTGGAATTTAGTACATAAAAAAAAAGGCATTTCAAATTGGAGGGGAAATTAATGTCTACAACAAATGTTGAGACAACTGGCTATCCATTTGGGAATAATAATATGTTCCAACCATGTATCATGCCATATGCAAAACTAAATTTCAATTTGATTAAAACAGATAAACTATAAAAACAAAGTAATAGTGGATAAGCTAGAATATTTCCAAATTGTGAGAGGGAGTGTAAGAAAGACATTCTTAATGGTACATCAAATTTAGAAACTACATGGGACTTCCCTGGTGGCCCCGTAGGTCAGATTCTGCACCTCCAATGAAGGGCCATGGGTTTCATCCCTGGTTAGGAAACTAAGATCCCACATGTTGTGAGGTGTACCCAAATTAAACAAAAAAATTTTTAATAAAGTAACAGGAATTAAAAAATTTTTATTATGACTAATTCATGTTGTGGTTCATGGGGTCGCAAAGAGTCGGACACGACTGAGTGACTGAACTGAACTGAACTGAGTTCATGTTGAGGTTTGATAGAAAACAGCAAAATTCTGTAAAGCAATTATCCTTCAATAAAAAATAAATTAAAAAAAATTTTGGAAACCACAAAGAAAAAGATTTAATTACATGAAAAATTAAAACTCACAAAACCACCATAAAACTAATTATAAAGAGTTCCTACAAATTCATAAGTAGAAAAATTGGCAATTTACAGAAGAAACACAAATGCTAACAAACATGAAAAAAGTTGTGCAATCCTGAGCAATCAGAAAAGCAGAGAACAAAATGAGCTTTTTTATTATTTTTTGAATAAGATATTTTTAAAGTACAGTGCTTGAAAAATATTTTTGTATTGATTAAATCCAGTTGGTAAGAGTGAGGGAAATTAATACTCTCAAACAGCATTGGTGGGATTGTAAATTAGGATAACTGTCTTGGAAAATAGTCTGTCAGTGTCTATCCAAAATTTAATTGTGCCTCCCCTCAAATCCCTAATTCCATTCTTGGTCTCTGTTCTTGAGAAACTTGAACTTCTGTACACACATAACAGGGATGTTTATTCATTATAGCGTTGATTACAATAGGGAAAAATAGAAATGACCTTAGCATTCATCAAAAGGAATGGTTTAAAAAGTAGATTACACTCATATTGTGAAATAATAAGTAAAATGTATGAGATGCTTCTATATGTACTGACATAGAAGGAGCTCTAAACTACACTGTTAAATTGAAAAAAATCCATTTGTAGAGTAAGATGCACAACGATATTGTATATCAAAAATATAAAACGTATAGCTCCCTTTAGCTATCTCCCAATTCCCTCAAAGAGGTGACTACTTTTAATATTCTATGTGTATAATCCCTAATCTTTTCTGTGCATTTATAGCAAGTCTGCACCATACGATCTCACACAGACATGCACAGAGGAAAGACTGTGAAAACTGATACAGCAAAACCACCGTGTAAAGATGGAGGACTGGAGTGTTGCATCCATAAGCCAAAGAACACTGAAGATTGTCCACAAACCACCTGAAGCTAGGAGGAGGCAATGATGGATTTCCGCTACAGGTTTCAGAGGGAGCATAGCCCTGAAAAATGATACATTTATATTGTTTTAATCACCCAGTTTTTGGCATTTTGTTATAATTGCTCTAGGAAACTAAAATAGGCAGAAAAGGTGGAAATAGGGAGACCAAGAAGTGAGCTGTTGCAATGATCCAGGTGAATGGTGCTGGTGGCTTAAGTCAAGGTGGTAGCTGTGGATTCTGGATATGTTTTGAAGACAGAATTTGCTAATGGACTGGGTATAGGGTTAAAAGAGAGAGAGAGAGAGAGAGAGAGAGAAGCATCATGGATAATTCTTAAGTTTCAGTGCTGTTAGTGTCCCAGGTTTCTGCATCTTTGTGCCTGAGTGCGAAAGGAAAGCCATTCTAACGATTCCTACCTCAGACTGAAGTGCTGGAAATTAGGGGAAGCCCTAAACCAGTGATTCTCAGGAGTTGGTATATAAATATCCCAGCTCCTTCTTCTCACATGGGATAGTTCTGACACATGTGTTTGATGCTATTTCCCACAAGATTAAACTTCAATCAGTGACAGCTGTCTTACCAACACATCTTTATTGGCTGCTTTCTCTTCCATGCATCTCTTCCCTAGTCTCCTACTAGTGACCATTGCTTCTCTAAAATAAACTATTTGCACTTGACTCTTTATCTCAGAGTCTGCTTTTGGGGAAACTTCTACTAATACACAAGATTTTCAGCTTGAGCAGTTGGAAAGGTATTTATTAATATATATTAACTAATAAATTGACATTAATGAAGATGGAGAAGACTTTGGCAGGTACAGATTCTTGGAGAGGGGAAGATCAGTAGAATATTTTGAACACAATAATTTTGAGGTGCTTGTTAGGTCACCAAGTGGAGAGGTTGAATAGGCTTAGAGTGGAGTCAGGGGACAGATTGGTCTAAAGATATACATTTGGGGATCAACAATATACAGATAAAGAAAGCCATGAGGCTGGATGAGATCACTAAAGGAGTTACTGTAGATGGAGAAGAAAAGAGGTCCTGGAATTAGTAGGGTCTTGGGCACTGTAACATCTAAAGCTCAAGAAAATGAGGAAGCTCCTGCAAAGGAAATTGAGAAGGGATGGCCAATGAAGTGGAGGAGAAGAATGCATGAAATCTCAGAAACTAAGGGAAGCAAGTGTTGTTGTTTCCTTCTCTTTTAGTTTCTTTCATTTATTTTGGGGTTTTTTTCTCAAATGTCCAGTGGTCATATTTTGTCCATTTACATCGAAGAGTCAGGTATTAAAAGGCTGATTTGAATCCTGTATTCATGTATGGGTTTTGTCATTTGGTAGCTTTCACAGCAGAAGCTAAACTCCAGATCATTTCTCTGAGGCTGTTCAGTTTCTCCAGAGAAGAATTCCTCATTTTCAAGCCTATGGAGGAAATAGCCTAGTCAACCAAATAAGGAGACTGTGGGGGTACAGATGGGGTGAAAGTGGACAGAGAAGTGTGTGGTTTCTTCGTTCAGTATGTAGACTTCCAATGACTCTCCCTTTTTCTAGTAAGGCACCTCTCTGTTTCAATTGCTCCCCAGACTAAGCCTCCAGATTCCTGCCAGGGAGAAGTAGTCATCTGACAGGTCCAAGATGGTAGAAGGGATCTGAAGGCTAATGGATCCTTACAGAGGCTTTCATCTAATCTTTTCATCCTGAACCCATTCTTCTCCCTGGGTCTTTCTTCCAGAGTAGCTGAGTCCTCTGGTATTTGAGCTCAGCTGGAGTTCTGTGGCAGGAAACGGCTTGCTTCTCATTAGTACCACCTCTGTAGACACTCGGTATGCCGTTTTCTCAGCCTTGCTAATTTTTCCACTTGGCTTTCCAGCTTCTCATCCTCTCACTTCTCCTCTCCCACTCTTTTTATCCTTGTGTGTTTATTTTGGTCTTATTCACTTGCTCTCATTTTTGTGGAGCTCCAAGAAGAAGAAGAGATAAGCACATGTGTTCAAACCACCATTTTTCCTTCTCAACAACAGTATTTTGAAGTCATCAAATGTACAGCAATTTTCTAGGATCTGGTCCCAGAATTTATGAGTTCTTCCCTGGAGAAGCCACGTTCCTTGAATCCTTAGTGCCTCTGCTCTTCCAGAGTATCTCTTGTTTCCTTTTTCCCAGAGGCTAGAATTGGGCCAGAAGTATTTTTGCCTGGTCAATTCATCTGTTTTCCAGTTAACTGACCATGGAGGCATATACTACTTGCCAAGGAGCCAACTCAGGTTGACTCCTCCCCTTTGTCCATTCTTCTATGTCCATGATATCCACACAGGAGGAGTACATATGTGCAACTCTACTAAGTCTGGAAAATGATAGTAAGTAATGAAAGGGAATCTCTAAGTTATATGGGGAAAATTTTTGGAAACTTCAGGCTGAGGGTATTAAATGGAATGGGTGGGGGTAATTTGGTCCATAAATTTTATATCATTATCCACACATCCTTGTGTTTCTGAATCTGCTGAAGTTAGTACTAGTGATAACTGGGAAATTTCTATACGCTTGTTAAGTGCTGATTTATTAACTTATAAAAAACCATTATATATTAACTACATGATTCTCAACAACCCAATGAGGTGGGTACTACCGTTATCTCCAGTTTACCACTAAAGAAACTAAAGCACACAGAGGTTAAATAAGAGGCTAAGGTGAAGAAATTGAATCTAGGCATTCAAACTCCAGAGCTCAGATGTTTAACCACTAGCCTATGCTGCCTCTTATCTTAGGACTAGATCGCATTTTGCTTTCTTTAACTCATTAGATGAAAATTTTAAGATACCGAGTCTCATAAACCAATCAACATTTTCCCATAGTATTTATTTATTATTATATTTAAGACAGAGATCACATCTTGATGATATCCTCACTGATTTTAGCCTTCTGTTTCAACTGGGATTCTTCAACCATCTGAATAATCCTGGGCCCCAAAGTTGGTATTGCTTCCCTGTAGCTGGAGCCAGTGATGGCATGGATGTGTGCAATCTTAACGGCAGAGTCTCTGAGTACTTAAGCGCTTGGTTTGGGTTGCAGTTCCAGCAAGAATGAGGGGTCATTCTGATCATTTTCATTATTTTCCTAGGGTCAGATTAGATGAGCTCATACTAAAATTCAGTTTCCATTCCCTTTTTTCTTATTTGAGATATAAAATAAAAAATATTTTCTTCGTCTATTTATGGATGCACCCACTAGGGGAGGAGGAAGGATGAGCAGGGGTACTACAGACTCAGTCAAAGATACTACAGTCATTTTGCAAAAGCTGGAAGCGAGGAAATAGGATAGAAGGAGATCTCTTGAGGGACAGCAAAATTGAAGGGTAGGTACAGAGATTTCCCACGTACCCCTGCTCTCATACATACATAGTCTCCCCCAGTATCCGTCTCCCCTCCAGAGTGATACATTTGCCACAGTTGATGAACCTACATCATTATTGCCCAGACTCCCTGGTTTAGTTAAAGTTCACTCTTACTGTTGTATATTTTATGAGTTTGGACAAAAGTATCAATCATTATGGTTTCATATATTTTCATGGCTCTAAAAACATATATTCTCACTGGATTGGTATTTTTATTGCTCTAGTCAAGGCTATGGTTCTACCAGTAGTCATGTATGGATGTGCTGCTACTGCTGCTGCTAAGTCGCTTCAGTCGTGTCCAACTCTGTGTGACCCCATAGACTGCAGCCCACAGGCTCCCCCGTCCCTGGGATTCTCCAGGCAAGAACACTGGAGTGGGTTGCCATTTCCTTCTCCAATGCATGGAAGTGAAAAGTGAAAGTGAAGTCACTCAGTCGTGTCCGACTCTTCACGACCCCATAGACTGCAGCCCACTAGGCTCCTCCATCCATGGGATTTTCCAGGCAAGAGTACTGGAGTGGGGTGCATCGCCTTCTCCTGTATGGGTGTGAGAGTTGGACTATAAAGAAAGCCAAGCGCCAAAGAATTGATGCTTTTGAACTGTGGTGTTGGAGAAGACTCTTGAGAGTCCCTTGGACTGAAAGGAGATCCAACCAGTCCATCCTAAAGGAGATCAGTCCTGGGTGTTCATTGGAAGGACTGATGTTGAAGCTGAAACTCCAATGCTTTGGCCACCTGATGCAATGAGCTGACTCATTGGAAAAGACCCTGATGCTGGGAAAGATTGAGGGCAGGAGAAGGGGGCGACAGAGGATGGGATGGTTGGATGACATCGCCGACTCAATGGACATGGGTTTGGGTAAACTCCGGGAGTTGGTGATGGACAGGGAGGCCTGGCGTGCTGCGGTTCATGGGGTCACAAAGAGTCGGACATGACTGAGCAACTGAACTGAACTGAAAATCATAATATCAGTATTTTGGATTCATCTGTATTGTGTGTATCACCATTTCTTTCCTTTTTTATTGCTAGGTACAATACATTGTATGAATATACCATATGAATATAACAGTTATTTAGCCATTCCTCTGTTGATGAATACTTGAGCTATTTCAAGTTTCAGTTCAGTTCAGTCACTCAGTCATGTCAGACTCTTTGCAACCCCATGGACTGCAGCACGCCAGGCTTCTCTGTCCATCACCAACTCCCGGAGCCTGCTCAAATTCATGTCCATCACATTGGTGATGCCATCCAACCATCTCATCCTCTGTTGTTTCCTTCTCCTCCTGCCTTCAATCTTTCCCAGCATCAGGGTCTTTTCCAATGAGTCAGTTCTTCGCATCAGGTGGCCAAAGTATTGGAGCTTCAACTTCAGCATCAGTCCTTCCGATGAATATTCAGGACTGATTTCCTTTAGGATTGACTGGTTTGATCTCCTTGCAGTCCAAGGGACTCGCAAGGGTTTTGGGTTAATATAAATAAAGCTGCCCTAGACATTCTTTTGCAAGTCTCTTGTGCTGCTGCTGCTGCTGCTAAGTCGCTTCAGTCGTGCCCGACTCTTAGCAGCCCCATGGACTGGAGCCTACCAGGTTCCTCCGTCCATGGGATTTTCCAGGCAAGAGTACTGGAGTGGGGTGCCATTACAAGTCTCTTGTAGACCTGTGCTATTCTTTCTCTTGGGTAGATACCTAAGAGTGGAATTGTTAAGTAATTTTTTTTTTTTTTTAAGAAACTACTTGGCTTTTTTTCCAAAGTGGTTGTGCCATTTTACATTCCCATCAACAGTGTGTGAGAGTTCCAATTGCTTCATGTCCTTGCCAATGTTTGTTGGTTGTTAGTCCTTTTTTATTTTTGCCATTCTGTGCTGATATGTTGTGGTGGATCACTGTGGTTTTAATTTGCACTTCCCTGATCAATTATTTTGAACTTTTTCATGTGATTATTGACAATATATCTACTTTTGTGAAGTTTATGTTAAATATTTGCCTAGTTTTAAATCTTTTTTTGGGTTTCATTACTGATTGGTAGTTCTGTATATATATTCTGAATTCAAGTCTTTTATCATATACATGCAAAGTACATTTGAGGAATATTTTTTGCTGCTCTCTGACTTGCCTAATTCATTGTTTAATAAGTGTCTCTTGAGCAGAGTTTTAATTTTTGATGAAATGTAATTTTCAAGGCTTTATTTTGTAACTACTTCTTTCTGTGATCTAAGAAGATGACTAGGTTTTGGTTTGTTTGTTGGATGTTTAAAAAAAAGGACAGGGGAAGAAAACATCTCTATTGTTTGCTTCCTACAGAGTCTGAATTAGCTTTTTCATCTGTCTAAAGCAGAGATTCTTAATGTTATATTTTGTGTGCTAAGGATTCCTTTGGCACTCTGGTAAAGCCTATGAACCTTTTTTTGGAAAGTTTTCAGCACCTTGGTTTTAATATGCCTTGATGTCCTTTGTTCGTGCTATTTGGGCTTGGAACACATTAAGGTTTTTAGGTCTGTGTGTTTATACATATATAATACACACACACACATATATACAATATTTATATTGGTATATAATGTGGGTATAGTATATATTGTGGGATTTATAAATATGCAATGATTCAAAGGACAATGATTCAAAGTATACTACTGTAAGATTTCTTATGCTATTCATAAAATAGTACAATATCATTTGAAGGTAGATTGTGTTAAGTTAAAAATGCATATTAGGGCTTCACTGGTGACTCAGAGGTAAAGAATCCGCCTGCCAATGCAAGAGTCACAAGTTCGATTCCTGATCCGAGAAGATAGCACATGCCACAGAGCAACTAAGCCCGTGTGCCACAACTAATGTGCCAGCCCTCTAGAGCCCAGGAGCTGCAACCACTGAGCCCGTGTGTCACAGCTCTTGAAGCCTGCACACCCTAAAGCCCATGCTCTGCAAAAAGAGAAGCCACAGCAATGGGAAGCCCGAGCACCCCAACTCAAGAGTAGCCCCTGCTTACCTCAACTAGAGAAAAGCCCAGGCAACAACGGAGGCTCAGCACAGCCAAAAATAAATATATGAAATTATTAAAAAAATTTTTTTAAACCATGTTTAAAGAAGTATAGCAAACAGTAGAGAAAATACATGGGATAATTCACCCAAGAAAAAGCAGGATGTGAGGAACAAATGAGACCAAGAGGAAACAAATACCAGGATGACAGACTTAAACCCCAGCACATAATAATTATATTAAATATAAATGGATCAAGCACTCCAATTAAAAAAATTTGCCATACTGAAAAAAAAAATTAGCAAGCAGGGAATTCCTTGGTGGTCCAGTGTTTAGGCCTTAGCCCTCTCACTGCAGAGGGCTTGGGTTAAATCCCTGGTGGACACTAAGGTTCCACAAGCCACTCGGCACAGCCAGCAAACAACAACAAAGCAAGGATGTCTAAATAAAGGCGCTTTAAGAAGGGCATTTGCATTTGTTCATCTTTTTCTCTTAATTCAAACCTGCAACTTTCTTGTAAGAAAAGGCAGAGGGGGTGTGATAGCCAAATCCTAATTAATGATCATAATGTGTAAGTCTCATTTGTTTCCACACGAAGAAAAACTTACAGCCTTGCTGTGCCGGACATCTCATTTGGTGATTTAGTTAAGTGTTACTGGTAGTATCTGGGCTTATTAATCAAATACATATCCTTATATTGGAAACATATCTAATAGCCTCTTAAAAACTTGGCATTTCTAACAGAGTTGATATCTGACTTTTAATAAGATATCAAGATCAAGCATGTGTAAATACAAGAAAGAAACATTCTGGAGCTGTGGGGAAAGCACTGGACTTGGAATTAGAGGGACTAGAGTCAAATTCTAGCTATGCTGTTAAGTAACTATGTGATCCTGCATAAGCCCTCCTTCCTTCTCTGGGTCTTAGTTTCCATCTATAAAAACAGGAATGATAATAATACAAGCATTGTAGGTTTGTTTGTTGATTAAACAATGCGTAGGAAGGGTCTAGTCTAGTGCCTGGCACATCAGTTCTTTCTAAAAAATAGTAGTAGAATCTAGTATCACAATATTTGGAGAGCTAGTAGTAGTTGAAAGGGGAGAAGCTAAAGCATTAATAGACAGAAATAAAATACTGACTAGAAGCTCTTTGAAAGCAGACATCTTTTTTTTAGTTTTTATTTTGTATTGGGGTATAGCCTATTAACGATGTTGTGATAGTTCCAGGTGAACAATGAAGAAACTCAGCCATACATGTATCCATTCTCCCCTAACTCCCCTCCAGGCTGCCACATAACACTGAGCAGAGTTCCATGTGCTATACAGTAGGTCCTTGTTGGTTACCCATTTTAAATACAGCAGTGTATACATGTCCATCCCAAACTCCCTAACTATGCCGTCCCTCTATCCTTTTCCCTGGCAACCATAAATTTATTATCTAAGTCTATGGTCTGAAAGCAGACTTCTTCATTTCTTTAGGAAATAAAATATTTCTTTATTTCTCAGGAATTTCTAGTCCCAATTCTACATTTAATGTTTGGTGACAGGCAAGCGGTTAAGCACTTGTTTTGCTGCTGCTGCTGCTGCTAAGTCGCTTCAGTCGTGTCCAACTCTGTGCGACCCCATAGACTGCAGCCCACCAGGCTCCCCCGTCCCTGGGATTCTCCAGGCAAGAACACTGGAGTGGGTTGCCATTTCCTTTTCCAATGCATGTAAGTGAGAAGTGAAAGTGAAGTCGCTCAGTCGTGTCCGACTCTGCGACCCCATGGACTGCAGCCTACCAGGCTCCTCCGTCCATGGGATTTTCCAGGCACTGGAGTGGGGTGCCATCGCCTTCTCCAAGCACTTGTTTTAGGCTTAGACTAGTCTTTCTGCAGTTATTCTATCATTCCACTCCATGGTTTAATGATGGTGAAAGGAATTAGTGTTTATTTAATGCCTACCACATGCCAGTCCGTGAGTTAGGGGTCTTACCATATACTATCTCATTTTAATGGAGTTTGTTTGGGCAAAATTGAACCTGAGAAAAAAGAAGTGACTTCCCCACAGTTACACGGCCAATAAGTGGCAGGGCCAGCCTGTGAACAAAGGAAGATCTCTCTGATGCGAGTCTGGGCTTGTTCCATGGCACCATGTTGCACCTCTGGCTCTTGCCTCACCTGGGCTATGTAACAACAGTCTCCTCACTGGTGCTGTTGTTTCCCTTCCCAATCTATTCTCCTGATGGCAACAAGCTGAACTTCCTAAAAACCCTGCATGGTCTTCCTTGACTCAACATTTGTTGGCTTCTCTTTGGTACTGTGGGGTTTTGTTTGGCATTTCATGGTGGAGGAATCAATTTGCTATGTGATCTTAGGCAAATCATCTGTCACAAACTGATTCAAGCCAACATGCTCATTTATTAATTTTATTATATTAATGAACATTTCTTTATTAATTATTGAGTGGCATTTTGGATTGTTGTTATTGCAGGGGTGAGGGGCAGATATCAGTAGCCTCCAACAGTGAGAGATGGGCCACATGTTCTTTCTCAAAACCTTACTACCAAGTGGTGTGTTACAATGAAATCAAGCCTCAGATGGAAATCTGCCACATGCTCAAAATATTTCTTAACAGGCAGGCAAAACCAGTTATACAACTTGCAAGCTCAGTGAGGTCCCAGCTCTTGATCTTTTTATACATTTTGCCAAGTACCTTGCATGAAAGGTTCAGTTCAGTTCAGTTCAGTCGCTCAGTTGTGTCCAACTCTTTTCGACCCCATGAATCACAGCACACCAGGCCTCCCTGTCCATCACCAACTCCCGGAGTTCACTCAGACTCATGTCCATCCAGTCAGTGATGCCATCCAGCCATCTCATCCTCTGTCATCCCCTTCTCCTCTTGTCCCCAATCCCTCCCAGCATCAGAGTCTTTTCCAATGAGTCAGATCTTCACATGAGGTGGCCAAAGTACTGGAGTTTCAGCTTTAGCATCATTCCTTCCAAAGAAATCCCAGGGCTGATCTCCTTCAGAATGGACTGGTTGGATCTCCTTGCAGTCCAAGGGACTCTCAAGAGTCTTCTCCAACACCACAGTTCAAAAGCATCAATTCTTCGGCACTCAGCTTAACTGTAAGTAAATAAGACAACATTTTATCAGCAGGATTCATCTAGACTGCTAGTCAGATGCAGGTAACAGGATCCTTCACTAATGGGGAGAAAAAGACAAACTAGGTCCTAGCCCATAACGTCACTCTACAGAAGCTAGTTGCTGGGATTACTAGATTCTTGTATGTTGGTCAAGCAAGAGTGGAGGTGCCTGTGTAACACAATACGTGCATGCATGCTCAGTCACTTCAGTCGTGTCTGATTCTTTGCAACCCTATGGACTGTACCCTGCCAGGCTCCTCTGTCCATGGGATTTCCTAGGCAAGAATACTAGAGTGGGTTGCCATGCCCTCCTCCAGGGGATCTCCCTGATCCAGGGATCAAACCTGTGTCACCTGTATTGCAGGTGGATTCTTTACCTACTGAGCCACCTGGGAAGCCCATATAATTTAATGCTTCTAGCCAAATCACTTGACACCATTTATTTCACCCATGAAAAAAACAGATTTAACATTTAACCCTATTTAACAGCTTTCTAATGTTGATTAAAGATAAAGATAGTTGAAGTTCTTATTGTAAACTGCTACTGGAATATGGACTACTGATTAGAATTTCACATACTAATTAACCATTCCAATGTTTTCTTCTAGGATGTTTAAGGTTTCATGTATTATGATCAAGTTTTTTATTCATTTTGAATTAACTTTTTATGTGTGGTGCAAGATAGTGGACCAGTTTTGTTCTTTTGCATGGGTGTCCAGTTTTACCAACACCATTTATTGAAGAGACTGTCCTTTCCCCATTGTGTATTTGCAGATCCTTTGTTGTAAATTAATTGACCATATATGTGTGGGTTTATTTCTGGGCTTACCATTCTGTTTCAATGATCTAAATGTCTGATTTTATGGCAATAACATACAGTTTTGATTGTCATAGCTTTGTATTATAGTTTGAAATCAGAAAGTGTGATGCCTTAAGCTTTTTCCTTCTTTCTCAAGAGTGCTTTGGCAATTTGGGGTCCACCCTGTCATTCCTTATGTCCTTTATTTTTTTCCAAAACCCTTATCACTTTCTGATATTATATATGTATTTACTTATTTGCTATTGTCTATCTTCATCTATAAAGAATATAATCTCTATAAGACAAGAAACTGCAGCCATGAAATGAAAAGATGCTTGCTCCTTGGAAGGAAAGCTATGACCAACCTAGACAGCATATTAAAAATCAGAGACATTACTTTACCAGCAAAGGTCTGTTGAATCAAAGCTGTGGTTTTTCCAGTAGTCATGTATGGATGTGAGAGTTGGACTATAATGAAAGCTGAGCACTGAAGAATTGATGCTTTTGAACTGTGGTGTTGGAGAAGACTCTTGAGAGTCCCTTGGACTGCAAGGAGATCCAACCAGTCCATCCTAAAGGAGATCAGTCCTGAATATTCATTGGAAGGACTGATGTTGAAGCTGAAACTCCAATACTTTGGCCACCTGATGCGAAGAACCGACTCATTGGAAAAGACCCTGATGCTGGGAAAGATAGGTGGGAGGAGAAGGGGACGACAGAAGATCAGATGGTTGGATGGCATCACTGAAGTGATGGACATGAGTTTGAATAAGCTCTGGGAGCTGGTGATGGACAGGGAAGCCTGGCATGCTGCAGTCCATGGGGTCGCAGAGTCAGACACGACTGAGAGACTGAACTGATACTCTCTATGCCTGACCTATGGTAAAAGCTTGTTTTATCTTCTGCTGTGTAGCAAACCATACTAAAGTATAGTGACTTGTTTATTTGCCTATTATTCTGTAATTTCGCTGGACTTTAGTTGGTCAATTCTTCTGTTCATCTAACCTTTGGTCACTCACATGGTTGCATTCATCTGGAAGTTCCATGGTACTGGGTGGCCCAAGATGGCAAATCTAGTGGTTAGCTGTTTGCTGAAGTTCCTTGATTCTCCTCTATGTGGCACATAACAAGATATCGTGTGTTTCTTAAATGGTGGCAGCAGTGTTCTAAGACAGGGGTCCCCAAAGTCCCAGGCCACAGACTGCTACTAGTTTGTGGCCTGTTAGGAAGTAGGCCACACAGCAGGAGGTAAGTGGAGGCCCAGTGTGTGAAGATGTATCTGTATTTACCGCTACTCCCCATCACTCACATTACGTGAGCTCCACTTCCAGTCAGATTAGTGGTGGCAATAGATTCTCATTGGAATGCAAACCCTACTGTGAACTGCACATGTGAGGGATCTAGGTTGCATGCTCCTTATAAGAATCTAATGCCTGATGATCTGAAGCGAAGCTGAGACAGTGATGCTAGCATTCGGAGCAGCTGCAAATGCAGGTTATCATCAGGTCCCACTGATTCTGCATTATGATAAGTTGTATAATTATTACATTATATATCACAATGTAATGTTGGACAGTAAGGAGATCCAACCAGTCCATCCTAAAGGAAATAAACTCTGAATAATCATTGGAAGGACTGATGCTGAAGCTGAAGCTCCAATGCTTTGGCCACCTGATGCGAAGAGCTGACTCATTGGAAAAGACCCTGATGCTGGGAAAGAGTGAAGGCAGGAGGAGCAGGCGACAGAGATAAGACAGTTGGATGGCATCACTGACTCAATGGACATGAGTCTGAGGAAACTCTGGAAGATAGTGAAGGACAAGGAAGCCTAGTGTGCTGCAGTCCAAGGGGTCGTAAAGAGTTGGACATGGCTTACCAACTGAACAACAATAATAATTGAAATAAAGTACACAATAAATGTAATACACTTGAATCGTCTCAAAACCGTCCCCTGCCCCCCATCTGTGGAAAAAATGTCTTCCACAAAACCATTCCCTGATGCCAAAAAGGTTGGGGACCACTGTCCTAATATTATAGAAGTGAAAACTGCAAAATTTCTTAAGGTTTAGCCTCAGATGCTATCTATATAATGTTACTTCACTAGATTCTGTTGATCAATGCACGTAATAAGGACATCTCAGGTTCAAGAGATCAAGAATGAGAAGACAGGTTCAGGAAAATCACCCTGAAAAAGAGAGAGCACAAAGGGCTGTGATTATTCTAACAGTCTATCAAGAGTTCAATACGTTTGTGGAGTGAAGAATGTATTATATCATGTCTAAAGTTCCATGCTTCATATTCAAGGTCTGCTGTGATCTTGCTTCCAGAGCACAAATCTCATATCTTTCCTGAGCACTCATCACAATCTGCTCTATTATTTATTTATTCATGTATGTGTTTTATCCTCAAAGGAAGAACCTTATCTTGTTCTCTCTGAATATCCCATGTATCTAGTAGATACCCAAGCTCCAAAGAGATGCTCTGTTAACTCTTTAATGAATTTAACAACCTTGACATTTTATTCCCTACCTTCCATTCCATCATCATGAAGTCACGAGTGGAATCATTCTCTGAAAATCCTATCATCACTTCTGTCTCCATGCCTTTATCTATTTCATTTTCCCCACCTAAAATGCTCTCCTTCTTCCTCTTGGCTTGTTTCAGTGTTTCTCACTGACATTCAGCAACTTTGGCCCTACTCACTGAATTCCAGTGGGGGCAGGGTCCTTGTGACAACCATGATCAATCCTCTGGTTGAATATCAATAGTAAGACCATCCTTTGGGTCTACAGTGGGCCAATATAGTTTTGTCTGTCCAGTACAACCTCTTGTCTTTGGAAGTGTTCTTCCCCAGTCCAATTATGTTGTTCTTGAAGAAGTTACTATATTCCTATAAGACTCTGCCCTTCTAGGTACCCTTGAATTATCTGGAATGTTGGAAGAAGGTCAGGCACTAGCCTGCCCATAAGCAGGTGCTGAAATGTAATAGGAAGCAGCAGTGGAGCAGACTCCTTTTGTCCTTCTTTGATGGAGTCCTCTTCCTCCAAATCTACGTTGATGGGTTGACTAAGTGCTGAGGATGCTTCTATCTAAACAAGCACTACTCACACCACAGGCCACTGAGTCTCTGTAAAGCTTAGAGGAGGGCTGGGTTGTAAAAATGCTTGGGTTTTTACAAAAACTGAAGCATAAAAGCAGAGGGGGGCAGATGGAGTTGAATAAAACAGGGCAGAGGAATTTCTTATACATTTTCCCTGGTTCAGTAGCTAGAAAGGAAAAGGAAACTGAAGAGGAAAAATATACGAATGGAATACTAAAAGCTACTGCGTTAAGGTTTTGGATGCTGCGCAGATAGAGAAGTTTAAAACTAGAAAGGAGATAAGGACCTAAGCCTGGGGGAATACCTCTTAAGTCACCAGAAGAGCTAAGGCAGAGCTCCAGTTTGAATAAAGGGCAGACTGGGTGAGCTAGGAAGGGGAAGTCTTTTCTTCCACATATTAACTTGTGCCAAGCTAAAGTGAGTGTGTACTTGCAATCAGTGGCCCATATTCTCAATTCTGGTGACCGGCACCCTATTCTGTCACTCAGCAATCCAGAAACCGGACAGTCACTAGTCTTACACTGACTCTACCGTCCCTCGCCCCTCAGTGTTAATCATCAAGCCCTGTCAAATCTGCCTTTTTCTCTCAATCCATCTCCTCCTCTCAATTGTTACTACCATTGACCTAGTTCAGGTCCCTATAATCTCCCACCTAGGCAACTGGTCTTCCTGCCTACAGTTTAATCCTCTTCCAATCCATCCTTCATATGCTGCCAGAATAATCTTTCTCAAGCATGTATCTAACCATGTTGCACTCTTTCTTAACAACCCCCCACCCTCACCAGCTGCCCAGTTCATACCGCCTAAAAGCTGAAGTCTAAGCACAGCACTCCAGCCTTTTTATTCCCTGTTTAACTTTCTGCCTTCCTTTCCGGCCATCCCTCCCCCTCCCTCAAACACACACCCTGTGCTCTAGTTGCACTGACCTACTTTCAGTTCCCCAACACAACATGCTTTATCAAGCCCCTACACATACCTGGAATGCCTTCTCCTCCCTGTGCCAGCCAGGAGAATTCCAATCCATCTTTGAAACTCAGTTCAGGAGTCATCTCCCCCTGAATTGCCCCAGACAAAATCGGGCCCCCACAGCTACTTGTCTTACACATGCCTATTTACTTCTATTATTATTTTATTACACATGCCTGTTTATTTGCTTGTCTTCCACCAGCAATGGGAAACTCTCCGAGAACAAGACTGTGTCTTATTTATCTTTATATTTTCTGTGTCTAGCATAGGCTTAAATAGGGGCTTAAGATTTGTTGAAGGAGTGGATGAATATTTGATAGGTATTTTAGCTCGCCAAAAGTTACAGTAAAGGAACTACTGCATACAAATAGCTGATGTTGTGTATGCTGTTATGCTTTGGAAAGAGGCCCTGCTATTTTCCAGTTTTGTTTATTTAGCTGTATTTTAATCATTCAATCAACAATGATTTATTAAGCCTTCACTATGTGTTAGGTCTTGTGCCATTTGTAAAGGTCAAGGAACACAACATTAAGCAAGAAAAACAGCCTTATGTGGAATTATAGTACAAAATTATTTTTGAAAGCAGATTTTGGGAGTTCTAATTATTTCACTATTCCAAAAGAAAGTATAAACAGCTCGTTGAATAATTATAAAATGAAAAAAATGGTTGGGGGGACATGGTTAGGATCAAGTGGCTACAGGTCATAGATGGACTGACATGACCAATCCCTGCCACATGGTGGCAGTACATCTCCAGGGATGAAGATTTACTAGCGTCCTGCTGCTGCTGCTAAGTCGCTTCTGCGGCTGCTGCTGCTAAGTCGCTTCAGTCATGTCTGACTCTGTATAACCCCATAGACGGCAGCCCACCAGGCTCCTTGTCCCTGGGATTCTCCAGCCAAGAACACTGGAGTGGGTTGCCATTTCCTTCTCCAATGCATGAAAGTGAGAAGTGAAAGTGAAGTCGCTCAGTCGTGTCCGACTCTTAGCGACCCCATGGACTGCAGCCTACAGGCTCCTCCGTCCATGGGATTTTCCAGGCAAGAGTACTGGAGTGGGGTGCCATTTCCTTCTCCATGCACGAAAATGAGAAGTGAAAGGGAAAAGAAGCAGTTCTCACACTTTTAACTCCAGAACAAGAGTACTAAAAACAGCATGGTAGACTCAATTTGCAGAAAAGATGAAGTAAAGATATAATTTAATTAACTTTCTCCCTCCAAACTTTTGTGAGTCTTTGGAATCTGCTTTTGTTTGTCTGCGTGCGTGCTAAGTCACTTCAGTTGTATCCAACTCTTTGGGATCCTATGGATTGTAGCCCACCAGGCGCCTCTGCCCATGGGATACTTGGTTTTGTGGGTTGCCGTTTCCTACTCCAGGGGATCTTCCTGACCCAGGGATCGAAGTAGCATCCCTTATGTCTCCTGCATTGGCAAGCAGGTTCTTTACAACTAGCGCCACCTAGGAAGCCCATACATAAATGGAACTTTGGAACAGGCTGAACAGTGGTAAATTACATGGCTTATGTTTTTATAATTACTGTTTATATTGACTTTGTGTGATATAATTATAGATCCTACTAGTGAAAAATTTCCCAATTTATACAACCAAAATAAGTGTCAGTATAGCAAAGTATTTCCTGTAGAGTACCTTACTTCCAGGTGCCCTACCAATGAAACTCATTTAAGAATAATGATCTAATCCAATGTTTTCTAATTACAAATAAGGAAAACAAGGCTCCAAGAAGCTAAATGAATTACCTAAGATCACAAAGCCATTTATAGGGTTTATTGTTCAGTTGCTCAGTCATGTCAGACTCTCTGCAACGCCATGGACTGCCAGGCTTCTCTGTCCATCATCATCTCCCAGAGATTCCTCAAACTTATGTCCATTGAGTCAGTGATGCCATCCAACTATCTCATCCTCTGTCGTCCCCTTCTCCTCCTGCCTTCAAACTTCCCCAGCATCAGGGTCTTTTCCAATGAGTTGGCTCTTCACATCACATGGCCAAAGTATTGGAACTGCAGCTTCAGCATCAGTTCTGCCAATGAATATTCAGGACTGATTTCCTTTAGGATGAACTGGTTTGATCACCTTGCAGTCCAAGGGACTCTCGAGTGTTTTCTCCAGCACCATAGTTCAAAAGCATCAATTCTTCGGCATTCAGTCTTTTTTATTGTCCAGCTCTCACATCCATACATGACTACTGGAAAAGCCATAGTTTTGACTACATAGACATTTGTTGGCAAAGTAATGTCTCTGATTTTTAATACACTGTCCAGGTTTGTCATTGCTTTTCTTCCAAGGAGCAAACATCTTTTAATTTCATGGCTGCAGCCACCATGCACAATGATTTGGGGGCCCAAGAAAATAAAGTTTGTCACTGTTTCCATTGTTTCCCCATCTATTTTCTGTGAAGTGATGGGATGGATGCCATGATCTTCGCTTTCTGAATGTTGAGTTTTAAGCCAGCTTTTTCACTCTCCTCTTTCACTTTCATCAAGAGGTTCTTTTGTTCCTCCTCGCTTTCTGCCATAAGGGTGGTATCATCTGTATATCTGAGGTAATTGATACTTCTCCTGGCAATCTTGATTCCAGCCTGTGCTTCATCCAGCCTGGCATTTCGCATGATGTACTCTGCATATAAGTTAAATAAGTAGGGTGACAAATTTCTAGGATAGGTTCAGTATAATCCCTGCAAAGTTAACACAGACAGAGCCTGTTGGATGGTTAACCTTGAGAATCAAGAGACAGAGAAAAGTTGAGGTGATTTTCAGATTTCTGAATTGGTGACTTGGATTATGGTGCTACATTCCCACCAAAATTGAGAATATAGATGCTAATTTCAAATATAGAGCTTTAGCTTGGCACAGGTTAATATACAGAATAAAAACTTTCCCCTAGCTACCTCAATCCTTCCACCTCTTTTCCAAACCAGAGCTCTCTTGGTTTCCCAGGTGACTGAAGACCTGTTTTCTAAAGAAAGGAAAATGCTAATTTGTTCTGAAAATGCTAATATCAGAAGTATCATCCCATTTATTCACTCCCCAGAGGGAGTTCAAGAATAATACACTTCCCTGGTGTTCCAGTGGTTAAGAATCTGCCTGCCAAGGCAGGGGACACAGGCTCAATCCCTGGCCCAGGAAGATTCCACATGCCACAGGACAACTAAGCCCATGCACCACAACTACTGAACTGGAGCCCCAGAGCCCATGCTCTGCTAGAGAAACCACTGCAGTGAGAAGATGGCACTTTGTAGCTACAGAGTAGCCCCTGCTCGCGGCAACTAAAAGAAAGTCCTCGAGCAGCAGCGAAGATCCAGTGCAGCCAAAAAAAAAGAATAGAGTTGTCAAGTGACTGAGTTAATTAGTTTAATAAATATTGATTGATTTCTCTACCATATTCAGGTATGTTCTAAGCCATTTGTTCTCAAAGTATGGTCGCCATACCAGCTGAATTAGCATTACCTGGGAGTCCCTTGGACTGCAAGGAGATCCAACCAGTCCATTCTGAAGGAGATCAGCCCTGGGATTTCTTTGGAAGGAATGATGCTGAAGCTGAAACTCCAGTACTTTGGCCACCTCATGTGAAGAGTTGACTCACTGGAAAAGACTCTGATGCTGGGAGGGATTGGGGGCAGGAGGAGAAGGGGACAACAGAGGATGAGATGGCTGGATGGCATCACTGACTCGATGGACGTGAGTCTGAGTGAACTCTGGGAGTTGGTGATGGACAGGGAGGCCTGGCGTGCTGCGATTCATGGGGTTGCAAAGAGTCTGACACGACTGAGCGACTGATCTGATCTGATCTGATCTGGGAACTTGTTAGAAATGCAAATTCTTGGGCCTCACATGAGACATAATAAACCAGAAATTCTGGGAATGGAGTCCAAAAGTCTGTTTTTAGGGGCCCTTCAGGTCATTTTGACACATGCTCAAGTTTGAGAATGACTATTTTAGAATACGGAGAATGTGGTGTTAAAAAAAAAGTGCTTGTCCCTTTGAAGTAACAATATACAAATAGACAAAACTTCAAGCGGAGCTAAGTGCTGTCCAGGAAACTGGCACAGAGGATGGTGGGAGAATGCAGAGGGTGTGCAAGCAAGGTCCCTCTGAGGAGTGTGAGCTCTGGAGTCAGACTGAGCAGGATGTGAATGTTGACTCCAGCATTTACTAAGCTTTCGAAGGTTTAGTTTCCTCATACGCTAAAATGGAAATATATTATTACCTCACATTACTCTAAAGATTAAGTAAGATAATATTTGCAAAATTCTTGTAACTTTCTGTCTCAAGTAAACCCCCAATAAATGTTAGCCCTCCATATATGAGGAAAGAGTGTGTAGATATATATTTGTTGTTGTTTAATTGCTAAGTTGTATCCCACTCCTGCATATAGATTGGGAAAGACTAGAGATCTCTTCAAGAAAATTAGAGATACAAAGGGAACATTTCATGCAAAGATGGGCTCGATAAAGGACAGAAACGGTATGGACCTAACAGAAGCAGAAGATATTAAGAAGAGGTGGCAAGAATACACAGAAGAACTGTACAAAAAAGATCTTCACGACCAAGATAATCACGATGGTGTGATCACTCACCTAGAGCCAGATATCTTGGAACGTGAAGTCAAGTGGCCCTTAGGAAGCATCACTATGAACAAAGCTAGTGGAGGTGATGGAATTCCAGTTGAGCTATTTCAAATCCTGAAAGATGATGCTGTGAAAGTGCTGCACTCAATACGTCAGCAAATTTGGAAAACTCAGCAGTGGCCACAGGACTGGAAAAGGTCAGTTTTCATTCCAATCCCAAAGAAAGGCAATGCCAAAGAATGCTCAAACTACCGCACAATTGCACTCATCTCACACGCTAGTAAAGTAATGCTCAAAATTCTCCAAGCCAGGCTTCAGCAATACGTGAACTGTGAACTTTCAGATGTTCAAGCTGGTTTTAGAAAAGGCAGAGGAACCAGAGATCAAACTGCCAACACTCGCTGGATCATCAAAAAAGCAAGAGAGTTCCAGAAAAGCATCTACTTCTGCTTTAATGACTATGCCAAAGCCTTTGACTGTGTGGATCACAATAAACTATGGAAAATTCTTCAAGAGAGGGGA
The DNA here is from genome assembly GCF_000754665.1 of Bison bison bison. Lineage (NCBI taxonomy): Eukaryota > Metazoa > Chordata > Mammalia > Artiodactyla > Bovidae > Bison > Bison bison. The sequence continues at coordinate 1,228,882 of NW_011494730.1, forward strand.
ATACCAGGCCACCTGACCTGCCTCTTGAGAAACCTATATGCAGGTCAGGAAGCAACAGTTAGAACTGGACATGGAACAACAGACTGGTTCCAAATAGGAAAAGGAGTATGTCAAGGCTGTATATTGTCACCCTGCTTATTTAACTTATGTGCAGAGTACATCATGAGAAACGCTGGGCTGAAAGAAACACAAGCTGGAATCAAGATTGCCGGGAGAAATATCAATAACCTCAGATATGCAGATGACACCACCCTTATGGCAGAAAGTGAAGAGGAACTCAAAAGCCTCTTGATGAAGGTGAAAGAGGAGAGTGCAAAAGTTGGCTTAAAGCTCAACATTCAGAAAACTAAAATCATGGCATTGGGTCCCATCACTTCATGGGAACTAGATGGGGAAACAGTGGAAACAGTGTCAGACTTTATTTTTCTGGGCTCCAAACTCACTGCAGATGGTGACTGCAGCCATGAAATTAAAAGACGCTTACTCCTCGGAAGGAAATTTATGATCAACCTAGATAGCATATTGAAAAGCAGAGACATTACTTTGCCAACAAAGGTCTATCTAGTCAAGGCTATGGTTTTTCCTGTGGTCATGTATGGATGTGAGAGTTGGACTGTGAAGAAAGCTGAGCACCGAAGAATTGATGCTTTTGAACTGTGGTGTTGGAGAAGACTCTTGAGAGTCCCCTGGACTGCAAGGAGATCCAACCAGTCCATCCTAAAGGAGATCAGTCCTGGGTGTTCTTTGAAAGGAATGATGCTTAAGCTGAAACTCCAGTACTTTGGCCACCTCATGTGAAGAGTTGACTCATTGGAAAAGACTCTGATGCTGGGAGGGATTGGGGCAGGAGGAAAAGGGGACGACAGAGAATGAGATGGCTGCATGGCATCACCGACTTGGACGTGAGTTTGAGTGAACTCCAGGAGTTGGTGATGGACAAGGAGGCCTGGGGAGCTGCGATTCATGGGGTTGCAAAGAGTCGGACACGACTGAGCGACTGAACTGAACTGAACTCAACTGATCCAACTCCTTGAGACCCCATGGACTGGAGTCCACTCTGCTCCTCTGTCCATGGGATTTGCCAGGCAAGAACACTGGGCGGAGTTGCCATTTCCTTCTCCAGGGTATCTTTCAGACCCAGGGATTGAACCTGCATCTCCTGCTTGGCAGGCGATCCTTTACCACTGAGCCACCAGGAAAGCCAGATGTATATTTGGGAATCATCAGTGTAAGTGTTAATAGTAAAGTGCATGAAGAGGTGGATAGACTGAGATGTCAGAAAAGAGAATGGATGATGGGATCTTATTGGTGGGAACAGAAGTTCATTGGAAACTGGTGAGGAGGTGATGAAATAAGGATGAACATTTATCTGAACCCAGCTACAGCTGGAAATTTGGAGGAGAAGGCCAGTGGATACGGTGAGTAACTATCCTGGTTTGCCTAGGACTGAGGAGGTGGTCTCATCTCACACGCTAGTACAGTAATGCTCAAAATTCCCCAAGCCAGGCTTCAGCAATATGTGAACCGTGAACTTCCTGATGTTCAAGCTGGTTTTAGAAAAGGCAGAGGAACCAGAGATCAAATTGCCAACACTCGCTGGATCATCGAAAAAGCAAGAGAGTTCCAGAAAAACATCTATTTCTGCTTTATTGACTATGCCAAAGCCTTTGACTGTGTGGATCACAGTAACTGTGGAAAATTCTGAAAGAGATGGGAATACCAGACCACCTGATCTGCCTCTTGAGAAATTTGTATGCAGGTCAGGAAGCAACAGTTAGAACTGGACATGGAACAACAGACTGGTTCCAAATAGGAAAAGGAGTATGTCAAGGCTGTATATTGTCACCCTGCTTATTTAACTTATATGCAGAGTACATCATGAGAAATGCTGGACTGGAAGAAACACAAGCTGGAATCAAGATTGCCGGGAGAAATATCAATAACCTCAGATATGCAGATGACACCACCCTTATGGCAGAAAGTGAAG
>NW_011494730.1:1230968-1232761 GCF_000754665.1 Bison bison bison
GCAGAAAGTGAAGAGGAACTAAAAAGCCTCTTGATGAAGGTGAAAATGGAGAGTGAAAAAGTTGGCTTAAAGCTCAACATTCAGAAAACGAAGATCATGGCATTGGGTCCCATCACTTCATGGGAACTAGATGGGGAAACAGTGGAAACAGTGTCAGACTTTATTTTTCTGGGCTCCAAACTCACTGCAGATGGTGACTGCAGCCATGAAATTAAAGGATGCTTACTCCTTGGAAGGAAAGTTATGACCAACCTAGATAGCATATTGAAAAGCAGAGACATTACTTTGCCAACAAAGGTCCATCTAGTCAAGGCTATGGTTTTTCCTGTGGTCATGTATGGATGTGAGAATTGGACTGTGAAGAAGGCTCAGTGCCCAAGAATTGGTGCTTTTGAACTGTGGTGTTGGAGAAGACTCTTGAGAGTCCCTTGGACTGCAAGGAGATCCAACCAGTCCATTCTGAAGGAGATCAGCCCTGGGATTTCTTTGGAAGGAATGATGCTAAAGCTGAAACTCCAGTACTTTGGCCACCTCATGTGAAGAGTTGACTCATTGGAAAAGACTCTGATGCTGGGAGGGATTGGGGGCAAGAGGAGAAGGGGACGACAGAGGATGAGATGGCTGGATGGCATCACTGACTCGATGGATGTGAGTCTGGGTGAACTCCGGGAGTTGGTGATGGACAGGGAGGCCTGGCGTGCTGCGATTCATGGGGTTGCAAAGAGTGTGACACGACTGAGCGACTGATATGATCTGAGGAGGTGGTACTTTCAATGCTACAACTGGGATAGTCCTGGGAAAATAGAAACAAGTTGTTCATCCTATCAGTGGATAGGATCATCGTTGGTGAAGTCAGGAAGGTAACTGTGACCTTTCTTTTTTGGTGCACTGATGTCTTCCTTACAGTAATCTGGTAAATATCTTGCAGTAGCGAGACTCAGCAAGAATCTGGAGAGCAAGGAAGCTCGAATAATGCAGTGGGGAGAAGTCAGTCTTGTCTGGATAGAGCAGGATAACGAAAGAGACAGAATGGACCTGAAGAGGCAAATAGTAACCAGCACAATGACAAGGGATTAGAACTGTCTGGGATTAGTCTGACTCCAGACATTTTTTTTTTTTTTTTAAACCTGCCTTGTTCAAAGAGTATAGGAGTGGGATGGGTGGGTGTTTTCTGTATACTCGGATTAACCTTAAATAAAATTACAAACTTTATCCAAGGATATTCTTTGGTATCTGAGCAGCCACAAAACTTTTCTGATGTCCAGTGGCGTGTTCCAAGTACAAGAAGGAGCAAGTAGGATCCAGCTGCTCCGAGAAAGAAAGTCCTAGAGGAAATCGCCACGGAGGACGACCTCAGATGGCCCAGGTATCTGCTTCCGGCTCACTTCCTGCCTGGAGGGCTCACTCCTCAAATTGCGCTTGATGCGATCTGTCGCGCTACGGTAAAGGTCAAAGGTCAAAGACCACCACTCGCACAGTATCGTCTTGCAAGGCCAGAGGATCTGGCCGCAAGTCAGGCAGGACACCTCCAGCTCCCCCAGCCTGAGTTGACAAGAGAAGCAGCAAACCGCCAACCTCACCCAAATTACATTCAACGGGCTGGCCGAAGGCGTTCCGTGATTGGTAGGACAGCATGGGGGCGTGGTCTCACGTAGAAAGTCTCCTCCGGATTGGTGCAAATCATCGAGGGCGAGGCCTCCACTCCGGCTGGGCGCGAAAGCTCGAACGCCGCTGCCTGGCTGGAGACGGCGGGAGCGGCCGCGTCCTGACGAGTAAGGGGACTGGGGGCCCGT
>NW_011494730.1:1232861-1245406 GCF_000754665.1 Bison bison bison
GAGCGGGTCGCGGAGGCGGGAGGACTACAGTTCCCGGCGCGCCCCGCGGCGGCTCGGCTTCTCTACTCGCGCGGAGATAAACCCGCGGGCCCCGCGCGCTCGGGACCCAGCGGTCGGCCCCGGCTCTGGGTCCCTCTCGCCTCAGTCCCTTGCCTCAAAGCCTGTACCCGGGCTTTGCGTCGCCCTCAGGCGGCCGCCGGCCCCAGCTCAGCCTGCTCCGCCCGCCCCTTTGGCGCGTTTCCGGCGGCGGGAGCGCTTCCTCCAACAGCGCCCCCCAAAGAGGAAGGACCCAGCCGAACCGGACCGCTAGGATGCGACCGTAACCCTCCAGGCTCCTCTGTCGGGGCAGCATAAGGAAAGAGAAAGTGAAGTCGCTCAGTCATGTCCGACTCTTTGCGACCCCATGGACTATAACCCACCAGACTCCTCCGTCCATAGGATTTTCCAGGAAAGATACTGGAGTGGGTTACCATTTCCTTCTCCAGGAGATATTCCCGACCCAGGGATTGAACCCGGGTCTCCCGCATTGTAGGCAGACGCTTTACCCTCTGAGCCACCAGGGAAGTCGCGGCAGCATAAGTCTCTGTAAATGGACGGCTGGAGTCTTGCTACTGCTGCTACCGCTAAGTCGCTTCAGTCGTGTCCAACTCTGTGCGACCCCATAGACGGCAGCCCATCAGGCTCCTCTGTCCCTGGGATTCTCAAAGCAATAATACTGGAGTGGGTTGCCGTCTTAGGGAGTTCCAAACTGGGTCTGGAAGAGGCCTCTGAAGTCATCGCACTGGGTCCCGAGAAGGGAAGGTACCAGTCTTGGAAGCCTTCCGGGCGGTGACTGGCTGATCGTTCTCGGTATTGGCATAGAAGCATCTTTCCAAATCTGTGTTCTTTTTTGGAGCTGGGGCTGAAGTGAGACAGTCTGGGGCAAAATTTAACGGGGCGCTAAAATACTCAGTAATCAACATAAGTTTTTAAACATTTTTATTGAAGTATAGTTGAATTACCATGTTGTGTTAGTTACTACTATACAGCAAAGTGACTCAGTTACACTTACACACACATTCTTTTTCATATCCTTTTCCACTATGGTTTATCACAGAATATTAAACAGAGTTCTCTGTGGTATACAGTAGGACTTTGTTGTTCAAGATAATATTTTATGCAGTTTTTCTTAAAATAAAAATGAATGCAAAAAAATTCCATAATTTGGTTTTGAACAAGATATCAAACTGAAGTGAACACACAATCCAACCCTGTATCTGCACTACACTGCCTTACTCACCTCACTCTCAGCCTGGCCCAGGTTCCAAAAAAGCTTTACAAAAGCAGGCAGCTGAACTCATGGGCCATAATTTACCCATTGATTTTTAAAATTTTAATTTTGCACAAAAATCCTTTTGATTACTGAGTGTTTTGAGACCTCCTAACCTCACTGTGTTCCTGGCCCTGATTATTGCTGGCTCTGCTCCAGATTGCCTAGAATAGAGTGGTTAGGAACATCACCTTGTAATGAGCCATGTGGTTACCTAAGCTCAGTTTCCATATCCACAAGTAGTGTTACTGCTTTGAGTTGTTGGGAGAATCAACAGCATACATCATGATCCTCAATGATTCCTCTGTTTGTGTTATTTTTTGTTATTATTTTAATAATTGCACTAAACATTCAAATCAACTTAGTAGTTGTCTCAGAAACCGTTCGAGTGTGGTCTTATGCCCATTGCATTACAGATGTATTTCCCCCCTTATTAATAAGTTGATTCAGAGTCCTGCGAACACCAGGGTTGTGGGGGAACTGGCATCTAGGGTTAGCTTGATCACTAACTAGTCAAGTTATCCAACTAACTCCCTTCTCCTTAGATTTTTCACTTGTGACTTAAAAAATTGGCGGGGGTAGTTTGGGGCTGAATTTCAGTCATAAACATAGAAAAGCTCTTATAATGAACCCGTCACCTAACTTCTACAGTTATCAAGTCCTGCCAATCTTGTTTCATTTACACCCCCATGTACTTCCCCCCTTTACTGGATTACTTGACAGCAAATTTCCACACATACTTCATCCACAAATATGTCATGATACATCTCTAAAAGGTAAGTGCATTCCAAAAAAGATAACTATAATATTATTACCATACCTAAAGCATTTAGAAATATTGCTTGATATTAAATGATCAGAGTTCAGATTTTTTTGACTCTTACATATACTTTGAGTTTGTTTGAATTAGGATTGAGACAAAGCCTGCGTATTGCAGGTGTTGCTGTATCTCTGTATGTATGTGTAAATACCTTAACTCTCTTTATAAGTCCCCCTCCCTCTTTTTATTCTTGCAATTTATTGTTAAAGAAATGACATCGTTTGTCCTGTAGAGCTTCCCATATCTGGATTGCCTGAGTGTGATGATATTTAACATATCATATGCATACAGTGAGAAATAGTTCACACAGAAAAACACAATAATGCTTGATTCTTATTTACCATAACTCAAAGTGTTGCCTCTGTAATATCCTTCAAAGATGAACAATGAGTTTTAGTTTGTTTTTTCTAGCCAGTAATTTTTAATGTCATCCTTTTGTTAAACCATTGTATTATTTTTTTCCCCTTATTTCAGTCTGATGATCCCATGATGATTTATGTATCTTTATGTACTTAGAGTGTTCTGTCACTTACTGGTTAATACAAAGTATATTCTCATTTTCTAGGTTCACCTAGAAATCAGTGATTCAAAACTCATTTCACAAGAGGAAACAGACAGTCCTTCAGACAGTGGACAGGGCAGCTGTGAAACAATTGGGCCCTTGAGTGAACAAGGTTTGTAACAGTCAGTACTTTTATTACTTTTATTTTTAGGAATAGAATGTGGGAGCGTGGTTCTAAGTGGACTGGATTAATTAAATTATTCTCTTGATTTTTAAAATTATTAATACCTCACCTTGTTTATTCTGTTTATTATAAAAGCAAAATAATAGTGCATATACTCTTGGAAATAACTACTTCTATTATATTATTGAATGTATAAAGTATCTAAAAGCTAGCACATTGCCTAGTTAAATGCATTCATTCTGTAATAAAAGGATTTTTAACACCTGCCAGAAGGATCAGAACAGCTTTACACTTTGTAAATATATATAATTACATTTCTCAGTAAGAGATATTTTTCAAGAGAAAATGTTTTTCAAAATGTATTTTTAGATTTGCTTTGCTACAATTAGTTCTTAGTTACGTAATTTCACAAGGTGATATATCACTTGGATAATTGGATATGATTTTCAGGAGTGGTGGGACTAGGAGGAAGGCCAAATGACAGTAGGCCTCTAAAAAAAAAACTGTGTTTCCTCCAGATTCAGATGAAGAGATATTTGTGAGCAGGAAATTGAAAAGCAGGAAGGTGCTGCAAGAGAGTGATTCTGAAAGAGAAGACCCAGTGTCTCCAGAGAAAACTACCTATGACGCTGCCGAAGAGGAGGATAAAGAGAACCTGTGTGCTGGAAAGAATGGAGAAGCCAGAAGGATCCATAAAACTCTGGCAGACAGTGATGAAAGTGACGTTGAGGAGTCTTTATGTCAGGAGAATTCTGAAACCCAAATGACACCTTGCTTAGAGATGGGTCTCCAGTCTGAAAACTCTGTGGACTTTACAGTTGACAGAAAGATTTCCAAAAAGCCCATGTGTGGTAAAGAAGGAATTGGAGGAAAAGCAAAAGTAAAATCAAAGCGAAGACTTGAGAAAGAAGAGCGAAAGATGGAAAAAATTAGGCAGCTGAAAAAGAAGGAAACAAAAAATGAGGTACATTTGAAAGAATAATTTGCTGTTTCCAGGGCAGATTAACATTTTAGGGAAAAAGAGTTGCTTTTAGTTCTTGGAGGTTGTTTCTGCACTCAGAATATAGCTTTGAGTTGATTGTTTTGCAGTGAGGTATGTAATTTCAAATCTGTTGTTTGGTGGTCTCATTCTCCATTTTGGATACAAGAGGACATTTCTAAGTAAGTAGGTTTCTGATTTTCTTTGTGAGCACATGGAGTTACTCTTGGCTGTTTCTGATCTGATGAAAATTAGCTTCCATAGGAGGAATTTTCATGCACCCATCAATCGGAAGTCTTGTTTGCTAACTAGAAAAACTGTCCTCAAATTTTATAAACTAGTTGCTGTTTAATGAACTGTTAATTGACTTTTCAAAAACAAAGGTACTATTGATTAAGTTAGTTTTGGACGATTGCATCAGATCACAGCATGGATTTCAAAGGATGACAAAGGAACCAATGATAATGTTCTAGGATGCCATGTACTTGTCTGCTCATGAAATGTGAACTTTTCTGTCCTGATACAAATTGCTGTATGATGTAGTAAAATACTGGATTTAAAATGATTGCATTTTGTTTTTTCCTTATGTGTTATCCAGGAAGATGATGTGAAACAGCCATTTAATGACAGTGGCTGTCTGCTTGTGGATAAAGACCTTTTTGAAACTGGGTTGGAGGAGGAAGATCACTCTCCATTAGAAGATGAAGAGTCGTTAGAATCAATAAGGGCGGCTGTGAAAAACAAAGTAAAAAAGCACAAGGCAAGTAAACAATGATTGCAGTAAGAGCTAACCCACTGCTTCGAACCTTTGCTTTGTGTTCTGATTTACTGATGGAACCCTAATTTTTTTTTAACTGAAGAAAAACACATGTCAATTGATATAAGTTTTTCAGCTGTTAATTTTGGAACCATGCAGTACAAGTTATAGACATTCTAACTTGTTTGGAAACTAGTATTTTCATTGTCCTGATCAACTCAAAGCTGTATTCTGAGTGCAGAAACAACCTCCTAGAACTAAAAGCAACTCTTTTTTCCTAAAACGTTAATCTGCCTTGGAAACAGCAAATTATTCTTTCAAATGTACTTCATTTTTTGTTTCCTTCTTTTTCAGCTGCATAGTTTTTTCCATCTTTTGCTCTTCTTTCGCACGTTTTCGCTTTGATTTTACTTCTGCTTATCTTCTAATCCCTTATTTATCACAAACTAGTATTTTCATTACTTTTTGAGGCAAAAAGTAAGGTACTTTATTTTATTTATTTAGTTGGGCTGCGCTGGGTCTGCACTGCTGTGCGTGCATTTTCTCTAACTGCGGTGGCCGGGGGCTCCTCTGGTTGCAGTGCATGGGCTTCTCGTTGTGGGGGCTTCTCTTGTTGCAGAGCACAGGCTGTAGGCCTGAGGGCTTGGTAGTTGCTGCTCGCGGGCTCTGGAGCACAGGCTCAATAGTTGTGGTACATGGGTTAGTTGCTCTGTGGCACCAGACCAGGGATCAAACCCATGTCACCTGCGTTGGCAGGTGGATTCTTAACACCAGACCACCAGGGAAGTCCCATAAGATACTTTATGTTGTATAAGAAACAGGTGAAAAAGGGGAAGAGCTATAAATTTTCTAACTTAATGGCCTCTAGGACATGAACCTTTAGGGTTTCAGGAAGGCTATGAAAGAGAAGCATCAGTCAAAGCATCCTTGTCCTGAGTGTTTGGAAGCATAATTGTTCTTCCAAAGATTATCTTTTTAGCTCCCTGAGGGGTCATTGTCCCTCCTTAGGGAAATACAGAGGTGTAAGAAATGAGGCCCCAAGCTCCATGGGAGACATCTAATTTATTTTCTAGGCATTATAGGATGTTGTGTGTCTAACATTTTGTGTTTAATAATTATTGATTTATTATTAATGTAGCATGATGTGATGTTGGAGTGCAAAAACAGTCTTTGCATAAGCAACATCGTCTTGTGTCGGTTTAATTTTTGTCTCTATTAATCCATTTGCAACCTTCTTTTTTAGAAAAAAGAACTGTCTTTGGAGAGTGGGGTCTATTCATTTGAAGAAGAAACTGAGTTGTCAAAAGGCACCACGAGGAAGGTGAGGTAGAGCCCTGTATGTTAATATTTGTCATGCTGAGCTCTTTTCCCAGCAGATTGTGGATTTCTCTGGAATTTTATTGTATCTGTTGTATTTTCCTGATTCCCAGGATATCGCTTTGTACATAGTAGGAACACAGATATGAATTAGGTTGAATCAATTCTAAGAGACTTGCAAATAAATGAGCTCTTGAAGTTTATATTGTATTGAGTTTATTAGAGATGACTGTTTCTTCTCTATCTTTTCTTGGAAAGAGCAGACTCTTAAGGGATATCTTTCTTGGTAAAAGCATTAATGTAGTCTCACTTTTTGTTTTCTTTAAGGAAAGAAAGGCAGCCAAGTTAAGTAAGGAAGCATTAAAAAAATTGCATAGTGAGACTCAGCGCCTTATTCGAGGTAAAGAAACCAATACAGTAAACATTGAAGTTTAGAATTGATCTTGATGAATGGCCTTGGTTCTAAAGCCTCTGGAACATTAATATAAACTAAGAAAATTTCCAGAACTAGTGGTGGTAAGAAGGGAATTTTTCATTTTTAAAATTTATTTAAAACTTTAAAAAATGTTTTGGCCACGCAGCATGTGGGATCTTAGTTCCTCAACCAGGAATCGGACCCGAGCCCCCTGCTTTAGCAGTGCAGAGTTTTAACCAATGGACCTCCAGGGAAGTCCTGGGAGGGAATTTTTTAAAGGGTTGTCTGTGGTCTGGCTGCATCAGGATCTCTTTTACAAACCAAATTTATAAATTCTTAGGCCCCAAAGAAATTCTGACTCAATAGACTTGAAATGGGGCTCAAGAATTTGTATTTTTAAAAAACTTCTTGGATCAGTTGATTTCACAGCTAGTTTTAAAAGCCACTGGTCTTCATGGAATTCTTTTATACTTAGATCCTGTTTTATGTTAAAGGCAGGATTGTTTTCTATTTCCGGTGATGGCTTTGGTTGTACTGTTTAACTGAATGTAAAGCAACATTTCGGACTATATAGTATATGCCTTTGCTTATTCTGTTCCATTTTATAGAGTCTGCACTTAATCTTCCATATCACATGCCTGAGAATAAAACCGTTCATGAGTTCTTCAAACGTAAACCCCGGCCCACTTGCCAGGGAAATGCCATGGCGCTCCTGAAGTAAGAACCTTCTTTCCTTGTGATTATAATTTTCATAAACATTCAGTTTTGAGGCAAACACCTGGTGTAAAAATTGAGATTCCTCGCTCTTGTAAAACTGATCTAACCAATACATTATGTGCAAAGAGTTGGGAATGTTTCTCATTTAGGAGAATGTTTAACTCCAGCTTGTTTTCTCCTCTCTAGGTCCACTAAGTATCAGGCAAGCCATCACAAAGAAACCATAGACACTGAAAATACAACTGAGGTGAATGGCGACCACCACAGCAAAGACTCTGCGCAGACAACAGGTGCAGGATGTGAAATGGAAATTAACGCGCTTCCTGCAGTTTCAAAGGAACCCCAGATCACTGCTAAATCCGACGAGCCTTGCGGTAAAGATTTGACAGGAAGTGAAGAGCTAGAAGTTCCCGAGAAACAGGAGCAAAGTGATGCTAGACCTCCACCTGGGGACGTCTCAGTGGCACGTCAAGAATGCAGCGTCCTGGGGAACAAGGACAGTGAAGAGCATCAGACTGAAGGGCTTGTGGCACCTGAACCTCATGCCCTCGAGGAAGAAAAAGGCCTGAGAAAAACAGAAGCAGCAGATGAGAAGGCAGAAGAGCCCAGCCAGCAAAATGGATCAACAGCAGCGGTGCCCCCTGAGAAAGCAAGGAGGTTCACTGTGGACAGACTTAGGCAGCTGGGGGTAGATGTTTTCCGTAAACCTCAGCTGGGTGCTGACAGAGATTCCTTTGTGATACTTGAAGAACCTGAAACCAACAGAGGTAATTCTTTGAATTGGGGGGAGCTTCTCTAGAATGATTTGTTCTGGCAGCTTCTAATATTTGCCACTGTGGAGGACAGGGAACACAGGAGAAACAAATAACCACGTGGTCTTAATACTGATGTACCGGATATGGATAAAAATCATCATGTACATTTGGCAAGGTATCAGAACATTCTGAACCTCGTTTAAAAGGGAAACCTGTTGATAGTTAATGTACAGAGGAGGGTACATTGCTGTTGTTTTGTGGTATGACATTGATAAAAGCATTATTCAATTCAGTTTTTCACAGTTAGAAACATCAGCAAATTGCCTGCAAAACTGAATTTCTTTTCTTTCTTTTTTTTTCACTCATTCAACAAATATTAAACTACCCACTTCATGCAAGATGCTGTAAGGCATACTTGAGAAATCTGACATTTATCCTACACTTAAGCTGCTTAGACTCTAGCAGGGGAGATAAGAAGTAGGCAAATAGCAGTAATACAGGAAAGTGACATCTTCTATCAGGAACATGTGTCACTGATAATTGGAAAAAATTAACATGGGAAAAAAGGTAGTGTAGTCTTGCTGAAAGAAATACTTAGAATAAAGCATGGAAGTTCAGAGAAGGGATGTTTCTTACAATAGGTGGTTAAAGAAAGGCTTGAAGAAGAATCAGATGTAATTGCTTGTTCACTTTCTTCGCCTTTACGCTTCAGGAGGATCTTCTGGCTTGTTCTTCCTCTGCCCCCTGTGCTTCCATAGTCGATGACACGTTAGGCAGCCATGTTTAATGAATGAATTAAGGACTGAATGAATGATTCTTCAAGAGAGAGCCCAAGGGACCTACCTGGAGGTCCAGTGGTTAAGACTCCACGCTTCCACCTTAGCGGGCACGGGTTCTATTCCTAGTCAGGGAACTAAAATCCCACATGCTGCATGGTGCAGCCAGAAATTGAAAAAGAGAACTTAGGTATTCCCCACTTTGGGTAGATTTCCTGATTTGTAGGTAAAATTGGGTTTTCTTCCTCTACTTCAAGGCAGTGTCGTTTGATAATTAAGAGCTTAGGCTTGGTAGCAAGATCAGAATTTGAGTCTGGACGACATCACTCACTGTTTAAACTTGTGTATGCTATTTGACCTCTCCAAGGCAACTTTAAAAAAAAAATGAAATAACACTTCTGGTTCACAGTGCAACACTATAGTGAAGCTATGTTAATAATGCATACAAATGGAAAGCATAAAGAAACACTCAAATGGTAGCTGTTCTTTGTATTATTAGTGAAATTATTTAGATCGAGAAGCTGCTTTATTAACTAGCATATGGTTGGCAGGTGCTAGGTCAGCCACAGTATCAGTTAAGTCATTGTTGATTGAATGGGTGGATTTTGTGGAAGTGGAGAGAAGGACATTCTTGGGAGGGACAGAAAGCGCTCTGTGTGGTACATATTGGGAGGATGTGTAAATCAGTTTGACCAGAGCAGGTGGTGGGGTGGGAGAGCTGTGTAACAGAACTAGCATAGCTCTATTAGCAAAGAAGTGTGGGAATAAGCTGGTGCCCAGAGCAGGGAGAGAAAGTTTTGTTGTGTGGGACTAGACATTACCTAAATAGCCTCAGACTAACAGGTGAGGAAGAAACTTATACTAGACACTGAAATTTTGTTATGGGAATAGAAGTTTTCTTTATCATCTCAGACTGAGAAACAGGAAAGGGAAGCAACCTCCTTTTTGCAGCAGTGGAAACAGTGTCAGACTTTATTTTTGGGGGCTCCAAAATCACTGCAGATGGTGATTGCAGCCATGAAATTAAAAGACACTTACTCCTTGGAAGGAAAGTTATGACCAGCCTAGATAGCATATTGAAAAGCAGAGACATTACTTTGCCAACAAAGGTCCGTCTAGTCAAGGCTATGGTTTTTCCATGTATGGATGTGAGAATTGGACTGTGAAGAAAGCTAAGCGCCGAAGAATTGATGCTTTTGACCTGTAGTGTTGGAGAAGACTCTTGAGAGTCCCTTGGACTGCAAGGAGATCCAGCCAGTCCATCCTAAAGATCAGTCCTGGGTGTTCTTTGGAAGGACTGATGTTGAAGCTGAAACTCCAATACTTTGGCCACCTGATGTGAAGAGTTGACTCATTGGAAAAGACCCTGATGCTGGGAGGGATTGGGGGCAGGAGGAGAAGGGGACAACAGAGGATGAGATGGCTGGATGGCATCACTGACTCAATGGACATGAGTTTGGGTAAACTCCGGGAGTTGGTGAAGGACAGGGAGGCCTGGCGTGCTGCGATTCATGGGGTCGCAAAGAGTCGGACGCAACTGAGTGACTGAACTGAACTGAATGTATTAGATACTGATTGATTTTTTTTTTTTAGTAGTAGTTATCTTTCTTAATTCTCATAACCCCAAGTATTATTTTGCAAATGAAGAAAATGAGGTTTGGAGAGGTTGGGTAATTTTTCCAACATTGCAATTGGCTTATACAGGGAGCTAACACAATGCCTGGCTCATAATAGGCACTTATTTTTAACTCAGGATATGTTTTCCTTCAGAACTAATATTTGACATGAATGTCGGGTTTCCAGATCACTCTGTTTCATAATATATGTGAAGTTAGGGTCAGCATTCATTTATTTATGCAGTGAACTTTTACTTAGCATGGTGTTGCTTGCTGTATGTACCAGTGAGATGTAGTCCCTGCTCTCAAGGAATTTAAAATCTAATAGGAGTTACAGGCAGGAAATTTGGATATTAAGTGCTATGCATACTTTGAGCCTAGAGAAAGAGTTCCTCACATGGAGTCAGGGAAGTTTCTAGAAGGAGTTGATACCTGAGCTGAGTCCTGAAGCCTGAGTAGGAGATACAAGGCAGAGAGGTGAGGGAGGGCTTTCTTGGTGAAGGGGACAGACCTGCAAAAGACAGAGAGACAAGAGAAAGCAGAGGATGCTCTGGTTAGCTGAAGTGAAGATTGCAAGGTGGTTGATGACCAGAGGCCCGAGGGTGCAGGGCTTTTAGGTGGAGACATGAGCTGGAGCGGAGATGTTTCACTTAAAGAGGAGATGAAAGCTGGGAGAAGACTGAAGGAGGGAGAGGAGCTTGAACAGGGGTTCTGTGATGAGAAGGGTGGTGATTGAGTTGCGTAGTAAAGAACAAGGGAAGTGGGTGCTCCATTGGGTTGGGGGATGAAGAGTTTTGAGGGGCCTGGCTTTCTCCAGAAGAGTGAAAGCTACTCCTGCCTCACTCTTATCTTAGGTCCTGAGTAATCTTCCTCCATTTGTTTTATTCTCTTGGCACCAATGATGACCTTCCTACTTCTGTTCCCTTCCCACTGCCACTGCCTGCTGTTTCCAACTTACTGAACTAATAAGAAATGGGATGCAGACTTATAGCTTCTCTCCCTACTCTTTGGTTTGCAGTGTAAACATGCCATCCCTTTGGAGTTGGATTTTTGCAACTAAATAAATGATGTTGTTGTTGTTTAGTCACTAAGTCACGTCTGACTCTTTGTGACCCTATGGACTGTAGCCCACCAGGCTCCTCTGTCCATAGGATTTCCCAGGCAAGAGTCCTGGAGTGGGTTGCCATTTCATTTATCCAGGGGATCTTCCTGACCCAGGGGTTAAACCCACTTCTGCATCTCCTCCATTACAGGTGGATTCTTTACCACTGCGGCACTTGGGAAGCCCAGTAAATAATGTCAGGGACTCATTGAAAAAGGTTTCTTTCCAGTTCTTCTCTTTTTCTACTAAGACCCTTTAGGGAGGGAAAAACCACATCTGGATGCTAACCACAAAACTACCTAAGTATGAGTTGAGTGAATTTTAGGAAAAAGAACCAAACTTGGAGTGCCCTGGACACATTATCATGGAAGAGAAAGCACAGCGTATGAGAATAGCTCGAACCCAAAGAAACTGTTCTTTTCCTTTCTTTTCTCTTTATAAGTGTCAGCTCTCTTACAACAGATCCCATTATGGTATGATTGGCTTGTTACACAGTGAGTAGGGGATGGTATGAGGTGACAGCTGGCTGAGGGAGAAAGAAAAGAAAGTTCTGAGCAAAAGTGGTGGGGAAGAAGGGAAAGGCCATATTGCAGTTAGACCACTGCAGTCATAGTACCTGGTGTGTTCCCATTTGTATATAAGTTGGTATGTGGTGAAAGTCGCTTAGTCATGTCTGACTCTCTACAGCCACGTGGACTGTAAGCCGCCAGGCTCCTCGGTCCATGGAATTCTCCAGGCAAGAATATTGGAGTGGGTAGCCATTCCCTTCTCCAGGAGATCTTCCCAACCCAGGGATCGAACCCAGGGCTCCCACATTGCAGTTGGATTCTTAACCATCTGAGCCACCAGGGAAGCCCAGGGACCACCTCTCAATGGGATTTCCTTTCTCAGTGTACTGAGTATATCTGTGTAAAAGTTTCATGAAGAAACTTCCAGCCCTGCTGCCAAGTTACATCACTAATTGCGTTGATTATTTTCTTTTTTTTGCCACACCACATGGCTTTGGGATCTTAGTTTCCCTGCTTTCCCGCTCCAGGGATTGAACCTGGGCCCTCAGCAATGAAAGCTCAGAGTCTTAATTCACTGGATTACCAGGGAATTCCCTCTTTTTCCATTTTTTAAATAGACCTTGCTTGTATTTAGAGAGATTGCTAATAAACAGTGAGACGTTCAAAATACGAAATATTTTAAAAGGAGACTGAAACCGGTGACAAATTAAGCCCTTGCATAATTAAGGAGTATGGTATTTTTCTACCAGCTTAATGCTTTTTAAAAAAGAATTGCACATATTTAGAA
>NW_011494730.1:1245506-1260872 GCF_000754665.1 Bison bison bison
ATTTAGAAACTTCAGTTGTAAATTTCTACCCTAAAATGAGTTTTAAGGAACTCATTTAGTCCTTTAGTTTGGGTTAAGGTATATGAATTGAACACAGGTGTTGGTAGCAAAGGAGTTTTTGGTGTCTCTCTGTGTATTTTTTTTCCTTACACGTTTGTTGAACCTGGCTTGTACTTCTTAATTGGGATCTAAAAGGCAAACTGACATACTGGTTGGTGCTTGGTTTAGAACTGGAAGCCTTGAAGCAGCGTTTCTGGAAGCATGCTAATCCCACAGCCAGACCCAGGGCTGGTCAGAAGGTGAATGTGAACATCATAGTGAAAGATGTGGGCGCTGACGGGAAGGAAGAGCTCAAGGCAGACGTGGTACCCGTGACTTTGGCAGCGGAGAAGCTGGATGGGGCAAGCCACACAAAACCAGGTATTTGAGTTCATGGAGTTGTTTTATTTGTATATTTTTACTGGCCACGAGTAGGGTGGAGTGCCTGACTCTTGTACTCTGGCTGGTCTTCATGGCTGCTGAACACCCTATAGTGAGACGTTATAGAATCTTTTTCCTTGGAGACTCCAGAGATTGGATATGGCCTCGTTGTATGAGGTGGGTAAGATGACTTTATTTCTTAAAATAGTTTTTGTCTTATTGTTTAAAAAAATACCCATTGTAGAAAATAAATGGAATAAATAACAAATTTCTGCAGTAAACAAAATTTCTGAAATAAACAAAAAGATTTTCTGTCAGAGACATCTTCTGTAACCATGTTGTATGGCCCTTTAAACTTTTTGCATGCATGTACATGTCTGTTAGAAAACAAAATAATAATGTGGTCATACATCATGCATTCTGCTTTGTAGTCTGTGTTAGGGACAGATCTGTTGTTCTCACTCCCACTTTGAAAATATGAGCAATTTATCACATAGAAAAAAATTAAACACTTAGGAAAAGGTATAAAATGAAAAATTAGGGAGGGGACATATGTATACCTATGGCTGATTCATGCTGATGTTTGACAGAAAACAACAAAATTTTGTAAAGCAATTGTCCTTCAATTAAAAGATAAATTAAAAAAAAAAATTAGTCTTCCCAGAGGCAGCTTAACAATTTCGTGTGTGTCCTAGGAAAATTCATATGCATTTACTATTGTGTAAGTGTATGAGAGAGAGACACTGAACACTTCCTCTCTGCCAGACACTGCTCTATGTGCTTTACAGTAAATAACATCAGTGTCCTTATTTTATATCTGGGGAAACTGATATACAAAGCATTTAAACAGCTTGCTCAAATTTATATAACTAGTAACTAAGAGATGGAGAAGGTGATGGCACCCCACTCCAGTACTCTTGCCTGGAAAATCCTATGGACAGAGGAGCCTGGTAGGCTGCAGTCCATGGGGTTGCAAAGAGTCGGACTGGACTGAGCGACTTCACTTTCACTTTTCCCTTTCATGCATTGGAGAAGGAAATGCAACCCACTCCAGTGTTCTTGCCTGGAGAATCCCAGGGACGGGGGAGCCTGGTGGGCTGCTGTCTATGGGGTCTCACAGAGTCGGACATGACTGAAGTGACTTAGCAGCAGTAAGTAAGAGAATTAGTAGCCTAATCCAGACCATCTAACTCAGGAGTTCAGATATACATACTGCTTTTGAGGTTTTTTTATTTTAACATCATATGATATTCCAGTGTATAGGTATAACATGATTTGTTTAACGATACTTCTGTTAAGGGACATCATGTTTGTTTCCGTTTTAGTATTTCATACAATATTGCATCCTAGTATCACATATATGTTAGTAAATCTTGATGCAAAATTCCTTACAGTGGAATCACTGAGTCCTAGTCACATTTTCCATCAAAATAAGTTGCACCAATTTTCACTCTGAATGACAGTGTGTAAGAGTTCCTATTTCTTCCTGTTAATAATGGATATAACAAATGTTTGCCTAGTGTATAAAAAGTGGTATCATTATTTTGATTTGTATTGCTAGTAAGAAGTGAGGTTAAGCATTATTTTTAACACGAGTTCATATCTTTTGCTCATATTTACTCTTGAGTTGTTTCTCTTTTTCTTCAATGTGGGTACACTTATCAATATTTTCCTTCATGGCTTCTGAGCCAGAGATTTTTGAAGGTCCACTTGCCCCCGTTCCTTTCTTTTTTTTTTTTTTGCTTTTTTATATAATAATTTTATAATCTCTGTAATATCCCAGGGTATAGAACATAATTATGGGAGTTATCGCCTACACTCAATTCCTAATATTCCCCCTTTGTTAAGATAACAGAAGCCTAAAATACGAAGGTCTCTGATTTTCTTTTTGTGATGTGCCTAGAACACTTCTGGAGTTGCCTGAAATGGACACTTGTGTTGTTGTGTGTAGTTGGTCATTGCATCTAAAGCATCTCTTCATACTTTTGTTCAGGGGAAAAGCTTCAGGTGCTGAAAGCTAAACTTCAAGAAGCAATGAAACTCCGAAGGTTGGAGGAGCGTCAAAAACGCCAAGCATTACTCAAGTTAGATAATGAGGATGGATTTGAGGAGGAAGAGGAGGAGGAGGAGGAAGAAATGACAGATGACTCCGAGGAAGATGGAGAAGAGGAGGGAGAGGAAGCCTTGGAGGAAGAAGAGGAGAAAGAAGAGGGAGCGGAGGAAGAAGGCAATGAGGAGGTTGCTGGCAATTACGTGGTTTTGTTACTAGGTCACAATGAATAAGGGAAAGAGAAAATCAGATCGGAGTAAGAGGCTGATGAGCATGTTTGACTGTAGAAGAGATTTCAGGGTCAGAGATGAAGGTAGCTCATGTGTACTGAATCTTAGTGCATTCAGTTCTTTCAGCCCCATGGAACACCTGCAGTTCACAGTCATGCCCTGGCTTCTGCCCGTTGGTTTGGATATTGTACTATAATGCTGATATCGAAATGGCTTTCTATTAAAGACTTTTATCTTTGTTGTTCATTTAGATTTCTCTATTTAGGAAAAGAAAGCACTTTTAACCTTGGCCAGGTTGAGGTCTAGAATAAATTCTCAGGCCAAGACCTTCCCAAATTAATTGTTGAAGAAGGTATTTGTAGATGGGCCTCTTGCCCTTGTTCTAAGGTATTGTTTTCCACCTAGAGAAGACAGGTGATGGTAGGATTTTTGGTATTAGGAAGAAGAAAAGCGTCCTTGTTTGAACAGTGGAGTCATTTGAAAGAGCTGGTTAATGTTTACCCCTTGGTAAAGGAAGAGGAAAGCCATGGCTGAACCGAGCAGGGTGTCACAGTCTGGTTGAAAGCCAGGAGTTGTCCTGCAATCTCAGGCTAATCATGCAGTTTCTCATTGACTCAGTTAAATGATAATCCAGTTCATTCAGAATCTTGTAGCAGTTTTGAAAGGGTAAAAGGTAAAGTAACAAAGTATAACAGAGCTCTAGAAGTGTCTACAACTAATAAATTGTGTCAATGATGATGGCTGGCCTCAGCTCCCTTCAGGTTTACCTTTTCAGACTTAAGACGTGACTTGTAACTAAGCAGCCATATTTCAGCTAGTATGTTTGCTTTACAATTTTTTGACCTGTACTATTTTGTTTTTGGGTGGCGTGATTGATAAAGACTGCAGAATTCCTTCTCGGTGGTGAAGAAATAGAAACCAAAGATGAGAAAGAAATAGATAAAGAAAATGATGATGGCAGTGGTGAAGTGGGCAAGTCAGTTGGCCTGTCTGTCCCCAAGCCTCTCTCATCTGATTCTACCTTCCTTCTATTCAAGGACAGCTCTTCCAAGATGGGGTAAGTAATTCTCTCTAAGGAAAGATAAGATTCCCTGGTAATACCAGGGAATTTGCCCCTCTTGGAAGAAGTAGAAACAGATATTCAATTTACCTACTTATTTTGTAGTTACTCTCCTAGTGAAGAAAAATCAGAAATAGATGAAAACTCAGGCAAAAGACCTAGCAAATTAGGTAAGTAGTGACTCTTATATAGAACTTGAAACATGATTTTTCTCTGATCCTCCAGCTTTAACATTTAAGGACTACAATTCCATAAGGTTCCATTTTTCTGAACCTTGGTGAACTTTTCCCGGTCTTACCTGTGACCGTGATAGGAATTTATGAACTATGTTGTTTTTCTTGGGAATTCCCTTGTGGTCCAGTGGTTCGGACTCCATGCTTTCACTGTTGACGGCCCACGTTCAATTCCTGGTTGGGGAACTAAGATCTCACACGTTGCATGTTGTAGCCAACAAACAAACAAAAAATCCCAAATATTTCTCTTGGTCCAGTTTTTGAAATCTTATATGCAGTTTCTTTCCAGTTGACCCTAAGCATTTAATAGGTCGTTAGTGAATATGTGTTGATCGAGTGAAACATGAAACATTTCTATCATGTAGATCAAAGGAAGATGTATAAGTGATTAGATAATGGAAAGGGTAATCATAGGCATTAGGGAAGGTGAGAGAAAGACAGGAACTTTGAGGTGTCACTTAGCTCAGAGTGATAAACCCTGATTGTATGATGCTATCTTAGTACCATAATTGACCTTTAATGTAATGTTTTAGAACATGTAACTTGAGAGGTCTACCAGTGGATCTTACCAGTTTCATTCTCAACTCTTTCCTAAACAAATCTGACTTATTTCTGGGAATCATGCACTTAAAAGTTGTCTTTCTTTAGATGAAGATGATTCATGCTCATTACTGACCAAGGAGAGCAGCCACAATAGCAGCTTTGAGCTGATAGGCTCCACACTTCCGTCCTATCAGCCCTGTAACAGACAAACAGGCCGTGGGACCAGTCTTTTCCCTACAGCAGGAGGATTCAGATCTCCTTCCCCAGGGCTATTTCGAGCCAGTTTGGTCAGTTCAGCCTCTAAGGTGAGATGCTAATGGTTTTCTAATCTCCTCCCCCTTTTGCTTCCCGCATTGCTAAATAAAGTGTGTCCAAGCCAAAAACTCCCACCACATTATGTATGTTCAGTTTTAAAAATCCACCCCCTTTGTGTATTAAAAACAAGCCTCATCCAGGGTTCTTTCTTTCTTGAGGATGTTTTTTTTAAGCTTCCCTTGGCTATGCATTGTCCTCCCCAACTGCAGTTGCCTGAGAGTAGATTAAATTTTACAAATAGCAGCTTCTGTTGTCATGACAGTGAATGACATTTGTAAAATGTTTTGTTTTTGTTTGGTTTTGTTTTGGTGCCAGAGTTCAGGAAAGCTGTCTGAGCCTTCACTTCCCATAGAGGATTCCCAAGATCTGTATAACGCCTCCCCAGAACCTAAGACACTTTTCCTAGGAGCAGGAGACTTCCAGTTCTGCTTAGAAGATGACACTCAGAGCCAACTGTTGGATGCAGATGGGTAGGTAGTTTTATGTTTCTGTGGGTGGGACGGTGCTGGGTACTGCTTAATTTTGTTTAAAAATAAAGCGAGCTTCTGTCACTCCATCTGTGCTTTCTCTTCTGAGAAAGAGAGGTGTGCAGACCATTAGTATATTCTACAAGTTTGAACAAAGTCTATCTAGAAAATAAAAAGTAAATAGCCTTGCTAGTGTTCTGATCCTTCAATTTCTACCTTATTAGACCTGCATAACTCTAATAAGGTCATCAAATTTCCCTGTATCCATATCCCTGCGGGCTCAAATGGTAAAGAATCTGCCTGCAGTGTGGGAGACCTGGGTTTGATCCCTGGGTCGGGAAGATCCCCTGGAGAAGGAAATGGCAACCTGCTCCAGTATTCTTGCCTGGAGAATTCCATGGACAGAGGAGCCTGGAGGGCCCCAGTCCATGGCATCGCAGAGAGTCGGACACGACTGAGTGACTAACACTTTCACTTTCGTCCCACTACGTTAGGATTTTTAGGTGGCATTGAGAATTGACACCTCTGTGGCACATTACATGGCCATAACACCAGGCCCTACTCTAGCACCATCTGAAGCCCCAAATTAGCCTTTACCCTTTGTCTTTCGAATAGCCTTTATTCTTTCATGAACATCCCCCTCCCTCTCAAGGTTATCACAGGCTAAAGTCTGACACTCTTGTCTTCTGGTTCAGAATTCAGCTTCTAACTTTGCTTTTGGAAACGAGTTCAGGCTTTTCCCCCACTACTTTTTTTTTTCCTGGAGCATTTCTTACACTCTTCATTGGGCTTGTAGGTTCTTAAATGTTAGAAACCACAGGAATCAATACCAAGATTTGAAGCCTCGGTTGCCGTTGGCCAGTATGGATGAGAACGCCATGGATGCCAACATGGATGAACTGTTGGATTTGTGTACTGGGAAGTTTGCATCTCAGGCTGAAAAGCCTCTGCCTGGGAAGAGTGACAAGAAAGAGAACATGGAGGAACTTCTGGATCTTTGTTCAGGAAAATTTACTTCTCAGGGTAATTATCCAACGAAGCAGCAAGGCTCACCCACCCAAATATCTTAAGTCAGTGTCCATGTGAAGAAGTCCTTTAGTCTCAGGTGAAATGTTCACGGAAAACAGAGCCATGGTGGATTCTTGAACCTAGGTTGAATTCACTGCTTAGCTCCTAGCATTTAGAGCTCTTACTTTTTTAGGATGGTGAAGTATCACCTTAAGACTGCTTTAACTTTGGCCGTATGACTTGTTATTTGAGGCTGGAATATGTGCAAAGCTTAGAGCGGTGTCTACTGCAGAGTAGATTTCATATAAATGCTAAGCTATTACTTCCACCTGCGTACCCTTTTCTCCTTCTCACACCCCTGCTAGAATGTAAGCTCTTCGGGAGCTGGGATCTTTGTTTTATTCACTGCTGTCTCCCTGGTGCCTGGCACATAGTAAGCACTAAATAAGGATTTGTTGAATGAATGGATGGTGAGCTCTTTTTGGCAAGCTTACCTTAGAACTGTGTTGAGCTGGCATGTCTTCAGATGGCTGGGGAAAGAGGATAAAGCTGTCAGTTCTTGGTGACAAACCTTTTTTTTTTGTTGTAATGTAGATGCCTCTACTCTGGATCCATCAGAGTTAAATAAGCAGGAGAAGGAGAGTAGCCTGGGTGATCCAATGGAAGAAGCACTCGCTCTTTGTTCAGGCTCTTTCCCAACAGACCGGTGAGTCTCAGTGATCTGAGGGAATTTGGCAAGTTCCATGTTCTGATAAAGTACAGGGGTAGCTTCTCTGAGCTTAGCAGTAAATGGTCATCTTAGGGGCTTCATATCCTGAGAGTCTTGCAGTGGGTTTGAGTCTCATATTTGCATAGAGAAATTATTTATTATAATGCTTTCATTTAGTTGATTGGGAACAGGGTAAAAAAGGCAAGAAAAAGCACATGGAAGTTCTCAACATCACCAGTGATTAAGGAAATACAAATCAAAACCCCATTTTTTAAACACTTCCTCACTTGCAGCAGTTACTCCACTTTTGGGTATATACACAGAAGCACTGAGAACACGGTTTCTTAGTAGATATTTGTACACCCATGTTCCTAGCAGCATTATTCATAATAGTCAAAAGGTGGAAGCATCCCAAGTGGATGCACACATGCTGCTCCTGCTGCTAAGTCGCTTCAGTCGTGTCCGACTCTGCGACGACCCCTTAGACGGCAGCCCACCAGGCTCCCCATCCCTGGGATTCTCCAGGCAAGAACCCTGGAGCGGGTTGCCATTTCCTTCTCCAATGCATGAAAGTGAAAAGTGAAAGTGAAGTCGCTCAGTCGTGTCTGACTCTTAGCGACCCCATGGACTGCAGCCCACCAGGCTCCTCTGTCCATGGGATTTTCCAGGCAAGAGTACTGGAGTGGGTGCAATTGCCTTCTCCAGGATGCATACATAGTGGAATATTATTCAGCCTTTAAAAGGGAAGGGGATTCTGATACATGCTAAGACATGGATGAACTATGAGGAGATTATGCTAAGTAAAATGAGCCATTCACAAATATGCAAATACTGTATGATTCCATTTATATGAGGTACTTAGTGTAGTCAAATTCATACAGACAGGAAGTAGCAAGGTGTTTGCCAGGGGCTGTGCTGCCGTAAGAATGAGGAATTGGTATTGAAAGGGTATAGAGTTTTAGTTTTTTAAGATGAAAAGTGTTCTAGAGGTTGGTTGGATAACACTGTGAATGTACTTAACACTAATGAACTGTACACTTAAAATGGTTAAGACAGTAAACTTTATGTTGTATGTATTTTATCACAGTTAAAAAAAATTTTTTTTTTTTGAAAGGCAAGATATCTTGTTTCCTGTTTCTTGAAGAGATTGTTGGGGCTATAAGATATTTTCAGTCCCCAGGTTGGCTGACTGCTTATAGTTGGCTTTCAACAACTTTGTATGGGTTTGTTGATTTGTATCTTAGGGAAGAAGAAGGTGAAGAGGAGGAATTTGGAGACTTTCGGCTTGTCCCAAATGATAATGAATTTGATAGTGATGAGGTGAGTTTGAAGGGAAGAAAGTAATCATAATGAACTCCATGTATAGCTGCTGGGGATTTTTGTTTGTTTTGTAGTTTGAATTCTTGAGACGTCTGTTTGGCATGTTATCAAAAGCAGTTTCCTAGACTGAAATATTTGGGCAGAAGTTTCTGAGTCTGTCTTAGCTGAGGGCGCATTTTATGCTGTGTAGCTTTGCGTGTGGTACTGTATGATTTTGCAGGATGAGCACAGTGAGTCTGACAAGGAGGATCTGACACCGGAAGACCATGAAGATGATGATGAGGAAGACCTCCTGCAGCAGTCGGAGAAGTCAAAACGGCAAATGTAGGTGTTACAGCCCTTCCTTCCATTGCAAGAAAGTTCTCCTGACAGTTGAGCTGTAGCTTGCCACCACCATTTTACCTACATTTACTGGTTCTATTTTTGCTTTTTGTGGTTAACACAGATTGAATAACATCCATTTACATGATATCTTTTGAGTATTCAAAGATAGTCACAACTTCTTCAAGTGATTTCTGTACTAAACATCCCTATTTCTTCAGCTGTTTCTCACATGACGTTGCTTCCAGACTCTTCACATATGTGGATTCTCTTTATCTTCAGGTGTGGTCTGACTACTGCCCTGTGTGGTGGTGTCTGGTTGCCTACTACTTGTAAAGTAACCAATAAGCATAAGAACTGAGTCACTGGAGAGCCTGAGGATCTAGTAGATGATTACAATTCCGCATGTTTTTTTTCCTTTGAATTACCATCATTGTAGGGCTTCCTCATCCTAGTTTCAGGCAAATGACCCACCGTTAATTTTTTAAATATTTTGTTGTTTTGATGATGAAAGTAAGCCATTTATTTTAGAAGATTTAGAAGAATACGGAAAGATAAGGCGTCCATGTCCACCATTCAGAATATTTGTGAAAGTGGTGGTAGTGTTACTATTGCCTTTGTTAGGCATATATTTTCATGTGGTTGAGATCTGTAAAGTGTTTTATATATGCAGTTTTGCATCTTGCTTTTTTCACCACTTACTATATCTGTAAATATTTTTCCATGATATTGAAAATTGTATAAAAACCGTTTTAATAGATATTTCACATTTTATTGTATGTGGATGACTTTTAGATTTCAAATATAGGACATCATATTGATCCTTATTAGATTTATTTGTTGTGTTTAGCCCATCATTCCATTCTGTTGAGATTAGTTTTGGATTCTAATTTGTCACCTGTCAAATTAACCATCTCATACAGCTTTGGGTCATCTATAGATTTTTTTCTAAGGCAGTGGTTCTTAAACCTTATTTAACTATAGTGTCCTTTGTTCAAATGAAGTCTTATAAAGAATGGCAGCTAAAAGTTGAGCTGCTCAAAGAGGGTTAGATGGGAAGATTGAGGAGCTTGGTGGCTTTTGGCCCCTGAAGGAATTCCTCAGGAACCCTAGGATTTAGAGGAACTCAGCTTTAAAATAATAATGCAAGTCTTTGATAAAAATCACCTTTCAGAAAGCCATCAAGCTTCTGCCATTCTCGACCATAGATAACAGCAATATGAACTCAAGGTGACAGTCAATTTGTTTTCAGTATAACCTGAAGTCAAAAAAACGAACTTGTGGTGGTTTTGATTACCACTAACTGAGCCTCAATAGTCACTGGAAGGACTGATGCTAAAGCTGAAGCTCCAATACTTTGGCCACCTGATGGAAGCAGCTGACTCATTGGAAAAGACCCTGGTGCTGGGAAAGATTGAGGGCGAGAAGAGGAGGGGGGCGACAGAGGATGAGATGGCATCACTGACTCAGTGGGCATGGTCTGAGCAATTCCCCGGAGACAGTAAAGAACAGGGAAGCCTGGTGCACTGCAGTCCATGGGGTCACGAAGAGCTGGACACGACTGAGTGACTGAACAGCAACAAGTGAGCCTCAGTCATACCTGTAATTTGTGGGTCAAGATTTGGCAGGCTGAGGAAGACCCCAGGCTATTACCTTTCCATACCATACTGTCTCTAGTCTATCTCCTGAAGCTGGTGAGCCTAAATGCAAAACAAAATAGTGTGAACCTTCTGACAGGTATGTCTCAAATATATAGAGGAGATTGAGAGCTCTGGCTTTGGAGTCACCAGCCTAGGTTGAATCCAGATTCTGCTGCCTCTCAGCTGTGTGGCCATCAGGAAGTTGTTTACTCTCTGAGTTTCAGTTCCTTCAACTGTAAATCAAAGGGAACAATAATAATACCCCTCCCTGAGATTATGCAATAATGCTCCAAAGCACAGTTATTGGCACAAAGTAACAGGCTTTTAAGTATTATACAAACGTATTATTATTATTAATTTTTGCTTGTTATTAGAGGTGGCTGTGTGTTCTGCTTTTGTCATTACTGTGTGTATATTCATTGTTGTATTTTCCAATTTTCAATATTGTTTTCCAGGAGATTAAAGAAATACCTGGAGGACGAGGCAGAGGTGTCAGGGAGTGACATGGGAAGCGAAGATGAGTATGATGGGGAAGAGCTTGATGAATATGAAGAGGATGTGATTGATGAAGTACTTCCTTCTGATGAGGAACTGCAGAGTCAAGTCAAGAAAATACACATGTCAGTATCCCAACAAGCCCTTCTGAGCAGTGGGGTGCATCTTAAGGCAGGCCCTATAACCAGCCAGAGTGGCCCTGGTTTTGAACACCATATTTCTCCTGTCGTAGGAAAACAATGTTAGATGATGATAAGCGCGAGCTACGTTTGTACCAAGAAAGGTACCTTGCTGATGGGGACCTGCACAGCGATGGTCCTGGACGAATGAGGAGATTCCGCTGGAAAAACATAGGTATCGTGATCATTGCCTATAGTGATCATTGCCTTCAGAAGCGAACAGCACACAGTCCGTGTTTGTCCAGTCTAAGCCGGCAAGAGGAGTTCAAAACTACAGCAGCAGTTGTGGTGGACCTGGCCTTGACCTTTATTTTCCATTCGTGGTGGGAAGAGCTTGTGTCAGTGTATTGTAAACGAACAGGGTTCACTAGTGTCTGTCAAGACACCCTCTCTTGTGGGGATTGCAGAATGCTAATAGCCTTAACTCTTCGCTTTAGATGATGCTTCCCAGATGGACTTGTTCCACAGAGACTCTGATGATGATCAGATTGAAGAACAGCTTGACGAGACGGAAGCCAGATGGAGAAAGGAGCGAATTGAACGAGAGCAGTGGCTTCGGGACCATGTAGGAAGCCTGCAAGAGATTCACCTATTCCAACCCTAGATATGAGGGTCATCTCAGTCACCCAGCTTGTCATGAGAGTTGTCAAAACCTTGGGCAGTGTATTGCTGTCTCTTTTAATCCTTGAATTTTCTTTTATGCTTTGAAAAGACTACCACGGGCAGTTGTATTCATGTTTTTGTCCAAAATACTTTTTTTTTTTTGGTCTGAAGCAACAGAGGGTAGCAAAAAGGAAAACAAATGTTATCCCAAGTACTCTAGCTTCCAGACTATGCTAATTCTTTGGGTCTTTGGGGGTCGTGGGCTTCTGTTAATGCTGTCTGATTTTTATTTTCAGGCACAGCAGGGGAAAATTGCAGCTGAAGATGAAGAAGAGATTGGGGAAGACAGTCAGTTTATGATGCTGGCCAAGAAGGTTACAGCCAAAGCTCTGCAGAAGAATGGTGAGCTCTTAGTCCTTCACAGGGGCTGTCCCCCTGGATTGTAGGTGCTGGAGCCTTGGAGGTGACTCCAGCCCTCAGAGGCTTTGCAGCTTAGTCATGGATCTGTGTCTAATATTATCTTAAAGGGGCCCCTCGGATGGGGAGAGACAATATTCTTTCAATCGAATTCTACTGGACAGTAGATATTGTAGTGGAGGGTGTATATGGCTGGTTTTGCTTTATGTTCTAAGGCAGCTCGTGCATGTGTGCGGGCTGAGTTGCTTCACTCGTGTCTAGCTGTTTGTGACCCCACTGACTGTAGCCTGCCAGGCTCCTCTGTCCATGGTACTCTCCAGGCATGGGAGTGGGTTCCCATGCCCTCCTCCAGAGGATCTTGCCAACGCACAGATCAAACCCGCATCTCGGGTTCTTTACCACTAGCGCCACCTGGGAAGCCCTGTAAGGCAGCTCAGAGGAGTGAATTCTGGCTTCTTTGTTTAGTCGCCCAGGATTATATACCTAAGTGTTAGAGCTGGAATTTGTCTTATCACTGTTGTTTTTTCTTATTATTACTGTTAATCAGACAGTAAGTTTAGCTGAATTGTCTGTCTTAACCACTTACTATACTTTCAAATCATGATTATAAAATAATCAGTTCCTCTGGCCTCAGTTTATTAGTTTAGTTAAGGGCCTGATAGTTTGTTTAGATGTCAAAGTAATTCTACCCAGTTTTGCCCAGAGCAGGCCTCTCTGTCTTTTCTTTTCAGTCAGTCACACTGTGGTTATTCAAGAATCAAAGTCTTTATTCAGAAATCCTTTTGAAGCCATCAAACCGGGAAGTGACAACCAGGTTGGTTGGGGACCTTGTTCGTGAGAAGTCATGATTTGCAATGTTAGAAGGCCTCAGTCAGGTTAAGGGAGTGCTCTGCCATTAGGGGAGGGAGGCGGCTGTGGGAATGGAAGTAGGTGTCAAAGGAGCCCTGTCATTAGGGGAGGGAGGCGGCTGTGGGAATGGAAGTAGGTGTCAAAGGAGCCTGCTATTTCTTTTCCATTTGAGCAGGGTGGAAATGTGTCGCCTCCACACCTGGCGGGTGCAGGGAGGAGCTGGCTTCTCCTTTCTTGGAATTTGATACCAGATGACTCTTCTTTCCTCAGCTGAAGACAGGCTCCCTGCTCAACCAGCCCAAAGCTGTGCTTCAGAAACTGGCTGCCCTCTCTGACCTCAACCCCAGTGCTCCCCGAAATTCTAGAAACTTCGTCTTCCATACACTTTCTCCTGTCAAGGCTGAGGCAGCAAAGGAATCATCTAAGCCTCGGGTAGGGAATTTGAGAACTGATTTGGCGACTCTCCAAAGCAGAGTGAATGAATGAGTGAATTGAATTGAATTGAAAATATATATGTATTTCTGGCTTAAAGATTTATGCCATAGTGTTAATCTTGCATTTCCAATAAGGTACAAGGGGATTGCTAACCCCAGTAAGTATAATCAGCTGTGAGACTTGCCTGGAAATTTTCAATTTCTTTTTTTCCTAATTATCCATGATTTAACTATGAGCTGCTTAAGAGCCGATTGAAGCTAAGTATGAGTGAACCACAGCCTGTACAAAGGTCTTGAGTTGATTCTTGTCTCTTTCTCTGCTCTGTAGGTACGGAGAAGGGGTCCGTCTTTAATGACATCCACTTCACCTAAGCGCCTCAAAATAGATGATAGTACTTCAGAATCGAAGCAAAGCATCTTCCGTTACTTGGAAAGCTAGCGCTATGAGGGCGCCAGCACCTCTGTGGGGGCTCCATTGAGAAGTATCTGGCACTGAAGGCTGGAATTGATGCTCACATGGATGATCCCCACCTCCTTCACAGTCAATGCATTAAGATTGAGGACAGATATTCCGGTTCTTTCCACCATGTGGCTCTGGACATCTCTTTCCTAGTATTACTTCCTGGGTTGGCCACTAATAATTCTGGAGTGTTTACAACAGCAACTTATGGGATACCTGAGTGTCCTCCATTAAATATTTGACATTTTACCCTAGCAGCTAACTGGATTGATTCCTTTTGGTGAAAGGGGTAGTTGGAGGAAGAAAAAGTGTGACAGGACAGAAAATTGCAGAAAGCAGTGAATACTGAAACTGCGATGATGTCTTCACACCCCTATGACATGCAGGATGGCTACCAGGACTCAGTGAGAGGGGCTTCTTAGAAGACCTAGGAATCAACAGATGGGCTATTTTAGAAGCCATGCCCCTTCCGTTTTCCTTTCTGGCCCTTCCCAAGGCAGTCTCAAATTTCCAGTTCACTTTTGCTTCCTTTATAATAAGCACTCAAACTGGTACCCAAGTCAGAAAGAGCAAATTTTCTGGAGTATAAGGATGAAGATAGAAGGTTATAGCCAGTGGCCATCCGCATTAGATAGTCTGTGGACCAGAGACCTCTCTTCTAGGACTTCAGTTTTTGATTTGAAACACTGTTGCTCAAGGACCTTCCTTTTCATTCTGACCGAAGAATTATATATAATCATTATTTATTGCATTCAGCTGGGTTGAGTACGTTGCCCTGACCAGTCAGAGGACAATGAAGTAATAACTTCATTACTTATTTTGAGAGAAGACCATCAAGGATTTTCATCAAAATGTTGTCAAGAGGATTGCCACCAGTCCCAGTTTTCTCCGAACCACCATGAGGCTCTCAGAATTTTAAACATATTTTTCCCCCCTCGGAACCAAACGTCACTGCTTCCTTGGAAAAACGTCCCGTGTAAACACTGTGGTTTCACTGTCATGAGCTGCACTTGGGAAGCTGGGTGAGCTGTGCCAGTTTTTTTTAACTGGTTGAGGAATCCCAATTTAACTGACGGAATTAGGATATAGGTTTTCTGCAGTTGTTTCTAATGTACAAGATGCTGACTTTGATGGAGTTTGCATTTGTATATTTGTAATCTTATAACAGAGAAAATGTATATAAAGATGTTTTAATATGTATGTAGTTTTTCAATAAATCCAGTGCCTGGAGGGCACGATTTGGTGTCCAGACTAAATGCTCATTCTTAGGTCAAAACCTGTCTAATGTTGAGCATTTTGCTTTTAGGGTGCCTCTCTCCCAGGGGAGGCCTCTCTGGGCCTGGTGTGAGAGGCACTGCTGTTGTCCCCTCAGTGTCTTCTCAACTCCGGTGAATTGATCACGTTAACTTACCAAGTGGTCTGGGTGTGCAGGGAGAAGAGTTTACATATATATTACTGTCCTTTGATTAACAGCTGTGGGTCCAAGGTGATTATCATTGCCCCTCCCTTTGAGTGCTCTAAACAGTGCCCAAGGCTTGGCAGCCCCTGCTGGGCAACACAGAACTAGGGGCAAGGGCTGGATATTTCTCCCCTCTTCCTTTCCCATATCCTTT
>NW_011494730.1:1260972-1264326 GCF_000754665.1 Bison bison bison
GGGGAGAGATGAAAAAGAGGATTTTGGAGTTGACTGCTAAAGATAAGAAAATCAGTGCCTGAGAAATCTAGGGAGCAAAGGGTTTCTACTCTAAGCTCCAAAAAGAAAGCACTCTTTGGAGACAGAAAAGCTGAAGCTTAAGTTCTGCGTTACTTTTCTCTGTGCCAGTACAGCTGTCAGAAGGCAAGCTAAGCTTTGACCCTGGTATGACTGAAGTAGAGAGTGGTGACCTGACCGCATGCCTGTGCCCAGAGCACTGAGCCATCAGCTTCAGCTCCCTTCTAATGAAACAGCATACCCCAGGGCCTGTGCTGTGCTCCTGCTAGGACTCAGCTTCACTAGCTTGGAGATTACATACTTGGAGAGGTGAGAGCCTGTGAGTCTGGGAGATTGGGGTGATCAATGTCTTACTTTGTGTTCCACACACTGGGGTAGGAACACACGGTACTTACTTGATTTAAACAGGTTTCTGATATTAATTCAGCCCACAGCCGCACAAACCATACTTGAGTCTCTTCCATAAAGCATCAGGTTATACTCACCCGAGTGCTGTGGAGACAGGGTGCTCAGAATTTCTTGTGCAAATTCTCAACTGCCTCTCTATAAACTTCACCCTGCTTTGAGAATCTCTAATGGCTCAGAGAGGGTGTCTCGGGGTTTTATCTCCCAGAGGTCTATCTAATAACTTCTGGGGCTTCCTCTCCTGAGGTTTGTACACTGAAGAACAGGGGAAAGTATTTGGCAGGGGAATATTGAGAAGGGAGGAATTTTGTGATCTTGGTGGCTCAGCTGGTAAATCCACCTACAGTGCAGCAGACCTGGGTTCAATCCCTGAGTTGGGAAGATCCCCAGGAGAAAGGAATGGTTACCCACTCCAGTATTCTGGCCTGGAGAATTCCATGGAGTGTATAGTCCATGGTGTCGCAGAGTTGGACACGACTGAGCGACCTTCACTTTATTGTGATACTCTGATTATAGCATTCCTGAGACGGGCTATGTCTTCTACCTTTGTGTCTGCTCACTGCCTGGCATGGGGCCTGGAATGCAGTATTGCCCGGTAAATGTGGAATGAAAAAGACTACCCCTTTCAGAGCCACCATTTATGTCTGTCAAATGAAAGTAGTCATTCACGCCTGTCTCGGAGTTGCTGTGAGGCTTGATGGAAGATGTATGTGGATGCATTGCGTCTGGTGCTACTCTTCAAGCATACAGATTTGTCAGTATCACAACTGCACCATGTTTTGTGGGCCACTCATAGGCCTGTGGTCTCATAAGCATCTCAAACTTAACATCTTTAAAAATGTGATCTTTCTTCTCTAAAAACCTGCTCTTCCTCGTGTGTTTTCCATTTCAGTAAAGGAGACCTCCACATACCCAGTCACTCAGGCTGAAGGTCATTCTCGACCCCTCCTTCCTTCCTCCCATAATCAAACCATCTCTAAGTCCTGTTATTTCTAGTTTGACACTACATCTTGAATGACCTCTTTAGCCAATGCCCTGATCCAAGATTCCATCATTTCTTACCAGCTGTTGGCAGCAGCCTCCTGATCTCCCCACTCATAGTTTTGCCTCTTTTCCATCCAATCTGCACAGCGGCCAAAGGGCGACATGTATATAATTAAATTAGAGGATGCCAATCCCTCACTCAAAACCTTTGTGTGTCTTCCAATGCATTCAGAATTAAGTTCAAGCTCCCCATGGCCTACAAGACCCTCTATGACATAACCGTGCCTCCCACCCTCCAGTCACATTACACTCAGCTTCAGGGGCTTCCTAAGTATCCTTCCCTTTTCCTGGAATGATCTTTTCTCCACTGTCTTTTTTTTTTTTTTTTTTTTTAACTTTTTATCTTGCCCTGGGGTATAGCTGATACTGAGGTAGTTTCAGGTGAACAGCACATGGACTCGGGTGGCCCGAGTGGTAAAGAACCCGCCTGCCAATGTAGGAGACGTGAGACACCAGTTCGATCCCTGGGTTGGGAAGGAGGGCATGGCAACCCACTCCAGAATTCTTGCCTGAAGAATCCCCATGGACAGAGGAACCTGGCAGCTATGGGGTTGCAAAGAGCTGGACATCACTGAAGCGACTGAGCATGCACGCATGCAAAGGGACTCAGCCAAACATATACATGTATCCATTCTCCCCCAAACCCCCTTCCCATCCAGGCTGCCACATAACATTGAGCAGAACTCCATGTGCTGTACAATAAGTCCTTATTTCCACCCTCCTTTGTCTACTGTTAGCTTAAATCTAACTTCTTCAGAGATGCTTCCATTACCACCTCTTTCTTGATTAGGTTACCTGTTTCCTGTTTTTTTTTTCTTTTGGGTCTTTTATCACAGTTTACCACTTTAATGTTTGTTTAGATCTGCTTTCTGCATTAGACTAAATTCTGTGAAAGCAGAGATCATATATATTGTGTTTTTTTAAAAATGTATGTTTCAGGTAGCACCATGCCTGGCACATAGCATTATTAATAAAAATGTATTGAGCAATGAATTATCTGAAGGCTGGAAGAGCTCATGGTGAAGAGCCAGGAGCTGAATGGCCCTCAAGGATGTTTTCTAATGTGGGATAGAACAGATAGAGGTGGTTGCTATGTGAGATCTTAAGCTCTTCCTCTGCATCTTACACATGGCATGACCCTGGAATAAGCCATTCTGAAATTTTCCTCTGCTGGAAAATGAAGCTAAAGTGAACTGGCCTGGTTTAGCTCCCAGGGTTATGGTTGGGATCATAGGTACAATTAATGTGAGATGGGGGAGCACGTTTAAGAGGCTGTGCTCACGCTGACTGACCCACTGCTGCGGAGGAGGTGGGGCTCATTACGGTCTAGCTGAGTGGAAAAGAGAAGCCAAGTCTTGCCAAAGCTCCGTAGCTGCCAGCCCACGGGCCTAGCCCAGGCCCAGTGGTGCCTCGCTCTGTGCTGGGCCTCCTGAGAGGGGTCGGGCTGGAGGTCTGCTTGTGTGCCTGGAGTCTCAGTGAGCTGGGAAACAGGCACGGCTTTGTGTACAACCAGTGTCACCTCAGGGTCTGCCTTTTGAGACCCAGATGCCAGATCTCTGTCCCTCGTGGCTGTATCATCTTGGTCTGTACTGCCCACGTCCTTCCCATCCCCTCATTCTCTCCACTCTTCTCTCACCTGAAAGGTTTTTCATTTTCAGTTTATTGATCTGGTTCTTCCCTGGGGTGGGATACATAATGGGAAAAGGGGGTTTGAAGTAGCTTCAGCCTAAGGGTGATTGGAGGAAGAGGGCTGGACACTGGGGTTCTTTCCCTTCGCTCTAGAAGGAACCACGATCTGGTGTTCTTGCTGGCTGGTGGGGTAGACGTGGGGGTGAAGAGGCAGCTCCC
>NW_011494730.1:1264426-1275234 GCF_000754665.1 Bison bison bison
GGGTGGAAGGTGCCGCAACAGGACTGGGAGAGTCCTGTAGCTTTTTCAGTCCTCATCTCTTTTTTTTCTCAGTGGCTGAAGGAAGGAAAAAAACTGACTGCCCACCCCTCTCTTTGTCTTGTCTAATTTAACTTATGTTATTTATCAAAAAGACAGGTTATTTGGAAAACCAGATGGACCCAGGCAAAAATCATCTGGGTTTTCCAAACGTGAAAAATTAGGTTCTGGGGGCCCAGGAGGAAAGGCGTATGAATGTGTGTGTGTGTGTGTGTGTGTGTGTGTGTGTGTGTTTGGGAGGGGGTGAAGAGTATTGAGAGTACTTTATGTCTCTGCAGTCAGACCCAAAAATTGCTCCAGCATATCCAAGCTCTCCTCCTCCCTCTTTTTTCTTCAAGTTTTTTCTGATTACAAGCTAAATGAGAAAGCTGAAATCTTGACGTTGGTGGCTGGGAGTGTGGAAAGGTTTAATTGGCCAAGGATGAGAACATGTCAGGGCTGGAGCAGAACAGCGGCTGACAGCTTTCTGCTCTCCTGCCCTCGCCTCCTCCCACAGATCCACTGGGTTAGTCAGAGTTTCAGGTACAGAGAGGTTTCTGGAGCAGAAACCTGGTCTACCTCTTGTCCCTTCAGGGTTAGCATCCCCAAAACGATCGTAGCAGGGGTGGAATTTAGACATTAGGGGAAGAACTTACCCTTTCATAACTTTCTGACGATGATATGGCCAAAGAACACTAGAGGGGGGACTTCCCCGGTGGTCCAGTGGTTAAGACTCGGCGCTCCCCATTCCGGGTGCCTGGGTTTGATTCCTGTTCAGGGAACTAGATCCCACATGTCCAAACCAAAAGCATGCCACAACTAAGGACCCAGTGCAGCCAAATAAATAAATATTAAAATAAAAAAGAATCCACCTTGCAATGCAGGGGATGTGGGTTTCATCTATGATCATGGAACTAAAATCTCATACTCTGTGGAGCAGCTGAGCCCATGTGCCAAAATTACAGAGTCCATGTGCTGCAACGAAAGATCCTACATGACGCAACGAAGACCCTGCATGCCTCAACTAAGACCCAAGGCAGCCAAATAAATAAATATTAAAAAAAATAAATAAAGGACACTAGGAGTTGAGGCTTGTCTGTCCATTAAATGTCCGGGGAGGGAACTAGTTCTGTAGCTGCAACCAGGAATTTTTAAAGCTTTTTTCTGTTACAAGCAACAGTATAGGGCAGCATTATCAGGAAGGAGCTGAAGTAGGAGGCTCTGGAGGCATGACTCTAGGCTACAACAGAGGAAATGTTCTGTCTGAAAGCATAGAGTCCTCTCTCTGCATGCACACGTGCACACACACAACAGCCAAGATCCTTTCTGGCCTGAAGAATCTTTGGCAGCAGCAAGAGCACTTGTCCCATTGTGAGGGTCATTTTTCAAAGCGCCACTGGACTGTGAAAGCCACTTAATAACTTGATCTGTATAATCTGAGTTAATACTAGCTCCGCAGTTGTGAGGATTAAAATTTGAGAAATTTGTAAAGCGTCTGCCTCCAAGCCCAGCACCTAGGAAACCTCAATGAGTGCTTGTTGAATTAATGAATCCATGAAGCAGAGCATTAAGGCTCCCTTGACCATTTCCAAAGGTCAGTGTGTAAGAGCTTGAATAACAGGCTTGGGGGCTGTCCTGGGGAGCCTGGAGCCTGAGGCATGATCTAACCCTGCCATTCATTCAACACGTGTTTATCGAGTTTCTGTAATGTGTGGGGTAGACCCGGTGATGTACATCCCATCCCCTTTAGTGAAGGCCTTGCTGGCTGCAGACAGCCTTTAGTCAGGAGAATGCCTCAGTTTCAGAGGACACCTCACCCAACACTCACATCCCTTTCCTGCACAGCCTACATCCAGCGATGACAGAAGTGTAAAGCCCTGGCCATGTTGGCTCATTTCAGGACAATTCTAAAGGGCCCATTCTTGTTCAGAGCTCCCTGAGGGGTTGACTGAGCCTCTATCATGCACCTGTATAGTAGCTCAGCTGCTGGCCCCTCCCTTCCACAGACATTAATCCCAAGGGCACTTCTTAGTAACCATCTGCATCCTAAACTGTCTGAGTCTGTCTCCTGAGGAATCCAGCCTATGACTGTTCTAGTCCTGTGGCCAAGGCTTTCAGTTCAGTTCAGTTCAGTTCAGTCGCTCAGTCGTGTCTGACTCTTTGTGACCCCATGAATCGCAGCACGCCAGGCCTCCCTGTCCATCACCAACTCCCGGAGTTCACTCAAACTCATGTCCATCAACTCGGTGATGCCATCCAGCCATCTCATCCTCTGTCATCCCCTTCTCCTCCTTCCCTCAATCCCTCCCAGCATCAGAGTCTTTTCCAATGAGTCAACTCTTCGCATGAGGTGGCCAAAGTACTGGAGTTTCAGCTTTAGCATCAGTCCTTCCAAACAACACCCAGGACTGATCTCCTTTAGAATGGACTGGTTGGCTCTCCTTGCAGTCCAAGGGACTCCCAAGAGTCTTCTCCAACACCACAGTTCAAAAGCATCAATTCTTCGGTGCTCAGCTTTCTTCACAGTCCAACTCTCACATCCATACATGGAAAAACCATAGCCTTGACTAGAGGGACCTTTGTTGGCAAAGTAATGTCTCTGCTTTTGAATATGCCATCTAGGTTGGTCATAACTTTCCTTCCAAGGAGTAAGCGTCTTTTAATTTCATGGCTGCAATCACCATCTACAGTGATTTTGGAGCCTCAAAAAATAAAGTCTGACACTGTTTCCACTGTTTCCCCATCTAAAGCCAAGGGTTTAGGACAGGAAAAGACAGAGACTCCATTGCAGTTTCCAGCATCTGTTTCCAGCGTTGGAGGTGTCCCTGCAGCCTTTTTATGAATATATCCACCAGAGGGCAGCAGCAGCATAGCAACCTGTCCTCCTGAGGCTCAGTGGAGAGGGCTTGGGGTCTTCCCCCCATCCCCTCTCCCCACCCCGCATTCCGTATAAGGCAGGATGACCTCCCTCCATAAGCCCACCCTGATAAGGGAAGACAACTTGGGAAACTGTCTAAGCCTTACTTTTGTCAGTCTCAGCACGAGCCCCTCCCACCCCAGTGCCAAGGCAAATTCGTCTTCATAGTGTGGACCCCTTCCCCCGCAGCTGGCAACCTCCTTGTCCAGGATCTCTCACCTCTCCACACTCACCATCCACAATAGATTTGTTTTCTGTATGACAAGGTAATTATGAGCTTGGGGCCAGGGGGCCCAGGGGCCAGTCTGAAGATGGTCACTTCAATGTGGTTCTCCCTGTTCTGCTAACATTATTGATTTTTTTGGTTTTATTTATTATGATGATTTTTCTGTGTGAACTGGTTCTGGTGACATGAGCTATGGAGGTGAGAGGGCAAAAGCAAATTTATTCTCGTCACAATTTAGCTTCTTGAAACCACCCACTTGACATTTTTTTTTTTTTTTTAATCTGCTAGTTTTAGCATCTTTGCTTATCTGCCTTCATTCAGTTCCCTATTCCCCAAAGTTCTTCCAAAGATTCTTCCAGGAATTGGAGCCAGATGTGGCTAGAGGGTGCCATTATATATCAGCTTTTATTGCATTCCCATTATTGGGCAGTTATTTCCCAGGCTGAGCTCCCCAACTTCCTGCTTCTTTCTCAGCCCTTCCCCTGGGGCAGTTCTGAGACAGGCCAAGCTATGAAGAAAACCTGATCAGGAAGTTATCAGAGAGTGAGTCTGAGTGGAACCTATTCCAAAAGCACGCCTGCCTGACCTTCAGGCTGCTAACGGCCCCTTCAGGCTACCTCCAGGCTTTAGACTACAAGTGCGAGGGGGCAGTGATTGCCTGACTGCAGCCGGAGTCAGCTGAGGCCAAGGGCGATTTGTGGGGCCACGTTTCCCCCAGCCTGTTTTCTCTGTGTGTGCCAGGACAATGAATAAATCATTGTTCAGGGGCGGGATGCAGCTGCCGGGCTCCTCCCCTCGGCACATGCCCCGACTCCAGCCTCTCCATTGAGGGCTGCTGGAGCAGAGCGCTTTATACACCCAGCTCCCCAAATCCTATTGAGGCCTCCCCCTTTGCACGAGCCACCGGCTCCAGGCCCATTCAGCCTGGCCCTTTGTGCTGGAGGTTAAGTGGTTACATGTGGGGGACACCCAGAAAGGACCTGTCAGGTTCTGAAAGGCTGCGCTGATACAGTGCCCTCCTACTGATGAATGGGTGGGTGGAGGAGAGGTGGGCGGCCAGAGGCTGGGGTGGGGGAGAGGGCTGGGGATTATGGAGGCAGCTGCTAGGAAGGAGATGGAACAGACACTCCCTTCTCTCATTCCCCCTTCAGATCAGCTTCTCTTCCTCACTCTCTCTGCTGTGGGCTCTGGGACCTTGGGTTTGGCCTCTCTGGGCTCCTGGAGAGGCCACTTACCACTTGGGTGGATAGGGGAGAAAACATCTCTACTACCTTTCATGCTTCCAGCACCTCCAAAACACCCCTAAGTTTCTCCTTTTTCCCTTAAGGGTCAGAAGAGAGGATGTGAGTGGTGGGGGTGTTTGATAAATCCATCTGCTAGGTTCCTGGGGAGCACTAGATTTGGAACTGCCCCACTGAGATCAACTCTGAATATTCACTTGAAGCACTGATGCGGAAGCTGAAGCTCCAGTATTTCGGTCATCTAATGTGAACAGACAACTCATTGGAAAAGTCCCTGATACTGGGAAAGACCAAGGGCAGAAGAAGAGGGCTTCAGAGGATGAGACAGCTGGATGGCATCACCAATGCAATGAACATGAACTTGGGCAAACTCTGGGAGACAGTGGGGGACAGGGAGGCCTGGCATGCTGCAGTCCATGGGGTTGTAAAGAGTCGGATACAACTGGGCGACGGAGCAACTACAACAGCAACACTGAGCTTTAGAAGCTTCCTGGGAGGCCTCTCAGGAGCTGTGCAGGGTGGAGGGTTCAGGGTAGGAGAGTATAAGAGAGTATATACGAGAGTATATAGGAGAGTATATGTCGTATACAAACTGGGTATACGACAAAGATTTTGTTGGAAAAGGATGATTTAAGACTTAAAAAAAAAAAAAGCCCCAAAACTTTATATTTGATGTACTACCTCCTCATTTTACAGCTGAGAAAACAGCCATGCGGGGCTGGAGACTGGACTTGTCTTGAGCTGTATGCTCAGTTGTTCAGTCGTGTCCAGCTCTTTGCGACCCCAGGGACCTCATGGACCTGCTCTGTGCGTGGAATTCTCCAGGCAACAGTACTGGAGTGCGTTGCCATTTCCTCCTTCAGGGGATCTTCCCAACCCAGGATCAAACCCATGTCTCCTGTGTCTTCTTTACTGACTGAGGCACCAGGGAAGCCTCTGGACATGTCTTACCTAAGGTGATCACACAGCAGTTTTTGGCTAGACTAGAATGGCACTTTGCCTTTAAGAGGTGGTGGAGAAATGAATGAATAAAACAACTAGGTCACCGGCTTCCTAGGCCTTCCTTTCCTGAGATGAGCTAATTCTGAGGAACGGTTTTTCTTCCCGCCTTAAGGGCTCTTTTGTACTTCCAAGGCCCTCCAGGGCTGTGCCTGGCCTTAGGAGCCCAAGTAACAATGTTCATAATCTTAATGTTATTTAACAATGCTCTAGGCATCTTATCTTTATTTAACCTAAAAAGGTTAAAATGCTTTGATTTGCCCAAGTTCCCCAAAGCCATGTGGAAAGTTAACAGAGAATATGAGCTCAGGAAAAAGAAGAAAAGGTCACAGTGTCTTGGGTTGGCCAGAAAGTTCGTTCAGGCTTGTCCATACAGTGTACTGGAAAAGCCTGAACGAACGCTTTGGCCAGCCTAATAGCTTGTCCCCCAAGATCGGATGCCAGTGCTTTGTTTTGCTGTGGAATCTTTGGGAGCTTCCTCATCTACCTTCCTGCCATCCACAAGATGAAGCCCAAGGTGCCTGGAATGGTGGTCAAGGCCTTTCACAACCGGGCCAGATTTACCCTTCAGCCTCGTCTCCCATCTCCATTTACCCTTCAAGCTCCAGCCACACTGACCTCCTCTGTGTTATCTGAACACACACTCCACATTCGGTTTCCTCTGCCTTCACTTGCTTTCTCTTGGTGAGCTTCGATTCATCCTTCAAGGCCTTCAAATATCCCCTCTGTGAAG
Organism: Bison bison bison; assembly: GCF_000754665.1. Taxonomy (NCBI): domain Eukaryota; kingdom Metazoa; phylum Chordata; class Mammalia; order Artiodactyla; family Bovidae; genus Bison; species Bison bison. The sequence continues at coordinate 1,270,579 of NW_011494730.1, forward strand.
CCCTTCCTTACCCTCTTTTGGGCTCATTAATTTTGTCTTCCAGCTCTGTTGCAGAATCTGTCACATTGTATAGCCCACTCTTTTCTATTTCCCTTTCTAAACACAGCGCCGTCCACCAGTCCTGATTCTGCGCTGATTCATTCCCTGGCACAAAGCAGGTAACTGGGTGCTGAATGTGAATGACTGGATGGGAAGGGGCAAGGTCCTTGAGACCGAAACACTTTGATCCTGCCCATCTCTTTCTCCCAGGAGTACTGACATTGAGAAATTATCCACCTAGAGAGGAACTCATGTTGATTCTATTACTTGAAGTAGGAATTTCTCTCATGTCCCCTTGTCTCCTTGTCTGACAGCCCCGGCCCCTTGGGCCTGGGTTTGGTTACTCCTTGCTGGCCAATCTTGGCTCTGATATCTGTCTGCTCACCAAGATACCAGTTCACTGCCACTGCAGGATCTTCACGATGGGCTGGCCTGCTACAGAGCCCTGTTCAGGCTGGATCTGTCCATCTCAGGTGGTTTCTGTGTCCCTGCCAGTTAAGTCCCTCCAACCTCTGTAGCTGGGTGGACACAGCCACAGACACCCCTTCACCTGGGGAGACTGATTCCCTGGCAGCCTGGCTAAGGAAGCCTCTGGAAGAACAGACACCTGGTGGTGGTAGTTTAGACGTTCAGTCGTGTCCGACTGTTGCAGCCTCATGGACAGTAGCCCACCAGGCTCCTCTGTCCATGGGATTTCCCAGGCAAGAATACTGGAGTGGGTTGCCATTTCCTTCTCCGGGGCATCCTCCCCATCCAGGGATTGAACCCACATCTCCTGCATTTCAGGCGGATTCTTTACTGCTAAGCCACCAGGGAAGCCCATAACAGACATCTACGTGTCTGCTTTTCTGTAGATATGGACTCCCCTTCCCCCCTGGAGGAGTTTTTGTCCTCCAGGCTTCCAGCTGTCTGAAAATCCTGGAGTTGCCAGGACCACTGTCAGAGCACTTACTTCGTTAATTATACAGTGTTAGAGTATTCCACCCAACGTGATCCTTGGCTAAGGAAAGAGAAGCCCTTGGAATTCACTTGTCAGGTATTGTTATTTAGAAATAACCCGCTTTATAGAACAATGGAGTGACCAGCTGATGACTCAGCTCTGTCAGGTTATTGCACACCGAGTGTATTAGAGGTTTTAAATAAACAATCGGTATATAGTTATTATTATTATTTGTAGCCAGAATACACAGGAAGAGTAGAGGCAGGTGCAGCACGTTATGCGATTGCACCTAATGACTTTCTCAGTCTGCCTCCTGTCTCTGACATTCTACTTTCTGCAGTTCAGGAGGTTTTAGCGTCTAGGGAGGAATGTTTCTAACCAGGAAATGCAAAGATGATTCCACTGCATTTTGGGCTCCTCATAATACTAGAGGAATAGGAGAAAGGAGGTCGCACTGTAGGCTGCACTGATAAGGACTATTAAGGGGAAATAGAGTTGCTACTACTTAATGAGGGCTGAGAGGTAACTGAGTGGCACCCAGGGGACCACGCTGTACTCTTGTATTAATCAAGATTCTTTCAGTTGCCAGTCAGAGAAATTCCCCTTGAGTCAGGCTTGGAAAAATAAGGGCCTTGTTGCAAGGTATACCAAGGCCTCAGGAAATAAGGACAGGACTGTTACCAGGACTTCTGTCTTTCTGTGTCTGCATGTCACACACATGCAGACTACTTTCTCCTACTACTTTCTCCTACAAATAGGCTGACTTCTATTTGACAAAGAATGTGATTGTTGTGGTCCTAGGCTCACATCTTCCTTGCCTTGCCTTCCTTTAATTTTATTTCAGTAATTCCCAGAGAAGGACTCTGACTCACCTAGAGCGGGAGTCATAGTCCTAGGCTGCTCAAACTTCCATGAGATCCACCCAGTTAGAGCTGGGAGAGACCAAGCCCAAAGGAGAGGCAAGAGGAGCTTCTCAGGACTCATCAAACAAATAATTAGATAAGGCTGTGACTGTATGACACGGGAGACCTGCATCATTCAGACCACCAAAGCTCAGAGACTTTACAAGTTAAGATTTGGGTCACATCAGAAAGAAGAAAACTCCAGTTGAAGGTAAGGGGAATTTGCAGTAGATAAGGGAAAGGGGGGCTAGTTAGGTCTCAGTACCTGATGTGGAAATGGGGCTGAGGTCTCTGCATGTATATTTTTAGCTGGAGTAGTGTCCAAAGTTTGAGTTACTTCTGCATTTCCTTTTTATTTCCTCTTCCCTCTTAAAATACAAATTTTCATAATTATATTTTTTTTCTTTTCTATTTCCCTTATTTTGTATATAGGATTTGTTGTTGTGATTTAATTTGCTATTTACTCTCTAGTTATTCAGTTGCGTCTGACTCTTTGCCACCCCATGGACTATATAGCCTGCTAGGCTCCTCTGTCCACGGAATCCTCCAGGCAAGAATACTGGAGTGGGTTGCTATTTCCTTCTCCAGGGGATCTTCCCGATCTGGGAAGGAGACTAAATCCAGATCTCCTGCATAGCAGGCAGATTCTTTACCATCTGAGCCACCAGGGAACTCTCTAGGTGGCAGAATGGTAAATTGGAATTAAGTTGGAAATGGAAGAGGATGACGTATCATGGAGATCAGTAACAAATTCTTCCTCTTAAAAAAAAAAGCAAAAGAAAGGGAAGAGGGAAAGACACGGGTACTTTTTTGGCCTCCAGGCACAGCTCGTGGGATTTCAGTTCTCCAACCAGGGATGGAATCCGGACCCTTGGCAGCGAAAGCACAGATCCTGACCACTGGTTGTTGTCGTTCAGTCACCCAGTTGTGTCTGACTCTTGGCGATCCCATGGACTGCAGCGCGCCAGGCTTCCCTGTCCCTCACCATCTCCCAAAATTTGCCCAAGTTTATGTCCATTGCATCAGTGACGCCATCCAGCCATCTCATCCTCTGACACCCTCTTCCCCTTCTGCCTTCAATCTTTCCCAGCATCGGGGACTTTTCCAATGAGTCTGATGCTCTTCTCATCAGATGACCAAAATACTGGAGCTTCAGCTTCAGCATCAGTTCTTCCAACGAGTATTCAGGGTTGATTTCCCTTAAGATTGATTGGTTTGATCTCCTCGGTGTACAGGGACTTTCAAGAGTCTTCTCCAGCACCACAGTTCGAAGGCATCAATTCTTTGGAGCTCTGCCTTCTTTATGGTCCAGCTCTCAGAACCATACAAGACCACCAGGAAGACCACAACCTTGACTATTCGAACCGTTGTTGGCAGAGTAATGTCTCTGCTTTGCAATACACTGTCTAGGTTTGTCATAGCTTTCCTGCCAAGAAGCAATCGTCTTCTGATTTCATGGCTGCAGTCACCATCCACAGTGACTTTAGAGCCCAAGAAGAGGAAATATGTCACTATTTCCACCTATTCCCCTTCTATTTGTCATGAAGTAATGGGGCTGGATGCCATGATCTTAGTTTTTTTAATATTTAGTTTTAAGCCGGCTCTTTCACTCTCCTCCTTTACCGTCATCCAGAGGTTCCTCAGTTCCTCATCACTTTCTGCCATTAGAGTGGTATCATCCGTATATCTGAGGTTGTTGATATTTCTCCCACCTATCTTGATTTCAGCTCGTAACTCATCCAGCCCGGCATTTCCCATGATGTGCTCAGTATATAAATTAAACAAACAGAGTGACAGCAGACAGCCCTGCTGTACTGATTTCTCCATCTTGAGCCAATCAGTTGTTCCATACAGGGTTCTAACTGTCGCTTCTTGACCCACATAAACGTTTCTCAGGAGACAGTTAAGACAGTCTGGTGTTCCCATCTCTTTAAGAGCTTTCCACAGTTTGTTTTGATCCACACAGTCAAAGGCTTTGGTTTAGTCAATGAAACAGAGGTAGATGTTTTTCTGGAATTCTTTTGCTTTCTCTATGATCCAGTAAATGCTGGCAATTTGATCCCTGGTTCCTCTGCCTTTCCAGGGTATTTTTAAACGTATTATGATTGAAAGATGAATCATATTTAATTGGTGGCATGGAGGGGGTAGCATGAGAAAGGTATAAGCAAATTGCTGGGTTTACTTAGTAAAGCTGTGGGTATGGAAGGGACCTCCTGGAAGCTCACTCGCCCTAAAGGCTAAATTTGTCACAGACGTCTTTCCGGGGCTGCCTCTCCCTAAGGGCAGCCAGTGCTTTTTGGTTTTATCATTAGAGTCAGCAATTACTCTGTTCATTAAGTGACTTTAATGAAATAAGCACAAAACGAACATATAACTTCAAATTGTGAAATAGAAAAAAAAAAAAAGCCTTGGGATAATATAATAAGGGGAACTATCTGGCCTAGGAGGTCAGAGAAGGTTTGCCTGAGAAGAGATCTGAGATATGAGAGGAGAAGAATTTTAAGCAGAGGGAACAGTGCGGCAGAAAGGAGCGCGAGGCTGCTCAGTTGCAGAACCCAAGGGCAAAGGCTGAAGCCGGAGCGAGAGAGCAGGATGCTGAGCCCCACGGCAGCTGCCTTAAGGATTTAAGCGGCAATGCGGAAGCCACTGACGGCTTTTAGGCTGGAGGGTGCTGATGACACAATCAGATTTTCATTCTGAAAATGTCACTGTGAGGCAAACCGATCGGAGAGACCTAGTGAATGCAGTTAAGAAATTAAACAGGATCTGCAAGGC
>NW_011494730.1:1275399-1275527 GCF_000754665.1 Bison bison bison
ACCGGGGCCAGCCAGGCGGGGAGGCGCCTCCAGGCAGTGAGTCGGGGCCGGATCGGGAGGGTTTGGACCCCAGCCGCAAGGGGCGGGGGTCGTTGCCTCTGCCCAGCTGCCTTTTGCTGGTCGGGGGG
>NW_011494730.1:1275814-1283137 GCF_000754665.1 Bison bison bison
TGGAGAGAAGCCTGATGCCAGGGTTCTCGGCTCCCATTTTACCTTGCCTGAGGACCCCTTGATCCTTAGCACCGCCCCCACCTCCTTCCAGCTTGCTTCACGGCCCCGCCCAAGTTTAGAAAAAAAGAAACCATTTGGGCGGGGACGATCTCGGGGCACCTTGCTTAGCGGGATGGAGTCTGTAGGTTTCCAAGGGACTGTCCCTACTGTTGCCCCCAGGACTTCTTCCCAGTACTGTGCTGGATGTGGGGAGCGTCCCTGCCACATTCACCGACGCTCCCCCTTACTCTTACTGATTCCCTTTTTCTAATCCTAGTAATTTATGGTCAGTAGAAACTTGTCAATTTAAATTCAGATTTGGGGAGAAGTCGGTTATTGGGAAGGAAAGAATAATGTGGTGTGCCCTCTCTCCAGGGCCTCAGGATGGAGCAAGATAGAGGCAGGGACCTGGGATAGTAATAAACATGGAAGGAAGGGGTGAGGCCAGAAGAGAGGCTTGTCAGTGGGAAAAGGGCTTCCTCACTGGGCAGAAGAGGGAACCCAGCCCAGCTCTTCCAGCCCTGAGCTGTCAGCAGCACAGATCCAACTGCCCTACTCACTCACTCAGCAAGGAGGTAGTGCCACCCGCTCAGTGCCAGGTTCTGTGCTGGCTCCTGAACATGGTGGAGGTTATAGAGAGGAATTCCATGTCCAGTAGAGGGGCCAGTAGGCTGCTATGACAAGATAGAGGAAATAAAAACATGTTGAATAGACATTTACTGACCATCAACTACGTGCCAGGGACAAGAAACAAACAGGCATAAGACAGCATGTGTCCAAGCAGTGAGGACCCAGAGGAAGGCACAGTTGACTGTGTGTTTGTGTATTTAGGGGCATGGGGAGAATGTCAGGATGGTTTCAGCAAGGTGGGGATATTAGAGCTGAATCGTAGCATACAAAGACTTCCCTTGTGGTTCAGCTGGTAGAGAATCCTCCTGCAGTGCGGGAGACCTGGGTTCCATCCCTGGGTTGGGAAGATCCCCTGGAGAAGGGAAAGGCTGCCCACTCCAGTATTCTGGCCTGGAGAATTCCATGGACTGTGTAGTCCACAGGGTCGGCTTTCACTTCACTTAGCATACGAAAAGGAATCTGCCGGTGGAGAAGGGAAGAGCTGGGAGGGAAGGGGAGAGGAAGGATATGTTGGGCCAAGGGGATTGTGGGAGGAGAATAATGGTGTGTTCTGAGATCTCTGAGCAGTTTGGGATGGTGGGAGGGGCTGAGAGTGGTAAGAGACAGGTCTGAAGCAGTGAGCAGGGGCCAGAAGAAACACAGCCTCTTAGGCCAGGAAGAGGTTTAGCAGCAGGTTAGAGGCAGAGAGGTCAGTGAAAAGTCATAGCAGTCAGTAATCCAGGTTAGAAATGGCCCACACCAAGAGAAAGGGAGCTGTATGTACATGTGCATGTGTGAGTGCCCGCAGTTTCCGGTCCGTGTGATTGGAGAGTGGGCCTGCTTGGCTGACGACACTGAACAGGGAGCAGGGCAGGCCGTGCAGAATCTAAGGAGCCTATGGTTGGTTGCAGAATTCAGCAGCAGTTGGATCTGACTCTCTGACAGATCTGAGAGTCACCAACACGTGGTAGCTCTTGAACCTCCAGCAGAAGGTGAGGTCATCTGGGGAGAAGTGCCTACAAGGAGAGGACAGCTTGCCTCAGGGCCAAGGGAGAACCCTGTGAGGAGATTGCGAATTGGCAGCAGAGAGGGAAGAGGACAGCCACCAAGGGAGGTGTTAGCAGAGTCAAGGCAAAGGGGCAGCCTGGTGTCTGTTGCTAGGTTCTCTCGACTTCAGGCACCCTACCCTCGCCTGCTCTGACTCGTTCTTCTGCTTCCCCTTTACAGACCAGATGTTCGCCATCCAGCCAGGGGTTGCTGAGGGGGCTCAGTTCCTGGGGGGCCCACCTCCTGGAGTATGTCCATCCGAACTTCAACCAGACAGCAACTCCAACTTCATGACGAATGCCAAGGACGCCAATGAGAATTGGCACGGGATGCCAGGCCAAGTGGAGCCCGTAGTAATGAGGAGCTCCTCCGAGTTGCCCTCTGACAACCAGGATTTCCAGGCTCCTGGACTCCCTGAGGGGGAGATCCGCAGCCCACCGGAGGGGGCAGAGATTCCTGGAGCTGGGCCTGAGAAGACGGGTGGTGCCAGCACAGTCTGCTCCCCGCTGGAGGACAATGGCTATGCTAGCAGCTCCCTGAGTGTTGACAGCCCTAGCCGCAGCCCTGAGTCTGCCTGTGGGACCCCTCCTGGCCCTCCAGACCACCTTCTGCCCTCGGTGGCCCAGGCTGTGCAGCAGCTGCAGGCTCAGGAGCGCTACAAAGAGCAGGAGAAGGAGAAGCACCACGTGCACCTGGTGATGTACCGTCGCCTGGCCCTGCTCCAGTGGATCCGGGGCCTGCAGCACCAGCTGGTTGACCAGCAGGCCCGTCTGCAGGAGAGCTTTGACACCATTCTAGATAACCGGAAGGAACTTATCCGCTGCCTACAACAGAGGGCAGTACCATCCGGGCCCCGGCACCAAGACTAGGGGTGTCTCTGTACAGGGGTGCAAGGGTTTATGTATATATTTTCAGACATGTGTGTGGTTATGCACAAGCAAGTACAGATCATTTGCTGGCATAAGTGCAGGGAAGCATAAGTGAGTGTGTCAGTGCTAACATGTAGGCAGATGTGCACAGGCCCATGTGAAGCCTATGTGTAACTATGTACATATGTGTATGTATAGTATTTATGTTGTTGTTGTTTAGTTGCTAAGTGGTGTCCTACTTTTTTGTGACCCTGTGGACTGTGGCACATCAGGCTCCTGTGTCCATGGGATTTCCCAGGTAAGAATACTGGAGTGGGTTGCCATTTTCTTCTCCGAGGGATCTTCCTGACCCAGGGATTGAGCCTATGTGTCCTGTATTGGCAGGTGGATTCTTTACCATATGAGCCACCAGGGAAGCCCATAGTATATATGTAGGAGGAAGTAAATTTGTATATGTATGCATGGATGGGTACCCCATGGTGTGTATCTATGTGTGTGAGTGAAGATAGATATGCAAAAGATGTGTGTTTACATATAAGCGAGTTTGAGTGTGCAGATTTCTGGTGGGTATTTGTGAATCAGCCCTCGTGTGTACAGCCTATGTGTAGGGGTACATGTGTGCATGGGATATGCATATTAGGAGCATGTATGTTCAATTGTATATGTAGGGCATCCATCCGTACCTTATGTTACCCGTGGTCTACACTAGCCTTTTGTCTCCACAGGGTCCCACTGCTCCCTGGAGAAAAGGCTAGCCTGCTCTCATTTATCTGAAGGTTGTGGTTGATCCATTCTCTTGGAATTTCTCAGGCTAACTCTTTTGATCCCTCACCTTCACTCCTCCCAGACCTTGTTCTGCTAAGGCTGTTGTCCCTGATGGTGGATTTGCTGCTCTGGCCTACCCTGTCTTTTTGGCTGCAATTTTGCCAGGGCAGTTGGTGGAGAACTGCTATCAGGGAAGAGAGCTAGGATGGTGACTGACACCATGGCAGGCATGGGGGCGAGATCAGAGGAGAAGATAGGGGACTGTCCTGCTTGAACTCTGCCATTGGGCACATGGGAGATGGAGGAGATGACAGTGGCAGAACCCTGAGAAGACTGGGAGAATAGGAATTCTAAAACACCAGTTCCAACCAAATCACACCCTCCACTGCAGAGCAACTGTTACAAACCTTATTGACTTAAACTTCTGATGAAAAGGAATCTGTGTTGATATAATGTCATGTGTCAATTACACCTCAATAAAAAATAGAAAAGGAATGTGTGACAGGTGTTCTAAGGCTGTTGCAAGGAATGGACAGGTGTTCTAAGGCTGTTGGGGAAAAACCTTACTTCCTTCTCTTTGTTTCTATTTTCTGTGCCTTTCTGGCTTTCGCAACCCTGCATGTCAAATTAATTTGGTCTGTGTCCCTGAGATTAGACTGTCTGGGCCAGGAGGAGCCGCAGTTCAGCCTTCTAGAGAGGGCAGTGGGCAGTGTCAGTCCAGCTCCTGGAAGCTCTTAGGATGCTGGGCCCTACCCTCTTATGTCACTGCATGAGGCTGATGGGCTCCAGCAGAGGCTCTGTGAGGTGGAGAGCAGGTGAGTTCTAGGGAGAACCAAGGACTAAGGTAGCTGAGCTCCCTGCTTTGCTTTTGTGAGCCAAGAGGATACAAGATCCTGATGGGTGATCACTGACATTGCCTCTGGCCCTCGTCTCCCTATCTGCAAAATGTGTGGGTGAATAGGTGAAAGGTATAGGCAGTGAGGCTGAAGCAAGGGCCCTGGGGACTCTTGTGTGGTAAGTATGAACCTGGCCTCTGGACCAAAACCAGGACAAATAAACTGAGGCAAAGAAATGCATTTCTTGGGTTTGTGTTTCTACTCTACCTGTTATCAGGTGGCCTCTTTTCCACACTGTCTGAGCTCCCCTTTTGAGCAGGGTTCTGGGCTTGGAGCTGGGGTGAGTGGGTGGAAGGAAGACACTGGGAGGAAGAATTCAGTCTCCTATGACTGGCAGTCTCATGGAGGGTTATGGGAGGTGGGTGTGGGGGGGATCTCTCCTCGGGGGCCTCTCAGTCCAAGAGGGGAGACTTTGGCTTCTGCCCAAGGGACTGTCCTTGTCCTGAGGCACCTTTAGGCCTAAAAGGGAGGGGTGTCAATTGTGAGGGACACATGCACACCCCACATTCATACAAGCATGCTCACATATTCAAATCTGCCCTAGAGATACCACTTCCCTGAAGGAGGTGGAAGCCTGACTGTAAAAGATTGAGTTAGGGTCCTCAGATGGTTCTGACACAGATGTAATTATAAAACATGTACATGATTTCAGATATCTGGTGATGCCAGTCTAGATTAGATCTTCTATTTTACATTAGTTTGTATGATGAGTCATTCATTCATTTCTCAAAAATTCATTACTTTTATAAAGTCCTGAAAATTCAAAAATTCAGTACTTATATAAAGAAAGTATATTGCAGTTGACCCCTGAACAATGCAGGGGTTGGGAGCACCGAACCTCCACACTGTCAAAACTCTGCAAGTCAGCCCGCCATATTTGCGGTCCCTCCATATTCACGGTTCTGCATCCTCGGACTCAACCAACTGTGAATCATGTAGTACTGTAACATTTACTACTGAAAAAAATCTACATTTAAGTGGATCCATGCAGTTCAAACCTGTGTTGTTGAAGAGTCACCTGTAGTTAATCTACTGCATAACAAATTACCCTAAAACTCAGTGACTTCAAACAATGCACATTTGTTATCTCACCATTTCTGTAGTTCAGGACTCTCTCACCAGGCTACAGTCAAGATATCAGTCCAAGGTCCATGGTCTACTTTGTTGGGAGCATTCACTTCCAGGAAGATTGGGGTCGCCTTTAATTCCTGGCTGTGTGGGCCATGGCAGCTTGCTTCATCAAAGCTTGCAAGCCAAGAAAGATACAAGTGCTAGCAAGACACAAGTCTCAATTTTCTGCAACGTAATCACCGAAGTGAAATCCCTCAATGTTGCCAGATTCTATTGGTTAAAATCAAGTTCCTTAAGGGGGACTATTACACACAAGGCTCTGAGTACTGGGAGGTGGAGATCACCAGGGACCGTCTTACAGACGGTCTGCTTCCCAGGTGGCGCAGTGGTAAAGAACCTGCTTGCCAATGCAGGAGATGTGGATTCAATCCCTGGGTTGGGAAGATCTCCTGGAGAAGGGAATGGCAACTCACTCCAGTATTCTTACCTAGAAATTTCCATGGACAGAGGAGCCTGGTGGGCTCTAGTCCATGAGGTTGCAAGAGTTGGACATGACTGAGCATATACACGACTCAAGCAAGGACTGTAGCCCTCTGGTGACATGTTGGCCAGTCTCTACAGGCCTCACTGCAAACCAGTGTTAGTGTTTCCTCCTAAACACAGTATGAACAGGTAGCAGAGACAGGAAAGCAATGACATCTCTGAACATGTGATCAAAGAAGACTTCCTGAAGGAAGAAGAGCCTAGAGAATGAGTGGAAGTTGAGACAACAGAGGATAACGATTCCTAGGGTAGATTGGACCCAAATGTCTTGGATCCTCCAGTTACTAGCTGTGCCTCACTTTTTTTCAACTGTGCAATGAGTCATTCATGCTTTTCTCATAGCATTATTTGAGAGTTCAGGAAGTTTACACATGTATAGGGCTTAGAACTGAGCCTGGCACAGAGGAACGAATCCATAAGTGTTAGACTTGGACTGGGAGAGAATGAGGAGGCCATCGGAGCCAGGAGACGCAGCTGGGCAGTTATGTTGTGTGTTGTTGTTGTTTAATCACTAAGTCATGTCTGACTCTTTGTGCCCAATGGACTATAGCCCCCAGGCTCCTCTGTCCATGATTTCCCAGGCAGGAATACTGCAGTGGGTTGCCATTTCCTTCTCCATGGGATCTTACCCACCCAGGGATCAAACCTACCTCTCAAGCTTTGGCAGGCGGATTCTTTCCCACTGAGCCACCAGGGGCACTGCGTGTTGTGCTATCTATTAAAAACCATTCCTTAAGGGCCTTGAATTCCAGACTTATGAGTTTAATGGGATGCTGGTGGTGAGAAGATGAGCATGACATGGGAGTGTCGCAAACCAGACCTCATATCCACACTCATATACATGCGCACACCCACCAGGCACCCACAGACACAGGGGAACCAGAACCCAGGCCTATGCATGCACGTGCACACACACACACTCACTCCTGGACACAGACCTACACTCGTTCTTCCCCCACCCCTCTCAGAAAGAAAACTGCACCCAGCCTGGCGGGGGAGGGGGTGAGTGCGGGAGGTGCGGGTAGGGGCGGTGAGGGGTGAGGAGGTGGGAATTCTGCACTGGTCAGACCTCCGACTCTCCCAGCCCCAGCACAGGGCAGCCAAAAATGTGTTTGCTCCTCTTCTCTAGGCCTGAAGGCTTCCCTGCTGCTGCTGCTGCTGCTGCTAAGTCGCTTCAGTCGTGTCCGACTCTGTGCGACCCCAGAGATGGCAGCCTACCAGGCTGCCCCGTGCCCGGGATTCTCCAGGCAAGAACACTGGAGTGGGTTGCCATTTCCTTCTCCAGAAGGCTTCCCTAGCCAAACCTTATCCTTCCCCAATCCTCCCCCCAAACCGCTAGGCTCAGAAGCAGTGGGTCCTCTAATAGCCCCATTCTCTTTGGTCACCTGTAAATTTGAGATGAGACGGGCCAGCGGGAGGAGGGAAGTGGCTCTTGGAAAATGTGGATCGTTGTACTGAGGTCAGGGCCGGGGGAAGGGCTAGGT
>NW_011494730.1:1283237-1283507 GCF_000754665.1 Bison bison bison
GGCCCTCCCCCCGCCACACACCCACACCGCGGATGAAAAAGGGTTTGGGCCGTAGGAGGGGGCGGTCCTAGGAGCTCCTGCCATGGGGGTCTGAGACCCTGCCCTACAATGGGGCGCGAGGTGGAGCTCGAGAGCTCCGCGCTGGGGAGGAGGGTGAGGGCCGGAGGACTTGCGTACAGCGGGCGTTCAGCGGTCCCGGGGCGGGGCTCGGCCCGCGAAAGGCACAGACAAAGAGGCAGCCTCCCCGGACCCCCGCGCCACCTCGAGCCG
>NW_011494730.1:1283607-1299203 GCF_000754665.1 Bison bison bison
CTCAGCACAAAGCGGGGGGCGGGTGGAACCGAGTACACCCCACGCGCCGGCGCGCACGGAACTGTTGATCCGCACGATCGGGAGCGACGTTTCCTGCGCCTAATCCCAACAAGCATGAAAACGGCTCGAGCAGCCCGCCAGCAGGCCCTTTGTCCCGGCCCCTCGCGGGGCAGCTGCAGCCGGGATCCCGCCCCCCTTTTGTGTCTCCTCCCCCGCGCCCGTCTCCGCCCTCCCCACCTCAGCTGCCCAGAGGGCCGCAAGCCTCCCAGGGCTCTCGCCTCGGGCACTTGGGCTGCACAAAGAGGGGCAGCGCCCCTAATCTGCGGGAGGAGGAGGATTAACCCTAGGGTCTGCAGGGAGGGGAGGGACTGTGGAGAGAAGAGAGAGAGGGGGCTGCGGTGTGCCGGTGATGTGGCCTGCAAGTGAGAACTTAGATGGGGCACTGGAACCGTGAGGGACACGTTTGAGCGAGTGCAAGTTAGCGGGCGGGAGGGGCCCGGTTTGTTACTCCTGCTGCTTGGACTCCTCTGGCCAGCCTCCAGCATTCAGCGTTCAGACAACTCTCAGGGCAAGAAACTCCCTAGACCTTGAAGGGTTGCCCTGGGACCTCCTCTCTCTGCACTCCTCCCAGGATCGCCTCCGCTCTGTATCTTGGCCTCTGCCCATCGTCTGAACTCCAGCAGGGCCTCTGCCGCCAACTGCCCCATGGACAGCTCTACCCAGAGGACCCACAGCCCCTCAAACCTCCCGTGTCCAAAACTGAGTTCATCTACCCCTTCCCACAAACCTGCTCACCCCACTCAGTCATCTGGGGTGTGAGCCTTGGTCCTCCTGGTCACTCCTCACACCCATCATCAGGTCCTGTCTCTTCCTCCTTGCAAACACTTCTCTAGCCTATGCCTTCCTGTCCACTCCAACTTCCCCACCTTGGTTCAGGCCACCGTCATCTCAGGTGTAATGGTAAAGAACCTGCTTGCCAATGCAGGAGACATAAGAGATGTGGGTTTGATCCCTGGGATTGGAAGATCTCCTGGAGAAAGGCATGGCAACCCCGGTTTTCTTGCCTGGAAAATCCCATGGACAGAGGAGCCTGTCGGGCTACAGTCCATGGGGTCTCACAGAGTTGGACACAACTGAAGCGACTTAGCATGCACGCACGCATCTCTCACCTGGACAACTGGAAGGGCTCCTGGTCTTCTCCCTCTGTTCCCTTCACACTGCTCTAGAGTGGGGCTTCCATCTGATTCCTAGAAATTACAACCTTTCCAAGGCTCTCCAATGGCTCAGCTTGCTTAGCTGGAAATGCAGGGCCTTCTCTGACTGCTTCCTATATCCCCACTGGCCTGATCTTTCCCCAGGGTCTAGAGTTCTCAAGTTACTGTCTAGTCCACAAAGACCTGCCTCAAGAGCCTTCCTGGAGATTTTTCCCATGAAATCTCTGAGTAGCCTTGTCCCTCACCGAACCATCCTTCAGAGCCCCAAGGTCCAGGGAACTACAGGGCAGTGGGAAGGCAGACCTTCCAGAGGCGGTGCATGCTGGCCCAGCCTTGCCCACAATATGCCTGCCCCACGCAGGACAGCAGGTCTCCTCCCTGGCGGATGTGGCCCCGCCCTTCCATGGGCTTCCTGAGGTCTTTGTGGCCTCTGAGGCCACTCCAGGTGCATGAATCTTCAGAGCTGCTAGCCACTTTTGTCCTAGATCTCTCAGGATGGACCACATCCTGAGGGCTCAGAACCCCACACTTTGCAAGCATGTCTGAGTCACACTGTTCCTGTCACCACTGTCACCAGACGCCTCCTCCTAGGAATCTGCTTCCAAGGTGCTCTTCAATCCTCATCTTAGTCATAGACAGGAAAACCCTGTATCCAACAGATATTTGTTACTGTCTACCATGTACCAGACCTTCTGGTAGGCAGTGGCCACCTAGATGAATCGGACACAGTCCCCGCCCATTGGAACTTCACAGTCAATTTCTGGAGACCCAGACATGGGTAATAAGAATGCAGTGTGATAAATGCTAATACAAGTCTGTCCATGGTGCTACGTAAGCACTTTCTAAAACGTGTTCCAATGGGTAGGAAGTAAAAGATTTCCAAGTTCAAAGGGGATGATCAGGAGAGCGTTCAAGGGGGGCTGATGTGGAGGATGTGACCAGGAGGATGAGTAAAAGCAGACAAGGAAGACAGCATCCTAGGCAAAGTGAAAGAGGACTTGCCCTGGGGAGCCAAGAACCAGGAGCCTCCAAAAGTTCAGAAGCCGGGCACTGTCCCAGAAACAATCTCTCTGAGCCAGCAACCACAATGAGGAGTGAGGCTTTACCTGTACAACTGTTATGAATGCTTGCTCTCATGGGGTTTGGCCTGAGACATCACATCACTTCCTGGGGTCCTGGGGAGTATAATAAAGTCAGTAAAGTATCCCACTTATCTGTGAACCACTCGAGCCTCTGTCTTCAGGTATACCCAGAACCTTCACAGTTTGAGAGAGTCTAAAGGAGGAATGAGTACAGGCCAGGAGTCCCAGAAGCCAGTCCTCTGAAGAAAGGGCTTCTGCTCCAGGTCATTGGATTTCATTATGGAAGCCAACAAGACTTCCTTAAAGGACCCTCCCTAATTAATATCAACTAAACTTGTTTCTGCAGGAACCATGCAGCATGGGGTCAGTCCAGAACATGCAGGTGGACACAGATGTATATGTGTGTGTCAAAACCCTGTGAAGAAGACCAGATCTTTCCTCTGGTGCATCTGGTGGGTTTCAATGCCATACTCCATTCCCCTCCCTCGATTTTATTCCTACTTGCATCTGTGTGTTATTCTTGTCCCTGCTTCTTCCCATTCTCAGCATCATCTTTCCTAACTCACTTCTCTATTTCAGCCCAAATGACCTTCCTAACAACATCGGCAATAAGAGAAGGAAGAAGGAAGAGGAGGAGGCAGAGGGTAGGAGGAGGAGAAGAGTGTCCTCTTAGATCGCTAACTTTGCGACAGGGCAGCCACTGTTCTTGGTGCTTTATCTGTGTTAAGTCACCTAATTCTTAGAAGAAAGATACAATGATCATCCTCCAATCTGTGGATGAAGAAACCGAGGCCCAAGTTGTCGAGCAACTTGCCTTAATTCACATAATTGGCTGGAGGCAGAGCCAGGATTCAAGCCTAGGCAGTCTGGCTGCAGAATCAATTCTCTAACCACCTCAAAGTCCACAACCATTCCCTACCTGCCTTTATAACCATCTTCATTTCCTCCTACCCTACCCTATTCCATCCCAAACTCATTCTCATTATCATCCTTTCCTGCACATATTATCCCCGTCCCACTTACTCCATGCCCAATTGCATCCCCATTTGTTACCACCGTCACCACCACCCAACCTTTGAATCTTCCCCATTCCTATGCCCTTCCTCTTCCTTCCACCCCTTATAAAATTGGCTTTAGATTCTTTTTTTTTTTTAATATTTATTTGGCTGTGCCAAGTCTTAGTTGTGGCACACATCTTGTGGGGTCTTTCATTGTGGCATGCAGGCTCAGGATTTGCTCTACAGCACATGGGCTCAGTAGTCGAGGCTGGGGAATGAACCTGCGTCTCTGGCATTGCAAGGCGGATTCTTAACCACTGGACCACCAAGGAAGTCACTAAATTCTTTTTCAAGTTCACTAGCCTTATGAACAAGAGCTAAATTCACTTAAATTTTTGGAGCTCTAGTTTCCTCTTCTGTTCAAGGTAAGAAAGCAAGTACCATCTACTTTATAGGCTTGCTGTGAATATTAAATAATGCTCTTGAAATTGCCTTGTAATTTGCAGAATATTTTATAGCCCAGTATGTTGTTGTTCTGTTAATTTGCTTTGGTATTATTTTTTGCCCCATCTAGAAGCAAATGTTTTAATTTCAGTAATTGACCATTTGTTTTCTAAACAGTGAAATTTTTATGCTGTTTTGAAACTAATTTTAAAGAAGGCTACTGAAATGGTAATCTTTATTGTTTGTGCTTATTAATAATTTAAGGAAAATAAAAGTAAATGTTGCTTTATTAACCAGGTTGGGAATATGTTCCATGGGACGTCCTACAAATGAAATGGTTGTGAATGAGGGTGCTGTAGGACTCGATGGGGAGGAGGGGAGATGGGAATAAAGAATGGGAAAGAAGATGGAGAAGTGGATGTGAACGAGGTAGAGATAAAGAGCCTAGAATACAGATACAGATGAGAAAAGAATGATTAAGCTGTGCTGAGACTTCCCATGTGCCATTTTACTCTCAATATAACCCCAGGAAGCAGTTTCTCTATTATCCTATTTTATAGGTGAAAAAAAACCCAAAGTTTCTTCAGGTGGGTTCCATTTCTGGCAGGACAGATATAATCATCTCTCTTCTCACATTCCACCTCACAGCTCGGGCCAGAAAGAAACATGTTTTTTTTCATAGAGACTCCTTGCCTGAGAAACAGGTTTATCTGTGCCCAGAAAGGGTCGTCTAAGCTAGGGAGCAT
The DNA here is from genome assembly GCF_000754665.1 of Bison bison bison. Classification (NCBI taxonomy): domain Eukaryota; kingdom Metazoa; phylum Chordata; class Mammalia; order Artiodactyla; family Bovidae; genus Bison; species Bison bison. Next base: position 1,288,092 of record NW_011494730.1, read on the forward strand.
CCCCATGACCCACCTAAGAGTAAGTTCAGTGGAACTAAGCAAGAGGTGGGAATTTGCCATTGGGATGGAAAGGGGAGGAGACTTGATAGCAGGTGTCTGCTTCATGCTGCAGCTTTACAGGTAACCTTCAGATGTCTGCTTCCTCCTTCATATGGGAAAACCAAGGCAAGAGAAGGTTCTACTTCTTCCGATTCCTTGTGCCTAGAGTGCCTGAAATCCTCATACAGCCTGCCAGGACTCACAAATCCCCTCACCTATGAATTAATTTCTACTCCCAAAACTCACCCTGCTGCTGCTGCTGCTAAGTCACTTCAGTCGTGTCCGACTCTGTGCGACCCCATAGATGGCAGCCCACCAGGCTCCCCTGTCCCTGGGATTCTCCAGGCAAGAACACTGGAGTGGGTTGCCATTTCCTTCTCCAATGCATGAAAGTGAAAAGTGAAAGTGAAGTCGCTCAGTCGTGTCTGATTCTTAGTGACCCCATGGACTAAGCCCACCAGGCCCCTCCGTCCATGCGATTTTCCAGGCAAGAGTACTGGAGTGGGGTGCCATTGCCTTCTCTGGAAACTCACCCAGATAGGAGCAAAATCTTCTAGGTTGATTTCCTGATTCCCTACCCCAACCTGTCTCAGGTACAATCACCACCTTGATCTCCTTTTATACGGGAAACTCCTTTTGTATGAGACACTCAGATACTCCCCTGATTATTACCGAGCTCTAGTTGGTGTGCGTGCGCGTGTGCATATACAGGTGAATTTTGGGAATAGGGGTCAGAATGGCTACATGCTCATCTAACAGACGAGGAGCCTGAGGCAGGGAAATGAGAAGGGAGATGTTGCTGACTCATCTAGGAATGGCAAATTATCTTGTGGAGTTTCTAGTACCTTGTTTCTTCACAATATTTAACATTTTTCAAATCAATTCCATTTCTGTTATTTGGCTACAGAGTAGGTGCAGCCAACCCTACCTTTCAGCGGAGAACCTATAGTCAAAGTCAAGCAGCATTAACCTTGGGAGTTATTTGAGTACTTTACTTAGTGAGGCAAGAATGACTAGAGTCACCTTGCCTTAAGAACTTTGCCCAGAGAACGATAATTACCCTCAGGAGTCCCTTACTAAATTAGCAACCTATGGGTCTGCTCCCCACTGTAATACTATCCCCTTATATGTGATCAGAGTTTGATAGTTTACAGAACCTTTCCCTCTATTTTCCCATAGCTTTCTCATGACTACAATGGGAGGTAAGTGACGGCAAGCCTTTTTATAGAAGAGGAAATAGGCACTCACAGAGGTTAAGCGACTTGCACAGAGTTAACCAGCTTGCATTGGAGCCAGGACCTTACTCTTTCAACCAACACTCAGCTGCCCAGCTCTCACCCAGGTCTGTAATGATTCCCAGGGCAGCAATGTGGCAGGACTTAAAGAAAAGGGATGAATGTGTTCAGGGAGGGTTGCTGGCTCAGTGGGAATGCCTTGGCATTTGGATAATTCCTTGTGTCAGACTGTCCTGGGCAGTGTCCTAGGGTCCCAATTTAGCATCTTTGTTCCCGAGACCTGAGATACCAGTAGGACTGCCTACCTAATTATTGGGTCAAAGGTTGATCAGTGGTAAAGAATTCACCTACCAATGCAGGAAATACAGGTTTGATCCCTGGGTCGAGAAGATTCCCTGGAGAAGGAAATGGCAACCCACTCTAGTATTCTTGCCTGGAAAATTCCATGGTCTGAGAAGCCTCGCGGGCTACAGTCCATGGGGTTGTGAAGAGTCAAACACAATTAAGCACATACATACACATATTTTTAAAGCCCTCCCGCTCCTCTCTCCTCCCTGCCACTGAGAACCACAGGTCTGTGGTCTCAGCTTTCTCAATTTTGGACACTGGTCCTCTTTCTATTGTCCATCCCCTGCCATTCTTCTTTTCTCCCAGGGCAGTTTCAGGACATGCTTCTCTTGGACCCTATCAGCTAGAAAGCATCAAGAGTTACTGAAGCTTGAGCCCCCATGCCTCTGAGGCTTAAGGAGTGAAGTGAAAGTCGCTCAGTCACCGACCCCATGCTCCTCTGTCCACGGATTCTCCAGGCAAGAATACTGGAGTGGGTTGCCATTCCCTTTGCCAAGGGATCTTTCCAACCCAGGGTTCAAACCTGGATCTCCTGCATTGCAGGCAGACTTTACGGACTGAGCTGCCAGGGAAGCTGAGGCTTAAGGGGGCTGTTCCTTTAAGAAGGCTGGTTCCCAGGACTAATGGGGGAGGGTGTACTAGGAAGGACGAGGCGGATGGGGCAGGGCAGTTGGTAGAGTAGGGAGAGGACCCCACCCCCGCCCCCTGCAGGCCTCACCTAATCGCCACTCTCTGCGTTATTACCCGCCTAACGCAGCGTGCTTTTAAATAAAATATGCAAAGATTTCTCTCTCAAATTATCTCCCCGGGCAAGCTAGCTCAACTCTAGCTTGTTAATAGAAAAAATGCTAATAGGTTCTCCCACCTCGTTCCCTCAGCCCCTAGGCCCTGGACAGCGCGTGTGATTCCTTCTTTCGGGGAATTTCTGTTTCCATTGAAACCAATTTTTAGGAGAATGGGAGAGCTTTCCCCAGGTACCGTTCGAAGGTAGAATCTTGGAAGGGAGGGAACGGCTCAGGTAAGAGTCTGAGGAAATCACTGTGTTATGGGGCTTGCCTCTTTCCGAGCCTCCTTTTCCTCATCTGAGATCTCAGTTAGTCCTTCACTGGGCTGGTGCAGGATAGGCGCACCTTTCCAGTTTAAACCTGCTGTGCTTGGAGGATACCGAGGTGGAGAAGACAGGCTCACTTCTGTCCTCAAGAAGCTTACAGTCTAGCAGGAAAAAAAAAACAAACCCCAGACCACTTACAATTTGAAAAGCAATTATAAGACATCTTAATCAAGCAATCAAAATCAGTGTCAAAGTAGGGAGACAAATGGATATCCACCTCCTAATATGGACCCAATCCTAGGAAACATTCCTGCCTAAGATGCAGGATCTGAGGGATGAAGAACCAAGGAGGAAACCATCAGACAAACCTAAATTCAAGGTCAGGCTCCGCTGGCAAGAACTTCTTAGAAATAGCAATGTTACGAAAGAAGAATGAACTGTTCCAGGTTAATTGGGCTAAAGAGCAAAGACAACTAAATGGAGAGCATCACCCGGATCATTTACTGGCTTTAGAGAAGGACAGTGTCTGTGAAGCACATCATTGGGACATTTAGCGAAATGTGAATATGGATTGTCTTACACACATTTTATTGTGTCTATTTACATTTCCTGAAATGGTCATCAAATTAGGGTTACATAGAAGAGTATCCTTGTTTGGGGGAAATATATGTAGAAATGTATATGGATAAAAGCTTGTATTTACAACGTAATGTCAGATGGTTCAGCAACTACTGTGACAAAATGTTAATGAATGGGGAATCAGGGGAGAAATTTAGGGTTGTTCATTGACTTATTCTTGCAACTTTTCTGTAGGTTTGAAAATTTTCAAAATAAAACATTGAAAAAAGAAAAAATATAATTGGCTTTTTAAAAGTATGATAATGATATTGTAGCTATGATTTTTAAAGTCCTTATCTTTTAGGGACATTTGATACATAAAACATTTTCAGATGCAATAAAATGATCTGTATTATTTGCTTAACAATAATACAGGAGGAGGGATGTAGTTGGAAGTTCAGGTGAAACCAGATCCTTGTGCATTGATAACTGAAGTTGTGTGATGGGGAAGTTCTCTTGTTTTTTCTTGCATTTGAATTTTCTATAATTAAAAAAGTGTTGTTTTTGAGAAAAGCAGTTACAAGAAATATGATGAGTGTCAGAAGGAAAGTATGGGTCTGGCAGGGGAACGTAGTCCAGTCTGAGGGGTTTGAAAAGTGAAAGTTGCTCAGTCGTGTCTTTGTGACCCCATGGAATTCTCCAGGCCAGAATTCTGGAGTGGGTAGCCATTCCCTTCTCCAGGGGATCTTCCCAACCCAGGGATCAAACCCAGGTCTCCCACATTGCAGGCAGATTCTTCACCAGCTGAGCCACCAGGGAAGCCCAGTTTGGAGAGGTGTGGAACAGGTTTTCTAGAAGAAAAGAGTGTTTAAGCAGAGATTTAGAGCGAGTAGGGCCAAAGTAAGGAAGAGCTCTGTAAGCCAATGGTCCAAAAGGTAGGAGAGTGAGATGCAGTGTGGTGGAGTTCATAAGATCCAGGTGGAGATGAGAAGCCAGCTGGGGAGTGGAGATGGAGCTAATGAGGCTCTTGCAGTCCACCTAAGGCGTCGTATTTTATCCTAAGAGCAATGGAGTGCTTGCAGCAGGGGAGTGACAGGATCAGACCTGCATCTGAGAAAGGCCACTCTGGTGCTTTGTGGGCTAATAGGAAGGTACCAGGCTGGGGACTGCTGTAAACTCCTGTCCTGTGAATAGCATCCGAATCACTTCACTTCCCTGAGCCTGCCTGACCCTCCCTTCCCAACTAAGGGATGGAAGTTCCGTGCCAGGTTTCAAATCTGGGACTAGCCCATCCCCAAAGCCCTACAGCTCTCATCCCATCTCCAATTTCCATTCCCTCCGTCATCATATGGAAGCTGTATGGCTGATGGTTAAGGGTTCAGATTCTGGAGCTGAGCTGCCTGGAGTCAAATTCCACCTCTGCCCCTTACTAGCTGATGACCTTGGACAGACTTCTTTAACTTCCTCATGTATAAAATAGGGATGATAATATTATTACTTACGTCACAGGGAAGTTGTGAGGATTCAATACATTGATGTATATCAAGTGCTTAGAATAGTGCCCGACCTGTAATAAGGACTCAATAAGTCTACTCTGAAATAGGTAAGGGAGATTAAGAGGAAGAAACTTCCAGTCATAAGATAAATGAGTCATGAGTGTGAACTGTACATTGTGCAGAATACAGTCAATGATTATGTGATATCTTTGTATGGTTACAGATGGTAACTAGACTTATGGTGATCACTTTTGAAATGTATAGAAACAGCAAATGACTATGTTATGTACCAGGAGCCAACACTGTTGTAGGTCAATTATCCTTTAAAAACAAACTAACTAATAGGAAAAGATCAGGTTTGTCGTTACCAGAGGAGAGGGAGTGAGAATTGCATGAAGGTAGTCAAAACGTAAAAGTTATAAGATAAATAAATACCAGGGATGTAATGAGCAACATGACAAGTTTAGTTAACACTGCTGTATGAAAGTTATTAAGAGAGTAAGTCCTAAGAGTTCTCATAACAAAGACATTTTTTTCTATTTCTTTTATTTTGTATGTATGTGAGATGATGGATCATGTGTGGATCATGACGTACTGTGGAAAGCTCTTAGAGAGATGGGAATACCAGTCTTATCTGTTTCCTGAGAAACCTGTATGCGGGTCAAGAAGCATCGGTTAGAACGCTGTATGGAACAACTGATCAGTTCAAGATGGAGAAAGGAGTACGACAGGGCTGTCTGCTGTCACCCTGATTGTTTAATTTATATGCTGAGCATATCATGAGAAATGCTGGGCTGGATGAGTTACAAGCTGAAATCAAGATAGGTGGGAGAAACATCAATAACCTCAGATAGGCGGATGATACCTACCACTCTAATGGCAGAAAGCAATGAGGAACTAGTCTCTTGATGCAGGTGAAGGAGGAGAGTGAAAGAGCTGGCTTAAGACTAAAATATTAAAAAAACAAAACAAAACAAAACTAAGATCATGGCATCAGGCCCCATTATTGTATGGCAAATAGAAGGGGAAAAGGTGGAAATAGTGACAGATTTCCTCTTCTTGGGCTCTAAAGTCACTGCGGATGGTGACTGCAGCCATGAAATCAGAAGACGGTTGCTTCTAGGCAGGAAAGCTATGACAAACCTAGACAGTGTGTTGAAAAGCAGAGACGTTACTCTGCCAACAAAGGTCTGCACAGTCAAGGCTATGGTCTTCCCGATGGTCGAGTATGGTTGTGAGAGCTGGACCGTAAAGAAGGTAGAGCGCTGAAGAATTGATGCCTTCGAACTGTGGTGCTGTAGCAGACTCGTGAGAGTCCCTTGGACTGCAAGGAGATCAAACCAGTCAATCTTAAGAGAAATCAACCCTGAATATTCACTGGAAAGATTGATGCTGAAGCTGAAGCTCCAGTATTTTGGTCATTTGATGCAAACAGCCTACTCATTGGAAAAGTCGCTGATGCTGGGATAGATTGAAGGCAGAAGGGGAAGAGGGTGTCAGAAGATGAGATGACTGGATGGCATCACCGATGCAATGAACATGAACTTGGGCAAACTCCAAAAGGTGGGGAGGGACAGGGAGGCCTGGTGTGTTGCAGTCCATGGGGCCACAAAGAGTCGGACACAACTGGACAACTGAACAACAGCAAGATGATGAATGTTCAATAAACTTATTGGGGTAATCATTTCAGGATGTCTATAAGCCGAATCATTACGCTGTTCACCTTAAACTTACACAGTGTTGTATGTCAATTATCTCTCAAAAGTCTGGAAGGAAAAGAAGCCTACTTTGTACCAAGTATTGTCCTGGAAGGATGTGGGTGTGAAAGGGAAGAGAAGAATTGAAAGGGAAGATAAAGATCTCAGCTTTACTGGACAGATGGAACACAGGCCAAAAACAGCAGTATCAAAGCTCTCTCTCTTTTTTTTAATTTTATGACATTAAATACACTTGGAAACAACCAAGGTCCATCCATGGGGGAATGGCTAAGGACATCGTAACATCTAGTAATGTTTAAGAGGAGGTTGGAAAAATTCCCATTTTATCATATTAGGTGAAAAAGTCAGAAGTAAAATTGCAAACATCACATGACTTTAACCATATTCTGGAAAGAATAGAAAAAGAAATTCAAAGGAAATATGTTGAAATATTTACAGTGGTTACCTCTAGATGGTGCTATTTGGGTGTGGTTTAATTTTTCAAAAAATCTGTTTTTGAAATATCTAATAATGTGCATGAATTACTTGTGTAATGGTAGGGTTTCAACCTTATTTTGTTGAAAATAAGAACATGGCTTTTGGTTACAAATGACTAATAATGAACATCATTAGCCAGCAGAAAAATACAAATCAAACCACAATGAGATAATTACTTCACACCCACAAGGATGGTTATAACCAAAACAACAGATAACAACAAGTGTTGATGAAGATGTGGAGAAATTGGAACTCCCATCACCAGCTGGTGGGAACGGAAAACAAGGTAGCCACTTGGAAAACAGTCTGGCAGTTCCTCAAAAGGTTAACATAGAGTTACCCACGTTTCTACAACCCAGTATAAATGTGGTCTACTCATACAGTGGACTGCTGCTGCTAAGTCACTTCAGTCCTGTCTGACTCTGTGCGACCCAATGGACCATAGCTGGCCAGGTTCCTCTGTCCATGGGATTCTCCAGGCAAGAGTAATGGAGTGGATTGTCATGCCCTCCTCCAGGGAATCTCCCCGACCCAGGGACTGAACCCACATCTCTAATGCTCCTGCAGTGACAACCAGGTTCTTTACCAGTAGCACCACTTGGGAAGCCCACCGTGGACTATTACCTAGCGATAAAAATGAAGAGGTCGTACTGATGCATTTTTTATATTGTAATTATATTTCTTTATATATCATATTTTGAAAGTAATAAGGCCACCAACTACAAGTTTGAAAAGTAGGGTTGTGGAATTATAGCTGACTCCATATGGATGGCTTGAAATTGCATTTCTGTGGCAACCCACTCCAGTATTTTTGCCTGGAGAATTCCATGGACAGGAGCCTGGCGAGTTACCGTCCATGGGGTCACAAAAAGTCATATATGACTGAGTGACTAACACTTTCTTATATACCAAGAAAACAATTTGGTCAATATCTAAGAATAAGGGGGAGATTATGGTTAGGGGAGAGGGGCTAAAGATATCAGGCATGACTTTTTTCTTATACAAGAACTCTTAGCATGCAGGTATGTTTTCTTTCAGATTGTTTTCTCTGATCACATATATATTTTTTTACCAGCAATCATAATGCATATTCATGATGAACCTTAATTTTTTTACTTAACCTTTCAGTAATCATTTTCCATGCTGTTATACAGACTTTTTGACCATTATTTTTAATGATTATATGATGTTATGGGCTTCCCTGGTGGCTCAGACCTGTAAAGAATCCTCCTGCCAATGCAGGAGACAGGTTCAATCTCTGCGTCAGGAAGATCCCCTGGAGAAGGAAATGGCAATCGGCTCCAGTATTCTTGCCAGGGAAATCCTGTGGATAGAGGAGCTGGTGGGCTACAGTCCATGGGGTTGCAAAAGAGTCAGACATGACTTAGTGACACAACAATAGAACACACCACAACTTACTTAACTCATTCCCTATTAGATGTTTAAGTTGATTCCAACTTTTTACTGTAATGAACCATGTTTATAATTAACATCTTCGTTCATATTTTCCATCATATTTTGGACTACAATTGACTGTTGAACAAAACAGATTTGAATTGCACAGGTGCACTGAAATGCAGATTTTTTTCAGTAGTAAATGAATCCTTTCAGGAGGAACTGCAGGGACGAACCATGAGCAGGAAGGGGTGACTGTAAGTTAGAGGTGCATCTTCTACTGCTCAGAGGGTCAGCACTTCTAAACCTCCCTGCGTCCTGGATCAAAGAATCTTTATTGTTCTTGAGAAACATTATGAAGTCATTTCCTTTCTCCCTGATTCCTAATGAGGTTGAGTATCTCTCTCTTTTTTACAGTATCGCAATGAGCCTATGGGGTCACACAGAGTCAGACCCAACTGAAGCGACTTAGCAGCAGCAGCAGCAATGAGCCTTTCATATAGCACCTATTGTGCGCTAAATGGCTCTTTCCACCGAACCTGTTATTGGAAGGTTGAAGCCATAGAAAGGTTGATGAGGGCCTGAGCTAGGCCAGTGGTAGTGGGAAAGGAGGAGATGGGGATGAATTAAAGAGACTTTAGGCAAAGACTAATACCCTCTGTAGGATGAAGTACCAGTTGAAGGAAGGGTAACGGAGAGGGAAGATAACTGACTCAGACTTGACAAGCCTAGAAGTTTGGTCATCACATGAGAGAACCCAGAGAAGAAGCAGATTCAATTCAATCTGGGGTATGTAGATTCTGAGATGCCCAAGGATGTCCAAGTGGTGACTGGTGTCATGGATGCTGTGGTACATTGCCCAGATCCCTCTTTCAGGGCTGAAATGCTCGTTCCCCCATTTCTGGACATGTTGGTGGCTGAGGGTTCTTAGTTGAGTCCCTCTCTGTATTTGCCCTCAGCTGAAAAGAGCCACCTGGCCCAAGGTCAGATTGCCTTCCTCGGCAGCCAACATCAATGACTGACCAGTGTAGAGATACACCGGCCAGCACGTTTGCTCAAGGCAGGACCACATTCCAGAGCTCATTGTAGGACTGGTTGCAGCTTTTTGAAATTAATTAATTAATAAGTTTTTTTTTGTTGTGCTGGGTCTGTGTTGCTGCATGGAGTTTTCTCTACTTGCAGCGAGTGGGGGCTACTGTCTAACTGCTGTGCACGGGCTTCTCATTATGATGGCTTCTCTTGTGGAGCACAGGCTCTAGGGATCTGGGCTACATACAGTAGCCATGGTGTGCAGGCTTAGTTGCCCCAAGGCATGTGGAATCTTCCTGGACCAGGGAGCATTAGCTCTGGAGCTTAGTGCTCTAATTAGCATTAGCATTAGGACCATCCCCTGCATTACCATGTGGATTTTAACCACTGGACCGCCAGGGAACTCCTGTATCTTTTGTTTTGACCTTTTAGTTCTTTCATCTGCCCAACTCTCCTTCCTCCCCTCCCCTACTGATGTTGACCCCCAAGAATTCTCCCCAATTCACTTCCTGCTTGCAGATCTCCACCCCAGAGTCTGTCTTCAGGGAACAAACTTTAGACAGTTGGAAATACCTATCTGGCTTTGGAGGAAAATTTGTTTGAGGAATGGAGATTTGGGGACCATTAGTTATAGCGAGGATGGTGGACGTGGGGCAGTGGGCAAGATGATGGGAGATGAAGGGCCAGAGAGCAGAGACTTCATCTTAAGGAATAAAGGCTTACATGGAAGGGGAGGAAAAGGACTAGACAGAGAAGGGAGCAGAGGCATGCCCTGCAGGGTTGAGACTGGTCTTTTCTAAAGGGGCCACCAGTCTGAGCCTTTCCAGGGTGACTGAGCCCAGACCGCTTTTGATTTTTTCCCCCAAAGGTTTATTTATTTTTTTTGGCCATGCCATGCAGCTTGTGGGATCTCAGTTCCCCACTAGGGATTGAACCTGGGGCCATGGCAGTAAAAGCATAAAGTCCTAACCACTAGGCCACCAGGGGACTCCCACAATGTGATCATTACAAATACTTCCATTAATTAATTATTTTAACAGTGATAAGAAAAAAACTCAATCTATATATAATCTCATTGGAAACAAAATTAAAAGTATAACATTTAGGCCCTTCATGAAAATTAAGCCTGCTCCAAAAGTCTTTCCAGGTCACTGGTTTTCCTACCTTTCCCTGTAGCAAGCCCGCCAATCACTGACCTGATCAGAATTAGAAAACAAAACCAGAAAAGAGCAAATGTTGGTGAGGATGTATAGAAATGAGAGCCTCTGAACATCACTTATGGGAGTACAAAATGGTACAGCTGCCGTGGAACACGATATGGCAATTCCTCAAAAAGAAAAAGTAGTATTACCGTCTGATTCAGAAAATGTTGCCTCTGGGTAAATTCCTCAAAAGATTGAAAGCAGGGTCTCAAAGATGTTTATAGCAGTGATACTCACAGTAACCAAAAGATGGAAGCAACTCAAGTGTCCATCAATGGCCGAATGGATAAACAATATGGTCTATACATACAATGAATATATTTCGAGTATATCAGCAATGAATGTAATTCAGCATAAAGAAGAAAGAAATTTTGATACATGCAAAAACACGGAGGAAAGCAGAGAACAGTTTGCTAAGAGAAATAAGCTAGTCACTAAGGGGCAAATATGATTCCAATTATATTAGATAATATAGAATAACCAAATTCAGAAAGACAGAAAGTAGAATGGCGGTTGGCAGGGCCCACGGAGCAAGAGGAATGGAGAGTTAATGTGTAGTGGGTA
>NW_011494730.1:1299303-1303401 GCF_000754665.1 Bison bison bison
GTGGGTAAGGGGTTTCAGTTTTTCAAGACGAAAAGAAAGTTCTAGAGAAAGACAGTGGTTTTAGTTATACAACAATTAATGTATTTAATGCCACAGAACTGTACACTAAAAAGTGATTAAGACAAAAAAATCATGAAGATGGTACATTTTATGTTATTATTATTATATATATATTTTTTGGCCTCACTGTGTGGCCAACCAGGGATCAAACCCAGGCCTTGGCAGTGAGAGCATGAAGTCCTAACCCCTGAACCGCTGGGGAATTCCCATGTTATTTGTATTTTACCACACACACACAAACAAACCAAAAACGTGATTGCCACAAGTTCCACTCTTGTGAGAGTGCATCCATTCCTGTTTTGCCTGGACCAATCAGACCTATGTGACTTTGAGTAATCCACACTCAGCAGCATCGCAAGCTGCAAGCAAGTGGCACTCAAGGTACATCTGAGCTTAAGAACCAAAAAGTGCTATAGGTGATCTGGCACTTTATAAGTCACAACTGAAAAATGAATTACTTGTGGCTGGTGACTAACAAAATAATTAGCTTAACAGTTCAGTTCAGTCGCTCAGTCATGTCCGACTCTTTGCGACCCCATGAATCGCAGCACGCCAGGCCTCCCTGTCCATCACCAACTCCTGGAGTTCACTCAGACTCACGTCCATCGAGTCGGTGATGCCATCCAGCAATTAGCTTATACTCACTACCAAAAACAAGTTTGCAAATAACAAAAGTGGACAGCTTGAATCAGGTATTACAAAAACTCAAGTTCTGATTTTGGAAGGATTAGCCTCTTTGACTTGGATAATCAGTGCCTTTTGGGAAAAAAAAGAGAGAGAAGAACCTGAATTGGTGTCAGTGGACTTGACAGCCAGTGGTGACTGGAAGAAAGTACAAAGATAGTTATATGATCATCATGGTGGTGGTTTAGTCTCTAAGTCATATCTGATTCTTGCGACTCCATGGACTGTAGCCTCCCAGGCTCCTCTGTCTGTGGGATTTTCCAGGCAAGAATACTGGAGTGGGTTGCAGTTATGTGAATGGTACCTTACAGTTGTACAGTCTACAACCTGTACAACCACACTAAGCTCCCTGAGTGGTTATCAGTGAGTTAGAGGAACACGTAATCACCTCCCAGAGTGCTCAGAAATACAAGAGAGAGGGGATGGACTTCCGTGATTACCCAGGATTGGGACCAAGAGTTTTGTTATTTGAAGATAGCCTCATAGGTGGTTACATGAGGGAGTCTCCAGCTGATATGCGGCCAAATGTATATTTGCTGGTGTGTGTGCGTTTGGGAAGCAAAGGCAAATGTATATTTGTTGGGCCCCTCCACAGTAGGTGAGAGCAGAGGGAAAAGCTTTGTCCCTAGGACCAGGAACTATGTGTGACACCCTTGGCTGTTAGAATGGTGTTCGAACAACTCCCATAGATTAGGGAGTTGTACAACAGTGTACAACACTCTTCCACAACAGATGTGAGGGACTGTGGGCTGTGAGGGTTGGAACTGGATCCTGAGAAGCTGACCTCAGGGGCAGATGAGCCCCGCCCTGTGCAGTGGTTTAGCCTGGTCCTATCCCCACTGTCGCAGCTTCAGGAGGGTCCAGAGCAGGAGTTAAGGGCTCTGGGATCTGTGGGTGCCCTGGGTTCCCTTGTGTGTTGGGGTTGGGGGACACTGAGGAGCCTTCTCGGGCTGTAGTTAGGCCTCCTCTGAGGGGCTGAGCTGGGGTCCAGAGGCTTGGGTTCTGGCCAAATGCCTGCTCCAGTGCTGAGAGCAGTCAGCCTCAGCACCAGTCAGCCTCCCAGCCTGGCTCTTAGTTCTCTAACCCTCCCCTACCCCACCTCAGCTCTCCAGAGCCCTGTCTCGATAGGTCTTTCCCAGGCAGGTGCATAGACTGGCAGAACCCAGGGGAGAAAGCAGCTCCATTCCCTCCCCACGACCCTCTTTGCCCCCTTTTACAGCCTCTTTCCCAGGGGGTCCTTTGTGGAAATGGAGTGAGAATAGAGTAAGCCTCTGGCTCTTTATTAAAGATGTGTGTGTGTCTGTGTGTAAGGAGAGGGAGAGGACGCTGAAAAATGAACGTGTCCCTTTTCCAATTTCCCCACAGCTCCCACCTCCCAGCCCCACTCATCTGTGCAGGTGGACCTCAGGCTTGTCATTAAGTCTCATCTCTGACACCTCAGCAGCTTCCATGCCGAGGGCACCTCTGTCTCCCCTTTCCCTCCCCCGCCGCATTTCATCAGCTGCCTCTGCTGTCCAGCATCCCTGAAGCTGCTCCCTCCCACCCCAGCGCTGGCCCTGAGAACCAGCCCTTCACAAAGTAGCCCCCAGCCCCACTCCAGTCCGGGCACTGAGCTCCTAGAGAATAGGAGGAGAGAGAGGAGGGAACCGGAAGAGGAGTGCAGAGTGTATAACTGAGTCTAAAAAGATCAAGATTAGGGAGGAGACTGTCTGTCCAGCTATTTTATACTCATGTATTCTCTCAGCCACTTGCCCATCAGCCTGTCTCTGTGTGTGTGTGTTTCTTTGATTATTATTTTTTATTCATCCATTCATTCTTCATTTACTGATCAAACCCCAGTCAAACAGAACTGCGAAACAATTTACACGCAAAAAAATTTTCCGAGCTCTGGTTTTGGGAACTTCAATTTTCAGCTAATACTCTCATTCTTGTTTCCGTTCTCTGTCCAAGGATGGTTTATACCATCTGCTTGACTAATACCCACACGAGGCTGCCCACTGAGAATTGTGGGAGGGATTCCCATGGTTTCTCTGCTCTTGAGGGGCCCTCAGTGATGCTTCCTTTCCTACTCCCACACCATCCACATGCTCAGACCTTCCCCACTTTTCTCCCCTAAGCTCCTACCTATTCTGCTCCTCCCGCCAGACCCGCCCCATCAGCCAAGCTCCTACTCCACCCAACCCCCTTGATTTCCCCCCACCCCACCCCGCCTCCGCCCCGCCAATAATCTTTGAGCTCTCCTCATCCTTCTTTCCCTCTGGATTCTGATTTCTCCTTCCCGGAAAGGCCACCATCAACTTTGGATTTGACCCCTGCCTTCTCTAGCTTATATGGGCTTCTCTCTTTCCTGCATCTGTCGTCTCTTCTGCTTCCACCATTTCCTTCCCTTAGCCCACAAACCCCATCCCTACTCCCCCTCTTCCCACCCCTACCAGCCCAGGCTCCTCTCGGCAAAGCCCCATTTCAGAAGGAGGATCTCTTTTCTCCCTCTCTCTATGCCTCCTTTTCACTTCCTGAGTGCGTGAAGTTGCTTCCGTCATGATGGATTCTTTGTTACCCCGTGGACTGCGGCCTGCCAGGCTCCTCTGTCCATGGGATTCTTTAGGCAATACTGGAGTGGGGTGGCTATTTTCTCCTCCAGGAGATCTTCCCGACCCAAGGATCGAACGCGCATCTCCTGTCTCCTAGTACTGGCACGTGCTAAGTAGCTTCAGTCGTGTCCGACTCTGTGCGACCCTGTGGACTGTAGCCCACCAGGCTCCTCTGTCTATAGGATTCTTCAGGCAAGAATACTGGAATGGATTGCCATGCCCTCCTCCAAGGCATCTTCCCGATCCAGGGATCAAACTTGCATCTCTTAAGTCTCCTGCATTGGCAAGCGGGTTCTTTACCACTAGCGCCACCTGTTGGCATGCAGGTTCTTTGCCACTAGCGCCACCTTTCACTTCAGTTCAGTTCAGTTCAGTCGCTCAGTCGTGTCCGACTCTTTGCGACCCCTGAAGCGCAGCACACTAGGCCTCCCTGTCCATCACCAACTCCAGGAGTTTACTCAAACTCATGTTCATCAAATCGGTGATGCCATCCAGCCATCACCTCTGTCGTCCCCTTTTCCTTCTGCCCCCAATCCCTCCCAGCATCAGAGTCTTTTCCAATGAGTCAACTCTTCGCATGAGGTGGCCAAAGTATTGGAGTTTCAGCTTCAGCATCAGTTCTTCCAATGAACACCCAGGACTGATCTCCTTCAGAATGGACTGGTTGGATCTCCTTGCAGTCCAAGGGACTCTCAAGAGTCTTCTCCAGCACCACAGATCAAAAGCATCAATTCTTCGGCACTCAGCTTTCTTCACAGTCCAA
>NW_011494730.1:1303501-1305079 GCF_000754665.1 Bison bison bison
ATGATCTTCGTTTTCTGAATGTTGAGCTTTAAGCCAACTTTTTCACCCCCCTCTTTCACTTTCAAGAAGAGGCTTTTGAGTTCCTCTTCACTTTCTGCCATAAGAGTGGTGTCATCTGCATATCTTAGGTTATTGATATTTCTCCCAGCAATCTTGATTCCAGCTTGTGCTTCTTCCAGCCCAGCGTTTCTCATGATGTACTCTGCATATAAGTTAAATAAACAGGGTGACAATATACAGCCTTCAGTATCACAGTAATCCAAGTCTATGCCCCAACCAGTAATGCTGAAGTAGCTGAAGTTGAACGGTTCTATGAAGACCTACAAGACCTTTTAGAACTAACACCCAAAAAAGATGCCCTTTTCATTATAGGGGACTGGAGTGTTTCTTGACTGGTGTAACAGGCAAATTTGGCCTTGGAATACGGAATGAAGCAGGGCAAAGACTAATAGAGTTTTGCCAAGAAAATGCACTGGTCATAACAAACACCCTCTTCCAACAACACAAGAGAAGACTCTATACATGGACATCACCAGATGGTCAACACCGAAATCAGATTGATTATATTCTTTGCAGCCAAAGATGGAGAAGCTCTATACAGTCAGCAAAAACAAGACCAGGAGCTGACTGTGGCTCAGACCATGAACTCCTTATTGCCAAATTCAGACTTAAATTGAAGAAAGTAGGGAAAACCACTAGACCATTCAGGTATGACCTAAATCAAATCCCGTATGATTATACAGTGGAAGTGAGAAATAGATTAAGGGCCTAGATCTGATAGATAGAGTGCCTGATGAACTATGGAATGAGGTTTGTGACATTGTACAAGAGACAGGGATCAAGACCATTCCCATGGAAAAGAAATGCAAAAAAGCAAAATGGCTGTCTGGGGAGGGCTTACAAATAGCTGTGAAAAGAGGAGAAGTGAAAAGCAAAGGAGAAAAGGAAAGATATAAGCATCTGAATGCAGAGTTCCAAAGAACAGCAAGAAGAGATAAGAAAGCCTTCTTCAGCGATCAATGCAAAGAAATAGAGGAAAACAACAGAATGGGAAAGACTAGGGATCTCTTCAAGAAAATCAGAGATACCAAAGGAACATTTCATGCAAAGATGAGCTCGATAAAGGACAGAAATAGTATGGACCTAACAGAAGCAGAAGATATTAAGAAGAGATGGCAAGAATACACAGAAGAACTGTACAAAAAAGATCTTCACGACCCAGATAATCACAATGGTGTGATCACTGACCTAGAGCCAGACATCCTGGAATGTGAAGTCAAGTGGGCCTTAGAAAGCATCACTACGAACAAAGCTAATGGAGGTGATGGAATTCCAGTTGAACTATTCCAAATCCTGAAAGATGATGCTGTGAAAGTGCTGCACTCAATATGCCAGCAAATTTGAAGAACTCAGCAGTGGCCACAGGACTGGAAAAGGTCAGTTTTCATTCCAATCCCAAAGAAAGGCAATGCCAAAGAATGCTCAAACTACCACACAATTGCACTCATCTCACACACTAGTAAAGTAATGCTCAAAATTCTCCAAGCCAGGCTTCAGCAATATGTGAACCGTGAACTT
>NW_011494730.1:1305367-1337173 GCF_000754665.1 Bison bison bison
GCTGAGTGCCGAAGAATTGATGCTTTTGAATTGTGGTGTTGGAGAAGACTCTTGAGAGTCCCTTGGACTGCAAGGAGATCCAACCAGTCCATTCTGAAGGAGATCAGCCCTGGGATTTCTTTGGAAGGAATGATGCTAAAGCTGAAACTCCAGTACTTTGGCCACCTCATGCGAAGAGTTGACTCATTGGAGAAGACTCTGATGCTGGGAGGGATTGGGGGCAGGAGGAGAAGGGGACGACAGAGGATGAGATGGCTGGATGGCATCACTGATTCGATGGACGTGAGTCTGAGTGAACTCCTGGAGTTGGTGATGGACAGGGAGGTCTGGTGTGCTGTGATTCATGGGGTCGCAAACAGTTGGACACGACTGAGTGACTGATTTGATCTGATCTGATGTACTCCTTTTCCTATTTGGAACCAGTCTGTTGTTCCATGTCCAGTTCTAACTGTTGCTTCCTGACCTGCATATAGGTTTCTCAAGAGGCAGGTCACTTCTTAGATCACTACAGTTAATTAGGATTTTGTCTCCCCTTTTCCATGAAATGGTTCTCACTAGGGTAATCAATGAACTTTATATCTTCAAATCTAATGCTTTTCAGTCAGCTCTTATTTCATTTGTCAACAATGCAATATTTGATATAATACACTTGATTCCCTTTCTTGAAACCTGTTTCTTTATTGTCTTTGAGACATCTTTGTCTCTATGTTCTTATACATTTGTAATAATGTCTTCCTAGCATTTCTACTTAAGAAGTCAGATTGACCTGGCATTCTGCTCTAAAACCATAGAAATGTGGGATAGAAGGCTTTAGGCTTTTTCCTTCCAATTATAAAAAGGTGTGTAGCTGAGCTTGAAAGCAACAAAGATAAATTTTCAAGTATCAAAACAACACTACAAAGTACTTCAGTGATGAGTTGGAGTCAAAGTTCTGTTGCCCATGAAGATGTCGAAATCTAGGCTTTGGGGCTGGACTTACAACGTTAGATGTTGGGGCAAGAGTCAAGACCACAGGCTAGGATTGGGCTCTCTGCATAAAACTGAGGGAAGGAAAGAGCTATATTGTCTGGTAATTTAGGCTTACAGAGCTCTACCTGCCCATTGCCTGGAGGATATGGACAAAAATGGAAACGGGCCACTTAGACCAGCTTAAGAAAACTATTCATGTCAACTGTGAGAAATCTGAAACCCTGGCCTGAGCAATATGTGCTTAGAGGACTAAAATTCTGCACTAACTTCCCAATATAGAAACCCTAATGTCAAAATAGCCTCAGCCTAAGAAAAAATTGATCCAGATCCGATGGACTACAGTGGTCACAAGCAATCTGAAACGTAGTACATAACCCGGGTTGTTTATAGACACCTACAGGAGAAAATTTCCCAGAAGACGTCACAAATAAAAATCACAAAGCAACTAAGGGAATCAAATATCATAAGAGACAGTCTTATATACTTCCTGCTCATTGCTCAGTCATGTCCAACTCTTTGCAACCCCCTGGACTGTAGCCTGCCAGGCTCCTCTCTCCATGGGATTTTCCAGGCAAGACTCCTGAAGCAGGTTGCCATTTCCTACTCCAGTGGATCTTCCTGACCCAGGGATCGGATTCACATCTCCTGCTTGACAGGCAGATTCTTTACCATTGTGCCCCTTGAAAGCCCAATATATATATACACTATTATGTATAAAATAGATAACTAATGAGAACTGACTGTATAGCACAGAGAACTCTACTCAGTGCTCTGTGGTGACCTAAATGGGAAGGAAATCCAAAAAAGAAGGGATATATGTATATGTGTAGCTGATTCACTTTGCTGTACAGCAGCAACTAACATGACATTGTAAGACAGCTATACTTCACCGAAAAAAAGAGAGAGAGGGAGGGACTCTGCAAAACAGAGATAATAGAATAATCAAATAGGATTTTTAAATGCTCAGAGAGAGAAAGAAGCTAAAATATATGAGGCATAAGTAAGACATTATTTAAAAATTAACTGTGAATTTAAAATAAGTTCTAAAACTAGAAATTGTAGTCTTTGAAAAAAATAATTCAGTAGATGAGTTAAACAGTTGTCTAGATATAACTGAAGAGAGAATTGTTGAATTCTAACACATAACACATAGATCAGTGGGGGATTAAAAAAAACAAGATTTAGGACAACAAAATAAGTATCTGGGAAAAAAAGTTAAAAGACTCAGATAATAGTATGGTAAGCTTCAAAATACATCTAATAGGAATTCCAGAAGGAGAGGACAGAGAGAAGGAGGGAAAGACAGTATCAGGAGAGATAATGGCTAATAATTCTCAGAATTGGATGAATGATATGAATTATCAGATTGAAGTTAAATATTGTGTCTCAAGCAAGATAAATTAATAGAATCACACCCAATACATCACAGTGAAACTAGAGAACATGAAGGAAAAATAGAAAATCTTAAAAGCTACCAAAAGAAAATCTTAAAAGATACCAAAAGCTATCAAAAAGAGAAGATGAGATATATCAGAAGGAATGGCAATTAGACCAACAGTAGACTTTTCAACAGGGTTTCCCTGGTGGCTCAGTTGGTGAAGAATCTGCCTGCAATGTGGGAGACCCAGGTTCGATCCCTGGGTCAGGAAGATCCCCTGGAGAAGGGCATGGCTACCCGTTCCAGTATTCCTGCCTGGAGAATTCCATGAACAGAGGAGACTGGTGGGCTACAGTCCATGGGGTCACAAAGAGTCAGACACGACTAGGTGAGTAACACAAACTTCTCAACAGCAACAGTAGATGCTAGAAGGCAATGGAATGATATCAAAATGCTGAGAGAAAATAACTGTCTACTTAGAGTTCTATAGCTGGCTGACCCATTACAAAATGGGGAGAGCAAAATAAAATTATTTCAAAAAGTCTACAAAAACAGCTCTTGCTAAAATAATTATCAAAGGATATTCATTAGCAAGAAAGACATTAAATCCAGAAGGAAAGTGTAAGACATAAGAAACAATAATGTTAAAAATGTTTCCAAATATTAAAAAAAATTTCTTTCATCTCTTCACAAACTATTCCTTTATTTACCCCTTAAATATTGTTTTGTTCAGTTCAGTTCAGTCGCTCAGTCATGTCCGACTCTTTGCAACCTCATAGAGTGCAGCACATCAGGCTTCCCTGTCCATCACTAACTCCCAGAAATTACTCAAATTCATGTCCATTGAGTCGGTGATGCCATCCAACCATCTCATCCTCTGTCGTCCCCTTTTCCTCCCACCTTCAAATATTGTGGTCCCTTCTAATTCTGTCTCCTTCTTCATTATCTTCTTTTTTGATTCTACTTGGGAAGTCATATCTACACAAATGGTTTCAACTATCATCTATAAACTGATGCTTCAAAGGACTTTATTTCTATTCTTGACCTGGACCCATATATACAACTGTCTGAAGGAATCTCTATTTGCATGTCCCAAAGATTCCTTTAATGCACCATGCTCAAAGAGAATTCACTACCATCTCCAAACCCACTCCTCCTCCAGGTTCCTTCTCACAATAACTGGCACCACCATCTACTCAGGGGCCCAGGCTACATATCTGGACATCATGCTCAATTCCTGTCCCTAAATCCAATAGGTTACTTACTTATAAAATGTTTTTAATTTTTTGTTACTATTATTTTTTAGTTTTAGGTGTTTTATGTTTTCTTTTATTTATTTTTAATTGGAGGATAATTGCTTTACAATGTTATGTTGGTTTCTGCCATACATCAACATGAATCATCCATAGATATATATCCACAGGTATACATCCTTAGGTATACATATGTCTCCTCCTTCTTGAACAAAATGTTTTTTAAATCCATCTTTCCTTCTCCAAATCATTCTTTGATTCAGGCCACCCTCTTCTTCATCTTTGACTGTAAAGGCAAGTAAGTTTTTATTTGTAAGCCTTGACTTTAAAAAAGGTGAAACAATTGGCATAGTGCCTGGCATATAGTAACTACTTCATAAATGATAGGTATTGATTTTTTAAATTAAATGATTATAAACACTTTATGAAGTAGGTCCTACTATTGTGCTTTTTGAGTTAAGAGAGCTGATGCTCATGGAAACTAATGTCACTAACCCCAAGTCACAGAGCTTTCTGATTAAAGACTTCAAGCACTTAACCACTGTGCTACACTGCTTCACTTACTAACAGCTATTGTAATCATAGGCAGAGGTGTCTAATTCTCCCAAAAGACCAAGAGCTGTTCAAGGTCAGGGACTGGATTAGAATTGTTTCTATGTTATCAGTAAATATTTGCTGCATTGAATCCGATTGAGAGCTTTAAGGATAGAGTTGATACTGGGTGGGTGCCAAGGATTAATAGAATTAGTGAAGAAATTAGCAGGAAAGGCAGTGCTTGTGGGCAAGAGGTACATCTGTGGGCTTATAGAAAGAGGAACTTGTTGAGTGGGGTACCTGAAGGACACTGTGAGTTTGAGCCTCTGACCCTGGAGCTATTCCTCCTTGGATGGTCTGTCTGGTTTTTTCTGGGGGTGGTGGTGGTGGTTTGGGCAGAGTAGGGATGCAGGAGAACTATGGTGTCATTGAAGAGGCCAATTGCAAGCGTCCCTTGGACTGCAAGGAGATCCAACCAGTCCATCTGAAAGGAAGTTAGTCCTGAATGTTCATTGGAAGGACTGATGCTGAAGCTGAAACTCCAATACTTTGGCCACTTGATGCAAAGAGCTGACTCATTTGAATAGACCCTGATGCTGGGCAAGATTGAAGGCGAGAGGAGAAGGGGATGACAGAGGATGAGATGGTTGGATGGCATCACCGACTCAATGGACATGAATTTGAGTAATTTCCGGGAGTTGGTGATGGATAGGGAGGCCTGGCGTGCTGCAAGCCATGGGGTCGCAAAGAGTTGGACACGACTGAGCGACTGAACTGAACTGAACATTCTTCACTGGATCTCTGGATAGAGAAGAGAGAAATTTAGAGTTCATCTCTAAGGGAGATTTTTTTTTAAAGCCTGGTTAAAGCCAGGTACACAGCATCAGTTGCTTGGTTTTGACAGATACAGCTGGCAATATAAAATGCAATAATGGGGAAACCGAGTAAGGAGTATACAGGAATGCCCAGTACTATCTTTTGTAACTGTTCTGTAATTCTAAAGTTATTAAAAATAAAGCTAAAAAAAAAAAAAAAAAAAAACCAGAAAAGCAAGATATAGCTGAACCAGTGGCTGGAATCCCAGAAAAGTGCAGCCTTTGAACAAAGAAAGGAAAACTTCTCTTGCCCTTGGACAGCTACCTTGCTACTTTTCATTTCATCTATGTAATGGAGAAATATTCTTTTGCAGTGTATCTGCTGGGAATATGGTGATAATGAAATGAGAGAAAGGACAGGAAGGAGGTCAGGACCCCCAGAGCAGTGAGATTCAGGACCAGGCTGTTGGTTCCATGGAGAAGCAAGCCCAAACCTGGGCAGAGGCAGAGGTGAGAATGGGTTCAGTTCTTTCCAATACGTGTATACAGAAGCAGGCTGACTCAAGACCCCTGCCCTGGGAGATAAGGCAGGATCAGCTTGATGGGGCAGGGCCTGGCAAAGACTACTTCCTCACAGATGATGCCCCGAACTCTTAGGCTGTGGATGGCTTATCTCTGGCTCACCCTGGCTTCTGGATCTCCTGGAGACACGGACAGTTAAGAGGAGGTTGAGGGACTTCCCTGGTGGTCCAGTGGTTAAGAATCTGCCTGGCAATGCAGGAGACCCTAGAGACTTGGGTTTGATCCCTGGGTCGGAAAGATTCCCTTTAGGAGGAAATGGCAACTCAGTCCAGTATTCTTGCCTGGAAAATTCCATGGTCAGAGGAGCTGGCTGGCTACTTTTAAGAGTTGGAATTGCAAAGAGTCAGACATGACTGAGCATACATACATGCCCCAGAGCAACTAAACCCATGTACACCACAACTTGAGAGCCCACGGGCTGCGACTAAAGCTCCACAGTATGCGATGAAGATCCCGAGCACAGCAAGTAAGACCTGATACAGCCAAATAAACATTTTTTAAAACACTGTGCTTCTACTGCAAAAAGCATGGGTTTGATCTTTGGTGGAGGAACTAAGATCCCATATGCTGTACAGAGTGGCCAAAAAATTTAAAAAAAAAAAAGAGAGAGAGTGGAAGTTGAGTGGTCAGAGTCCAGTAAGAGTGGTAGCCCAGGTTCTGGCCCCAGAGGACAGATCTTCCCTTTCCCATCCATGGAGGTAGGCAGAAGGGAGACAGCTCGTGGCCAGAGGGACAAAGTAACTTTGGGCTGGGAGTATGAGTGAAGCTGGGTTCTGACAGGTAGAGGCTGAGCATTTGCGTGCGCCTGGGCTCTCCTTTGTATTAATTACCTGCTGACACGGTTTGTGCACCGCTCTCCCTTTGCGCTATTTTAATTAAAGGGATCTCCTCCAAGCAAACCAGCTGCTGTGTAAGTTGTCAACCCATCAGCACACACAGGATGGGTACCGTGGAGACATTAAGTGTGGGAACTACCAACGGGCTCCCCATCTCCTTGGCTCATTTGCACCTCCCTCCGAACCCACCTTAGTAGTAATTGCGGGCAGAAGAATGTTAAGATTGAGAACTTGACTTTGGGTTCAGGCAGGCTTACGTGTGAACTTTGAGTCTGCCACTCTGCCACTAATTCAGTATGAGAATTTGTGCAAACCACTTAACCTTCTAAATCTTGTTTCCTCCTCTGCAAAGTGAGACTAGTAACATGGGGTTGGCCATAAAGTTCGTTTGGGTTTTCTTGCATGACATTATAGAAAAACTTGAACAAACTTTTTGGCCAGCCCAACACTTTTTTTTTGGACACACAAGGATTGTTAGATAATATATATTACATGCTTCATCTAGTACCGCTAGTGCCCAATAACTGTGACTTGTTATTAAGTCTGCTTTCCTGGTCAGCGTAGGATTCTCTCCAGGCCCTTTGTAAGTTCACTACAGCCAGAGGAGAACCTCTAACTAAAACATACATGGCAGGAATCCTATAGCTCTTCTTGATTTTCTATTATTCTATGTAGCATTTTCTATTGTATTATTCTAGGTGCTTCTGAGGTGGCCCTAGTGGTAAAAAAAAAAAAAAAAAAATGCTGACTGCCAGTGCAGGATAGGTAAGAGACATGGGTTCCGTCCCAGGGTTGGGAAGATCCCCTGGAGGAGGGCATGGCAACCCACTTCAGTGTTCTTGCCTGGAGAATCCCATGGACAGAGGAACCTGGCAGGCTACAGTCCACGGGGTTGCATGGAGTCAGACATGACTGAAACGGCTTAGCACACACACATTGTCAATCTTGGTTCAGTGAATCCTTGTTTTCTCAGTAGCTTTGACTCTCATTAAATCATTAGGACCCTGCAGTTCTCTTTCCCCACTTTCCTCCCTTCCCTAGAGGATTCATGTGTGGACTGAGCACTCTTCTTGAGGTTGTTAAAATTTACAAGTGGCCACCCTCATTGAATAAATGGACAAATGAATGGATGGGGAGTGGGTTTAAGGAGAAAGTGATGGCTGAGTTGAGCCCAGAAGGACAATACTTAGGTAAAGAGAGGAAGTGAGGGGAGGGGAGGGTGTCCTAGGCAGACAGAGTACCATGCTTAAATGCCCAAGGATGTTCAAATGCCCTAATCCTGCTGTATTTGAGGAGGTTAAAACAATTCAACTGAACAGAGAGAATGTGTAGAAGGCAAACGGGTAGGTTTGAGAGAAGAGGTAAAGGGGAGGGTGGGGTCCGAGCACAGAGGACCCCCTTGAGCACTCTTTCAGAATTTGGGTTTTATCTTTATGGACAAGGAGAGGCCAACAAATAATTTTATGCAGCAAAAGAATATAGTCAGATTTTTGGACTTTCCTGGTGGTCCAGTGGTGAAGAATCTGGCTTGCAATGCAGGGGACAGAGGTTCGATCCCTGGGCAGGGGACTAAGATCCCACATGCTGCAGAGCAACTGAGTCTGAATCACAACTACTGAAGCCCACGAACCGAACTAAAGAGCCACGATGAAAGATCCCGCAGGACTCAGTGAAGATCCCACAGGCGGCAACCAAGACGACGCAGCTGTCGACTGAAAAGTATAGTCACAACCCGAAAGAAGAGAGTTAGTTATTTGGTGGGAAAGTTTAGGGCTCTGAGCCTGGGAGACAGCGTCTCAGTGGCTCAGGGAAAACTGCTCCGAGGAGGCAGGAGGGGAAGTCAGGCCATATACAAGAATGCAACAGAGAGCAGGCAGTCTGAACGTCAAAGATCAGGTATCAAGTTAAGGAATTTAGCATTCTGTGTATGGGAAGATGCAAGCCTCTGGGCTCACTGAATCCATTCCTTTCACAGCTATCTGGGGCGAATCCTGTTTCCTTGCTCACTTTCCTTCTTGCATCCCCCTAGCTCCTCAGCAATCACAGGTGGGGGTAGCAGCATCTGCTGGATCCCAGTTTGGGGAGCCCTCTTTCACATTTGAAGGCCAGAAATCACTGATGGCTGTGACATTTCTTGTTTATTGATATGGCAGGAGATATTTTCATTTCACACAGCCAAATTAATTGATTAATGAATATAATTTAAAAAAGGATATAGTCAGATTTGGGCTTCCCTGGTGGCTCAGCAGTAAAGAACTCGCCTGTCAGTGCAGCAGACTTAAGAGACACGGGTTCGATCCCTGGGTTGAGAAGATCTCTTGAAGGAGGGCATGGCAACCCGTTCCAGTATTCTTGCCTGGAGAATCCCAAGGACAGTGGAGCCTGCTGGGCTTCAATCCATAGGGTTGCAAAGAGTCGGACACAACTGAAGCTACTTAGCACACACACACGCATCATCAGATTTTCATTTTAAAAAGATCACTTAGGGAGTTCCCTGGTGGCCAAGTGGTTAGGATTCCAGGGTTTCAGTGCTGTGGGAGTTCAATCCCTAGTCAGAGAACTGAGATTCTGCAAGCCTAAGTTAGAACAGATCAGAGTGAGCCCAAGGAACCTGTTAGGGAGGTGTTGTTTGAATTTAGACTAAAGCTGAATGTCTGTTAGGAAGAGAAGTGGAGTTCTTTTAGAAATCTTTAGGAGGTAGAAGCTACAGAATTAATATTGATCAGACATGGAAAGTTGAAGAACACAGGAAGAAGAGGCCAATAATGAGTGGTCAGAGAGGTAAGAAGATGGTGAAAGAGAGTCAATACTTGCAAAGAGAGAAGATGACCAGGGAGAGAGCATTCCAAGAAATAGAGAAGGTCAACAATATCCCATGCTGCCAAAAGGTTCCAACTACAGGGACTGGGAAGTGGACACTGGGTCTAACTCAAAAGCGATGACTGGTGCCCCTGATGGACGGTTGTTTGTGGGTGGAAAGGGCATGAGATCTTATGCAGAAGACTGCAGTGATATGGGAAATGAAGGGGTGTAGTAAGAGGAGGAGACGTGAGTGGAGACAATTCAAGAAAATTGGCTAATGAACAAGAGAGAGACAGGGTGACAGATATAAGAAAATGCTGTACAGAAGAATAACTTATTTCTTAGGATGAAAGAAATATGAGCATATTTCTACAAGAAGAGAAGAATCAAGTAAAAAGCAAGGGACTGAAGATGCAGGAGATGGGGAGATAGTTGATGGAGAAAGTTTCTGGAAGAGGTGGGAGTGAGAATCAATCAGTCAGCAATTAGCTGTGGACACTGCTGAGATGGGAGGAAGTAAGGATGAGAACAAATGTGAGTAGGTTTCTACTGGCAGGGGTTTAGGAAGTTGAAAGTTTTGTTTCTGGTGGTCTCTCATCTATTTGTGATCTCTGCAAAGAAAGAGGTGAAATGATGTTCTGAGAGTGAAGCCAGGGGGTGGTGGAAATGTGGACAAGAGGGTTGAAGCAGCTATTATGGAGAATGACTGGAAACTGACTGGGGGCTTGTGAAAGGCCTTGTGCAAGGCTGAGGCCCAGATGACAGCTTGCCAAACATGCACTCCCAGGATAAAGTCCTTCCTCTCCCCGAACTCACTGTTTTCATCACCCACGTGGGGATCCACTACATACCGCTGGCTTGCAGGGCATGCAGCAGTGAAACCAGGAAAGGAGAAAGGGGCCTGAGGCAGCTGAGTTTGTACAGACGTCCTATGAGATGGCTTTTTAAAAAAAATATTTATTTATTTGTCTGCGTCAGGTCTTAGCTGCAGCAGGTAGGACCTTGCGTTGTGGGTATGGACTCTCCAGTCACAGCATGCAGGCTTAGTTCCTCTGAGGCATGTGGGATCTAGTTCCCTGGTCAGAAATCGAACTTGCGTCTCCTGCATTGCACGACAATTCTTAACTACTGGACCACCAGGGAAGTCCCCCTATGAGATGTTTTTGATGACTATGGCATTGGCCTGAGGGCTGAAGGCTCTCTGAGGACAGGAACTGTGGTTCAGAGGATCCTCAGCTTCTGCTCAGGGACATGGGAGTGCAAACCCCTGGGCATCTGGAGAGAGACAGACAAGGAAGGAGAGGAGAGAGGTCTGTTCTTCCAAACCTGCTTCTGTCTCTCTGCCTCCCTGCCTTGGTCCCAGACAGACTGATTCTCTGCTGACAGCAATGCCTTGGAGCAAAGCAGCAGATTGGTGAAATCATTTACTAACTGAGAAGACCTCCTTTGGCTCTTGGATGCTGAGTGAACTCAACCCTCTTCAAGTCAGAGGGTTCTTTCTTTCAGCAGACATGTGTGCCTCTGCGTGTGTGTGTGTGTGTGTGTGTGTGTGTGTGTACTTGCACATATGTGAGCCTAAGTGGGCATATGTGAGTGTGCTTGTCTGTGATAGCATTCTTATGAACTTGGGTGTGTGTGAGTCTGTAGAGCAATGCGGTAGACTGTGTGTGTGAGCCTAGATATATCTGTGTAGGCCTACAGGGGAGTGTGTGAGTGTGTCTTAGTGGATTTGTGGACCCATGTGAGCATACATACCATTGCTAAACAGTGTGAACTTATGAATCTGTGTGTGCAAGGCTGATGTATGAGAACCTCCGTGTGTCTTCACAGACTTACATACGTGTATGAGCTTGTTTGCCAATAATAATAATTGCTAATATTTGTATAGGGCTTCCCAGGTGGGAAGTCACTGGTGGTAAAGAATTTGCCTACCAGTGCAGGATGCAAGAGATGCTAGTTTGATCCCTGGATTGGGAAGATGCCCTGGAGTAGGAAATGACAACCCATTCCAGTATTCTTGCCTGGAGAGTTCCATGGACAGAGGAGCCTGGTGGGCTACAGTCCCTGGAGCTGCAAAGAGCTGGACAAGACTGAGTGACTGAGCACACACACACACACACACAATAATTGTATTATTCATAGTTTTATATCACATTTACTTGATCCTCACAACCTTTTGAAGAACATAAAATGGAATATTCAACAAAAATCCCAGATACAAGAGTTATATCTATTGTGTACTGGCCTTCCCAGGTGGCACTAGTGGTAAAGAACCCACCTGCCAGTGCAGGATGTAAGAGATGTGGGTTTGATCCCTGGGTTGGGAAGATCCCCTGGAGGAGGGCATGCAACCCACTGCAGCATTCTTGCCTGGAGCGTTCCATGGACAGAAGAGGCTGGCAGGCTACAGTCCATGGTGTCGCAAAGAGTCAGACACAGTTGAAGCGACTGAGCACGCACGCGTTGTGTACTGATAGTGCGTTGGAAAGGTATATGAAGTCTGAGTGTGGGCGTGAGGGTATATGTGGTCAGCCGCATGTGTAGCCAGGCACACAACCACACGCTTCCACAGTCTTGACACAACTGCATCTGTTCATGTCAGAGAACAAAGGGGTACCCTGTGGTCAGCACGGGTGGAGCTCGAATTGGTCTTGATTCTGTCACTGCACACAAAGGGTGGGCGGGGGATGTTCCTAGGAAGTGTGGACATATCCGGTCCTAGGTCAGTCCTTTACCTTTCTGTTCCTTAGATCTGCGTCTTCACCTTCTACTGCCCCTTCTTTAGCCTATAAACTTGCCCAGGTTTTCTCCATTGCCAAACAGGCTTATCTCTCCTCAAGCTGTTATTCAAATCCCTCCTTCCTTTTGCTTCCAAAATTCTTGCAAGAATAGTTGAGGTCAATGGATACTGTCTTCCACGCCTGGCTACCTGGCTTCTGCCGCGCCACTCTTGGGTCTCCGTTGCGGCGCGCAGCCTTTCTCTAGTGCGGTGCGTAGGCTTCTCTAGTGGAGCACAGGCTCCAGGGCACACAGGCTTAGTGGTTTCCCCCGGGGGCATGAGGAAGCTTAGTTCCCCATCAGGGATCGAAGCCGCATTCCCTGCACTGGAAGGCAGATTCCTAACCACTGGACCACCAGGGAAGTCCCCGCCCCACCACTCTTGACAGAGTTACCAGTAAGTATAAATGTCAATCCCAACAGCCTTTCTCATCACTTGTCTGAAACACTCGACACTGTGGACTTTGTGTTTCTCCTGAGACCCTCTCCTCCCTTAGCTTCTATGACAAGGCTCTGTGCTCATTCCCTCCCTCCTTTGTGAGGTCTCATTCTCTGTTCTCCACTTCCTCCACCCACCCTTCAAATGCTGGGGCAGGCTCCAATCTGCTTCTGCTTTAATCTATAAATCTCAACTGTGTCCAAGTCATGTTCTTCCAACTCACTAGTCTGTCTCCTGCCCAGATGTCTCACTTGCAACTCCCACACTTTTATCCTTTCCTATTGGACTCCCTTCCCTCTTCTCATACTCACATTGTCATGTAACCATCACCACTAACCAGCTCCAGAACTCTTTTCATGTTGCTTAAAAACCTCTGTACCCATCAACCATAACTCCGCACCCTTCTCAGCCCCTGACAGCCACCATTCCACATTATCGCCATGGATTTGCCTACTTCATATAACTGACTTGTTTCACTTAGGTGAAATATCCTTAAGGTTTATTCATGTTGTAACACGTGTCAAAATTTTCTTCCTGGGACTTCATTGCTGGCCCAGTAGTTAATAATCCACCTGTCAATGCAGGAAACACAGGTTCGATCCCTAGTCCTAGAAGATCCCACAGGCCACAGAACAACTAAGGCTGTGAGCCAAACTGCTGAGCCCGTGGCCACAACTCCTGAAGCCCGAGTCCTTAGAGCCTGTGCTCCAACCCGCACCAAGAGAAGCCACCACCGCAACCAGAGAGTAGTCCCCTGCTTGCTGCAACTCCAGAAAGCCCGCTTGAAGCAGCGGAGACCCAGCGCAGCCAAAGATAAAGTAAACATTTTTAAAAACATTAGAAAATTTTCCTTCCTCCTTAAGGCTGAATAATAGTCTATTGTATGTATATACCACATGCAATGTATATTTTATATACTTACTTAAGGCTTCCCTGGTGGCTCAGCTGGTAAAGAATCCACCTGCAATGCAGGAGCTGGAGAAGGAAATGGCAACCCACTCCAGTACTCTTGCCTGGAAAATTCCATGGACTGAGAGGCTCCTCAGAGCCTGGTAGGCTACAGTCCATGGGGTCGCAAAGAGTCAGACACGACTGAGCAACTTTGGGTTCCATCCCTGGGTTGGGAAGATCCCGTGGAGAAGGGAAAGGCTACCCACTCCAGTATTCTAGCCTGGAGAATTACACGGACTGTATATTCACGGGGTCGCAAAGAGTCGGACACAACCGAGCGACTTTTCTTCTATACTTACTTAATCTTCACAATTCTGTAAGATAGAGATTACTGTCCTAATTTTTCAGGTGAAACTTAGAAGTCAGTTGAGACTTGGGAGCAAATTGGCTTTCCCTAAACGCAGAACCGGGACTAGAACTCAGCTTCCTTCCTGTTTCTCTCCTCACTGTTCACTTCATTTATGAGACCCCAGGCACAGGCCTCATGCTCACCTGTGATTGAGATTCTAAGATAGCTCATGGTGGTGGTCTGCCTCACACCCCCCTATCAAGTAAATCATAAGCTAGGTTTAGTTACAGGAGACCCAGAGAGAAACAGGTACACAGACCCCACCCAGTCCTGCAGGGACAGAATAGGGGGAGCCCCCGGCTGAGGGTGAGCTTGTTGGGCAGAGTCTCTGGCTCTGGTAGAAGGCAGTGAAACCTGGTTCTGACCTTAGGGGTGAGCGGTGGGGGGATTTCTAGTATGAAAGAGCAGGGAAAGAAGGTGTAGGATTGGGTCGGGAAGCTCCCTATGCAATTGCCAGACAGGTTAGCAAGTTACTCAGTCACATTTCTATGAAGCAAACTGTTCCAGATGGGACTTCAGAGGTGGGTGGGAGCGGGAGGAGGGCAACACGTATAGAGTGCCTTTGCCAAGGCTGGCACGGCTGCAGGCAGATGTGTATGAAGGTGGATTCAGGTATGAGATGTGTCAGAAAGTGTGATGCTGTGCAGAGTGCTCAGTCGTGTTCGACTCTTTGTGACCCCATGGACTGTAGCCCACTAGGCTCCTCTGTCTGTGGGATTGGACATGGCAAGAATCCTGGAGTGGATTACCATTTCCTCCTCCAGGGGATCTTTCTAATCCAGGGATCAAACCCACATCTCCTGCATTGCCGCGGATTCTTTACCGCTGAGCCACTGGGGAAGCCCTGCTGTGCAGGATCAGGCCCCAAATCCAGAGAAGGGGGCAGGAGTCCCAAGCCACCTGGACTTTGTGCATCCACTCCCATCCCCATTCTGGGCCAGCGGAAGGAAGGCATCAAGAGGACAGATCCCATCACATCAAAACCCACATGGCCTGGCTCCTTCATGGCACCCTTCAGCTTGTCTTGCCCTGGTGTAAGCCACCACAGAAGCACCCTGGATGTTGCCTGGTGTCTCATTAATGGTATTACTGATCTCATTAAGTTGATCTTTCTCTTCTCTTTAGCCCCTTAGCTCTGAACTGTCGCCTCAGTGATTCTAAGCCTGAGGCTGAGTTAACCCTTGGTGGCTCCAGCCCAGAAAAGCCTGCAAAGGTGGCTGTTGGTCCCATGAAACAGATTCAGAAAAACCAATCAGAGCTTCCTTTGGGGGTAGATTAGCTCACTAGAACTACTTTCACAAAGCATCACAGACCAAGTGGCTTCAACAACCAAAATTTATGATTTCAGAGTCCTGGAGTCTAGAAGTCTGAGATCAGGGTGTAGGCAGGATTGTTCCTTCTGAGCACTTATGAGGGAAAATCTGTTTCATGCCTCTTACCCAGCCTCTGATGGTTTGCTGGCAATCTCTAGCATTCCTTGGCTTGTAGAAATATCACCCCATCTCTGTTTTCAACTTCACGTGGCATTCTCCCTGTGCATGCCTGTGTCCAGATTTCCCCTCTATATAAGGACACCGACCCTAATGACCTTGTTCTAACTTGGTCACCTCTGTTGAAGACCCTATCTCCAGACAATTTGGATATACTGAGGGCTCCAGTCACATTCTAATATACTGAGGTCTAGGACTTCAATAGTCTTCTTTTGGAGGACAGAATCCAGCTTATAACAGGGGACCATCTTTTGCCCTTCTTAATCCCCCTCTGAACACCACATGTCTTTAGGAAACCCATTTGCATCCCGAATACCATGAACTAAAGCTCAGAAATGACTTCCTAATAGAACATGGTGCCAGATGTGCTAATGGCCAGAGGAGAGAAAAAGGAGAGGAGGAGAAAGAGAAAGGAGAGGAGGAGAAAGAGAGGGAAGAAGAGGAAGTAGAGAAGGAGAGAGAGAATGAGGGAGAAAAGTCACATCTAAACTCATTTTCAGGACCATGCTAGTAAACAAGAAGACCGAAGCAAAGTCTCTCTAAGGACTTGGGGTGAATCTCTTAGCTGGACCCAAACCAAAACCTTGGTCAGGGAAGATGATTTATATTTATACATAAATTTATAATATAATTTATATTACATTAACCTCTGAGCCACCAGGGAAGCCCCCACATTTATGCATGCTGCAATTTATATTAAATAACCTTTCCTTTTACAGACAAAATGTCTAGTGGAAGGAATCACACATAAAAGAGGACATACCATATAATTCCATTTATATGAAAATGAAGATAAGGGAAAAAATCTATAGTGAAAGAAGTCAGAAGTGCTTACCTTTGGGAGGTCTTGATTGGGAAGAGGCATGAGGGAGACTCTCCCGTACCTTATCTGGCAGTGGGGTGGGTATGTACACGTATGTGACACCACTGAGCTTTATTTTATATTTAAATAACCTCACTTTATTATAATTAAATTAGGCCATTGACAAATTAGTAAATAAACCCGTTCCATACTTTTCTTCTCATCTGTGATCGCCCCATACCACTTTTTGGCTCTCAGGCTGTTTCCATACTTTTTATTCTCACAAATGCTCACACGTGTGAAATAATAGAAATATCTAGCATGGTGTCCAGCACACGATAGCAACTCAGAAAATTCAAATTCCCATTATGCTCCTGTGCACATCATGTTCTAGGGCTACAGAATGGGCCGTGTTCAGAGGTGATCTGGGCTCCCTCCTCCCTCCCACCCAAGGAACATGACTCCAGGGTCTGAGGGTAGAAGGTGTACAGGCCCTGGTGGAAGACTAATGAAAAAAAACACATAATATCCCCTATCCCCAGGAACAGAACATAGCCCAGCAGAAACCCCAAATCATAATTAAAAGATGCCCTGCAACTCTCTTGGCAGCATAAATTTTGAAGATGAAAGTAAATGATTAAAATAATTAAACACTTCAAGCTGACAAGCTGGAGCAGAATCTTGCCAGCGGACGTTTGTCAGTAATTAGCTAATTAATCCTGGCGCAGATTATAAGCCATAACAAACCAGTCAGGCTGAACAGAGCCGGCTGCTCTAATTCTTTAAAAAGAATTAGACTTTTTAAAAAGAGAAGGTTGGGAGGAGGAGGAGGAGGGAGCAAGACAGAGGAAAGAAGGAAAAATAAGAAAAAGATATGGCTTTTCTAGCCAGCTATCCTAACCCTAGCAATAGTGTGGCTCCAGCCTATAGGAGGGTTCCTGGAGAGTTCTGGACCTGTGTCTAGGCCAGTGACCCTGTATCTTCGGGGACTTCAACAGAATAGACACTGAGGAGGAGGGGAGGGAGTGTTCTGGCCCCCAAACCAGAAGAAACAGTGGGAAGGAGTCCAGGTAGGAGATGATGTCATATCAAGTGGGTACAGAATTATTCCATTTATTTTTCAGCAGAGGACCCCAACAGTGACAAAGTTCCCATTTGTGTGGAAAGGAATAAGATCCTAAGGATCTTATTCCTTGGAGATCCAAGGGGATCGGGACCCAGCCAAGCAGTCTGGGATCAGGACAGGCTGGAGACTAGTGCTTTCAATAGAAATGTAATACATTTCAATAGAAATGTAATGAAATAGAAATGAAATGTATTACATTTCAATTAATGTAATACATTTCAATAGAAATGTAATGCAAACTACAAATGTAATTAAATAAAGTAAAAAGAAACAGATGGAATTAACTTTAATAATATATTTTATTTGACCCAAAGGCTATCATTCAGCATACAATTAATATAAAACATGTTTTAATGAGCTATTTTACTTTTTCTCAGACTAAGCCTTTAAATTCTGGTATGTGTTTTACACTTAACAGCCCATTTCAATTCGGACTAGTCATATTTTTTGTTTGTTTTTTGGCTGTACTCAGCACGTGGAACTTCCCTACCCAGAGATCAAACCTGTACCCTCTGCATTGGAAGTGCAGAGTCTTAACCACTGGACCACGAGGGAAGTCCCTCTAGTCATATTTCAAGTGCCTAGTGGCTCCTATATTGGATGATACATCTCTAGACAGAAAAAAAGTGGGGAACTGAGATCCTAAGCCCTGGGACAATCTGCAGGAGGGCAGAGGCAGAACAGAGTGACGTGACCTCCTTCTCATCTTTCTCTCCTTGGCTGTTCTTCCACCTAGCTGTGTCTGCTGGCAATTTCCAGCCTAGTTAGCCTCAGCTTCACAGGACTCCAAGGTGAAAGGTTTGGGCAGCTCTTAGAATGGGAGAAAATATTTGCAAACAAAGCAACTGACAGGGATTAATCTCCAAAATATACAAACAGCTCATGCAGCTCACTATAAAAAAACAATGCAATCAAAAAATGGGGTGGGGGAATCTAAATAGACATTTCTCCAAAGAAGATCTACAGATGGCTAAGAAACACATGAAAAGATGCTCAATATCACTACATATTAGAGAATTGCAAATCAAAACTACAATGAAGCATCACTTCACACTGGTGAGAATGACCATCACCAAAAAATCTACAAACAGTAAATGCTGGAGAATATATGGAGAGAAGGGAACTCTCCCACACTGTTGGTGGGAATGTAAATTGGTACAGTCACTCTGGAGAACACTACAGTGGTTCTTTTAAAAACTAAAAATAGAATTACCATATGATCCAGCAATTCTACTCCTGGGCATATACCTGGAGAAACAATAATTCAAAAAGATACATACATCAAAATATTCATTGCAGCACTATTTACAATAGCCATGACGTGGAAGCAACCTAAGGGTCCATCAACAGAGGAATGGATGAAGATGTGGTACATATACACAAAGGAATATTAGTCATAAAAAGAAATGAAACAGTGCCATTTGCAGAGACGTGGATAGACCTAGAGACTGTCACAGAGAGGGAAGTCAGGAAGAGAAAACCAAATATCATATCACTTATATGCAGAATCTAGAAAAACGGTACAGATTAACTTATTTGCAAAGCAGAAATAGAGATAGATGTAGAGAAATGAACTTAAGGATGCCAAGGTGGGAAAGAAGGGGTGGAATGAATTGGGAGAACGGGATTGACACATATACCCTACTAGGTATAAAGCAGATAACTAATGAGAACCTACTGTATACCACAGGGAACTCTGCTCAGTGCTCTGTGGTGGCCTAAATGGGGAGGAAATCCAAAAAGAGGGGCTATGTGTACATGTATAACTGATTCGCTTTGCTATACAGCAGAAACTAACACAGCGTTATAAGGCAACTACACTCCAATAACTTAAAAAAAAAAAAGACGAGGGTCTGGGAAGGACAGAGGAGAGTCCAGAGGGACCGGTCTTCTGCCCTGCTGCATACACATGGGGAAGTGCCATGCTTCTGCTGTACACAGAGCTGTGACTTGCTGTCTGGGAGTGAGTGTGCATCCATGTGTTCCAGAGATGCTCCAGGACATGAGCACTGACCCTCAGAGAGCTTCCTGCAGCTACAGTCCATGTGCAAAGCTCGAGTCCTTCATAATAATCACATCAGGCAATGGACAAGAGATGGCACATTTCACTCCAGTGGAATGTTCTGTTAGGACTGTCAGATGGAATCTATCTCTTAGAAAATAATCAGGATCTTTCCTCTTTCCAATTATTTTATTGTGTAAAAATATATAACACAAAATTTACCATTGTAACCATTTAAGTGTACAGTTAAGTGGTATTAAGTACATTTACACTATCGGGCAACCACCACTATCAATCATCTGCAGAACATTTTCATCTTGCAAACTGTTTGTGAAGTGAAAGTGTTAATTGCTCAGTTGTGTCTGACTCTTTGTGGCCCCGTGGACTGTAGCCTGCCAGCCTCCTCTGTCCACTGAATTCTCCAGGCAAGAAAACCGGAGTAGGCAGCCATTGCCTTCTCCAGGGGGATCTTGCTGACTCAGGGCATGAACCCAGGTTCCCTGCGTTGCAGGCAGGTTCTTTACCGTGAGCCACCAGAGAAGCACTGAGAGAAGGAAAGGGCAACTGACTCCAGTATTCTTGTCTGGAGAATCCCACGGTCAGAGAAGCCTGGCAGGTGACAGTCCATGGGGTCGCAAGAGTCGGACATGACTTAGCGACTACACCACCACCACCGGGGCAGCACTGCAAACAGTTTAATTACTCATTAAGCAAATAACTCTCCATTCACTTGGCCCCTGGCAACTATTATTGTACTTTCTGCCTCTATGAATTTGACTAATCTAGGTACTAATCTAGGTAGTTCATATAGATAGAATCATGCAGTTTTTGTCTTTTGGGGACTGACTTATTCCACTTAGCATAATGTCTTCAAGGGTCCATTTCCTTTTTAAGGCTGAATCGTATTCCAATATGTATACACACATTTTGTTTTTCCATCCATCCATCAATGGTGAGCTGGGTTGCTTTCACATTTTAGTTATTGTCAACAATAGCTAATCAGGATTTCTTCTAACGCAGATGTCACCGCTTCTAGCCAGAGACCAGTCTGTTTCCACTATCATCCTGGTGTAAGCTCCCTGGAGACAAGGATTGAATCTGTCAGAATGCAAAAGGGAGGGAGTGAAGCTCTGGTAAAAGGGAAGGAATAAAAGGACATAGCTTCTGGAACAGTGGCATAGATTTGTTGATGCAGCCACTGACATTGCCCCTACAGCCTGGAGGGGAGGTCTGGGGAGGGAAGAGGAAGCAAGAAGAAGAAGGTGAGTTTTGAGAGTCATGGCACAGCTCAGACTGCAGGACAACAGAAGCCACTTTAACCCCTAAACTTACTACCAAAGATACAAAACACTTCTTTCCCTACCCTCAAAGTTCATCATTGTTCAGACAAGTGCACCTCTCCACAGGAAGGAGTTAAGCTTTTTCATTGTAGACTGAAAGATTCAAGTTTGACTATGTGTCTTGGCCAGTAGCTCTGGGCTCATAATCAAATAAAGCAGCATTACTTAGGTCCAAGAGAGATGCACAGAGGCTCCTGTGCTGGCTCATAGCTCAGAGACGTCTTTGTTAGCTGGGTTGGTCAGGGAAGTCACCAAGGAGGAGAAATGGTGAGTTGTACCATGAAGAAGGGGAGGAATCAGAGAGCAGAGAGGAGGAAGAAGGGTACTTTGTAGGGGAGTTTAATATAGGCCCTCTCCCCCTTGCCCGCTTAGTTCTTCAGAGCTTACAAAGTATGTTCACATGTGTAATCTCATTTCATCCTTATTTAGCTGTAGGATCCCAGAGGTACTGTCTCATTTAAGAGGCAATATAGCATGGTAATTAAGGGTACAGTCTTTGGATTTCTGATTAAATGTGGCAAATGGAATACCTGCATTTATATCTGTTCCCTTAAAAAAGCTCACTGAAATAAAAGTAAAGGAATATAAAAGAGAAAATGGTGGACCACAGCTGTCAACACGTTTTTTAGAAGATGGCAAGTGGATGGAAGAGTTGGCAGAGCTGAGATAGCTACATACTAAGAGCTACAACAAAGGATGCTAAAGAGGAGTCAGCCAATAAGACCCAGGACCAGAGGACAACAGAGGCATTGGAGGCAATGCCTCCAATGAAGGTGGGAACGAGACATGGGGCTAAGAATATGGGAATGGGTTGAAAGTCTGCAATAGAAGCAGATCCCTCCCCTATCGCACAACCAACCAATCATATCTTCCACACTCCGGCAGATTTTATTCTGTTTAAAATATGAACTAGAGATACAAACTATTATGTATAAAATAAGCTACAAGGATATGTTGTACAACATGAAGAATATAGCCAATATTTTATAGTAACTATCCAAGCCAGGCTTCAGCAATACATGAACCGTGAACTTCCAGATGTTCAAGCTGGTTTTAGAAAAGGCAGAGGAACCAGAGACCAAATTGCCAACATCCTCTGGTCATGGAAAAATCAAGAGAGTTCCAGAAAAACATCTATTTCTGCTTTATTGACTATGCCAAAGCCTTTGACTGTGTGGATCACAATAAACTGTGGAAAATTCTGAAAGAGATGGGAATATCAGACCACCTGACCTGCCTCTTGAGAAACCTATATGCAGGTCAGGAAGCAACAGTTAGAACTGGACATGGAACAACAGACTGGTTCTAAATAGGGAAAGGAGTACATCAAGGCTGTATATTGTCACCCTGCTTATTTAACTTGTATGCAGAGTACATCATGAGAAACGCTGGGCTGGAAGAAGCACAAGCTGGAATCAAGATTGCTGGGAGAAATATCAATAACCTCAGGTATGCAGATGACACCACTCTTATGGCAGAAAGTGAAGAGGAACTCAAAAGCCTCTTGATGAAGGTGAAAGAGGAGAGTGAAAAAGTTGGCTTAAAACTCAACATTCAGAAAATGAAGATCATGGCATCCGGTCCCATCACTTCATGGGAAATAGATGAGGAAACAGTGGAAACAGTGGCTGACTTTAATTTTTGGGACTCCAAAATCACTGCAGATGGTGACTGCAGCCATGAAATTAAAAGACGCTTACTCCTTGGAAGGAAAGCTATGACCAACCTAGATAGCATATTCAAAAGCAGAGACATTACTTTGCCAACAAAGGTCTGTCTAGTCAAGGCTATGGTTTTTCCAGTGGTCATGTATGGATGTGAGAGTTGGACTGTGAAGAAAGCTGAGTGCCGAAGAATTGATGCTTTTGAACTGTGGTGTTGGAGAAGACTCTTGAGAGTCCCCTGGACTGCAAGGAGATCCAACCAGTCCATTCTGAAGGAGATCAGCTCTGGGATTTCTTTGGAAGGAATGATGCTAAAGCTGAAACTCCAATACTTTGGCCAGCTCATGCGAAGAGTTGACTCATTGGAAAAGACTCTGATGCTGGGAGGGATTGGGGGCAGGAGGAGAAGGGGACGACAGAGGATGAGATGGCTGGATGGCATCACTGACTCGATGGACGTGAGTCTGAGTGAACTCCGGGAGTTGGTGATGGACAGGGAGGTCTGGTGTGCTGTGATTCATGGGGTCGCAAAGAGTCGGACACGACTGAGCGACTGAACTGAACTGAACTGATAGATGCAGTGTAATCTTTAAAAAGTGTAAATCACTATATTACAAACCTGTAACTTATATAATATTGTACATCAACTATATTTCAATTAAGGAAAAGTGAACCAAGGCTTCCCTGGTGGTTCAGTGGTTGAGAGTCCGCTTGCCAATGCAGGGAACATAGGTTCAATCCCTGCCTTGGGAAGATTCCACAGGCCAAGGGGCAGCTGAGCCTGTGGGCCACAACTATTGAACCCTTGCACCCTAGAGCTCATGCTTCACAAAAAGAGAAGCCGCTGCAATGAGAAGCCCACTCCCACACTTGCAGCAACTAGAGAAAGCCCGAAGGCAGCAATGAAAACCCAGCACAGCCGAAAATAAATTAAAAAAAAAAGTGAACCAGAAAGACTCCAGCTAGGAACACTGGGCTCAGTGGAAATCAGGGGAGAATGTCATAGTACATAGAGGGAAATTGGATGGAAGACGTGAACAGTGAGGCTCTAGGGCCCATGAGACACGGTTTCTAGGATCTTACAGTCAGGTGCATAACCTCTCAGGTGGAGACTGGTGGGTTCTTCACTGGAGAAACTGAACATACAAAAGACCTTCAGATATCCAAAGAAAGATGAGATAAAACAGAGAGAAGAGATTCACAGAAATGATAAAAGAAAATTGATCAGCGCCAAGAAAGCTTCCAGCTTGAAAGGGCCCACAAAATGTTACAAATATATTACATAAAAATAGGCACATACAAGTCTCATTAGCATGACTTTTCGATGGGCAAGGATACCTACACAATCTTAAAAGTTTCCATACAGAAAGGACAGGGTACATACCAAGCACAACACAGAACCAGGAATGGCAACGGATTTCTCAACAGCCTCACTGGAGCAGTGCTTTCAAAATTCTAAAGAATTCTGATAGCAGCCTAGCTATGAATCAACCGTGAGGCAGAATAAAGAATTTTCTGAAATTCAAGATTTCAAAAGTTTTACTTCTCGTATATTCTTTCTTAGGAAAGAATTCTTTCAGTAGCTTCTTAGGAAGCTACTGAAGGATGTGGTCCATCAAAATGAAGGACTAAACCAAGAAAGAAAAAGATGTGGGTCCCAGAAAAGGGGGTACAGTCCAGAAAAATTACAAAAACAATCCCCTGATTCAGATGGCTGTGCAAAAGTCCCACAGAGTATCGTCAACAATCCATATCTATGTGTTCCACATCTGTGGATTCAACCAACTGCAGATAAAAAATATTTGAAAAAAAAAAAACTTCCAAAAAGCACAACTTGAATAGCATTTACACTGTGCTTACAACCATTTATGTAGTATTTACGTTGTATTAGGTACTATAAGTAATCTAGAGACGATTTAAAGTATGTGGAAGAGTGTGTCTAGGTTAAATGCAAATACTGTGCCATTTCATACAATGCCATTTATTGAGCATTGGTGGCTTTCAGTATTTGTGGGAGTCGTTAAACGAATCCCTCAAGAATAACAAGGGAAAACTGTATACATGGGGGAGATGGAAGACTTTAGGAAGGATGCCTCTAGGAAAAACAAAAAGGTGGAATTAATAGATTACCTGATGTGTGTCACCATGCGGAAATTAGCATTTAGAAGGTTTTTCACATTCTGTTAGAGTTTCAGAAGAATTCATGATAAGAATATAGGAAACAGAAAATGGGAGAAAGAAAAAATAACAAAGTCATTAACACAAAGGAAGACAAAAAAATCTGTACAAGAAAGGTTATATAATATTAGTTTTGGCACTGAACCATGTATGCAAAATCAAAAAGGCAAACCTTGAATATTGATTTAATAAATTTTATATAATTATATTAGAAGGATGTAAGAGGGAGAGGTATGAATGTGCTGTAAGAATATTAAATTATTATCTTTCATAATAGATTAAGACCTAGCATAAAATGCATATTATTTAGATCCTCAGAGGTAAATGTCAGTTGTTGTTCAATCATTCAGTCATGTCCAACTTTTTGCGACCCCATGGACTGCAGCTTGCCAGGCTTCCCTGTCCTTCACCATCGCCTGGAGTTTGCTCAAACTCATGTTCATTGAGTCAGTGATGCCATCCAACCATCTCATCCTCTGCTGCCCCCTTCTCCATCTTTCCCAGCATCAGCGTCTTTTCTAGCGAGTTGGTTTTTCATATCAGGTTGCCAAAGAATTGGACCTTCAGCTTTAGCATCAGTCCTTCTAATGAATGTTCAGGGTTGATTTCCTTTAGGATTAACTGGTTGGATCTCCTTGCTGTCCAAAGGACTCTCAGGCATCTTCTCTAGCACCACAGTTTGCAGGCATCAATTCTTTGGCCAGTAGGCACAGCTAAAATGATTTTAAATGGTTGCCTTGAGGAGTAAGACTTGGGGGTGGGATATGACTACTGTCTTTTGTGATAAGACTTGTAGTACTAGTTGGCATCTTGAAACCATGTACATATATTGATTTGCTTTGAAAAAAATCATAAAAGACACATACAATGGAATATTAGTCAGCCTTTAAAAAGAGGAAAATTCTGACAATGCTACAATATTGATTAACTTGGAGGACATTACACTAACTGAAATAAGCCAGTTATAAAAAGAGACAAATACTATGTGATTCCCTTTATATGAGGTAGAGAATTCAAATTCATAGAAACAGAAAGTAGAATGGTGGCCACAGGGCTAGTGGGCAAGGGGAATGGGGAATTGTTTAATGAGTATGGAGTTTCAATTTTGCAAGATGAAAAAGAGTTTTAGAGATGCATAATGGTAATGGTTATATGACACTGTGAATGTACTTAATACTGCTGAATTGCACACTTAAAAATGAGTAAGGCAGCAAATTTTATGTTTATTTTACCACAACTTAAAAATATAAATAATTTAAAAATTGGTTAATATGATCAGTTTTATGTGTTCAGTTTAGTTCAGTCACTCAGTCGTGCCCGACTCTTTGCGACCCCATGGGCTGCAGCACGCCAGGCCTCCCTGTCCATCACCAACTCCCAGAGTTTACTCAAACTCATGTCCATTGAATTGGTGATGCCATCCAACCATCTCATCCTCTGTCGTCCCCTTCTCTTCCCGCCTTCAATCTTTCCCAGCATCAGGGTCTTTTCAAATGAGTCAGCTCTTTGCATCAGGTGGCCAAAGAATTGGAGTTTCAGCTTCAGCATCAGTCTTTCCAATGAATATTCAGGACTGATTTCTTTTAGGATGGCCTGGTTGGATCTCCTTGCAGTCCAGGGGACTCTCAAGAGTCTTCTCCAACACCACAGTTCAAAAGCATCAATTCTTTGGTGCTCAGCTTTCTTTATAGTCCAACTCTCACATTTGTACGTGACTACTGGAAAAACCATAGCCTTGACTAGACAGACCTTTGTTGGCAAAGTAATGTCTCTGCTTTTTACTATGTTGTCTAGGTTTGTTATAACTTTCCTTCCAAGGAGTAAGCATCTTTTAATTTCATGGCTGCAATCACCATCTGCAGTGATTTTGGAGCCCAAGAAAATAAAGTCTGTTACTGTTTCCACTGTTTCCCCATCTATTTGCCTTCAAGTGATGGGACTGGATGCCATGATCTTAGTTTTCTGAATTATGTGTTTTAAGCCATCTTTTTCGCCCTCCTCTTTCACCTTCATCAAGAGGCTCTTTAGTTCTTCACTTTCTGCCATAAGGGTGGTGTCATCTGCATATCTGAGGTTATTGATATTTCTCCCGGCAATCTTGATTCCAGCTTGCACTTACTCCAGCCCAGCGTTTCTCATGATGTACTCTGCATAGAAGTTAAATAAGCAGGGTGACAATATACAGCCTTGATGTACTCCTTTCCCTATTTGGAACCAGTCTGTTGTTCCATGTCCAGTTCTACCGGTTGCTTCCTGACCTGCATACAGATTTCTCAGGAGGCAGGTCAGGTGGTCTGGCATTCCCATCTCTTTAAGAATTTTCCAGAGTTTGTTGTCGTCCACACAGTCAAAGGCTTTGGCATAGTCAATAAAGCAGAAGTGTACTTTACCACAATGAAAATTTTTTTAATTAAAAAAATGCAGCCTTTGATTCAGATTTCTAAAAGATTGGAATGTAGGGATTAAATGTAAACTCCAAGAGGACAGGGAGTTTTGTCTGTTGCTCACTGCTATATCCTTGGAATCTAGTACAATAATCACTCAATAAACAAATACGCTGAGCACTCAATAAATGCTACCTATTTTTATTCTTTATATTTGTCTTCAGGACACATCCCTTCGTGCTGGAGCAACAGCACTGCTTCTCATCGTGTATGTACAACATGTGCATACACATGCACACAAGCATGCCTAAGTCTAGGGCATATTTCTCCAAGTACTTGCTGAACAAATTAGGAATGACTCAGCAACAAGCATTATTACGCCATTTTTCAGGTGAAGAAATTGATTTCAACCTTGCTCTTCAGACTCCAGGTCTGGTGTTCTTCCTTCAGCAGGCAACAGTTGAAGAGTTGTAGAGGCACAGAGCTGAGAAATCACCTATAATTAATAGGAATGACAAATAGATGTGTTTGGCTGGAAAAGAGGAGGACTCATGCAGGGGAGGAGTGGGCAACAACTCTGGTGATTTGAAT
Source organism: Bison bison bison (assembly GCF_000754665.1). Taxonomy (NCBI): domain Eukaryota; kingdom Metazoa; phylum Chordata; class Mammalia; order Artiodactyla; family Bovidae; genus Bison; species Bison bison. The sequence goes on from NW_011494730.1 coordinate 1,332,631, forward strand.
GCTTGTCAGATGGTGGGAGAGAGCCTTGAATGTCAAGTGAGGGGGCCTGGAAGTTATTCAAAAGCAATGTAGAGCCATTAAAAGTCTTCATAAGAAAGACCTTTCAGGATGCTTCATTTGGCAGCACTATACAGATTGTGCTGGAGTGGGAGGCTAGGGCATAAACACTTCTTATGAGGCTGACACATTGAAATTATAATGTTCTAAACTGGCACAACAGAGACAGTGGCAGGAATAATGAAAAAAAAATCGATGGAATTTATAAACCTCTAATGGAGAAGGCAATGGCAACCCACTCCAGTATTCTTGCCTGGAAAATCCCATGGATGGAGGAGCCTGGCAGGCTGCAGTCCATGGGGTCGCGAAGAGTCAGACGTGACTGAGAGACTTCACTTTCACTTTCCACTTTCATGCATTGGAGAAGGAAATGGCAACCCACTCCAGTGTTCTTGCCTGGAGAATCCCAGGGACGGTGGAGCCTGGTGGGCTGCTGTCCATGGGGTTGCACAGAGTCGGACACGACTGAAGTGATTTAGCAGTCAGACAAATGAAAAATGGAGGTGGTGGTTTAGTCGCCAGGTTGTATCCAACTCTTACAACCCCATGGACTGTAGCCTGCCAGGCTCCTCTGTCCATGGGATTCTACAGGCAAGAATACTGGAGTGGGCTGTCTTGAAATGGAGAGAAGATACAAATTACCAGGACCAGGAAACAGAGAAAGGTTATCACTATAAATCCTAGAAAAATTAAAAGAATAATAAGGGGGTACCACAAACAATCTCTAATCAATTTGACAACTTGGATAAAAATGTGATTTCTTTGAAATACTCAAGAAGAAACAGATAACTTGAGTAGCCTCATGTCTGTTAAAGAAACCACATCTTGTTTTAAGGTAAAGGGGGATGTGCCTATTACTTCCCACTGTTTGTTGCATCAAGTCTCAGCATTCAGTGCTACCATCTCACTCATCTGGGTCATTCAAAGACTAGCTTAAGCTAGTTTGAAGTAGGCTTCCATTTTTTCTGTGGTTGGAAGAATCATGAATAATCCAGGTCTTAAACACTACTTCCAAGACGACAGAGCCGGTGGCATCTGTCCATGGTCCTAACTGTGTGCCCCTCCCTATTCACTGCTTCAGCATGAAATCAGGGCCACTGAGTTCATTCTCAACCCCAGGCACCCTGTACCCTGTTGATTCTGTTCATGGTTTTGACCACAATCTTCATCTGCCACCACAGCCCTTGGAGTCAATATCAGAGCTTAGTCACATTTTCCAAATTTGGGAACTCAAGAAGATGCTCGCTCCCCTTCTGCATGTAGCTTCAGAGACCTTTGGTGGTCCTGCAGTATGAAACTCAAGCAAAACTGAGGCCAAGCTCTGTAACAGAAGGCATAAACAACTCGAGACAGAAGGCCAGCCATCAGTAGACAAGTCCAGGCCCCTAAAGAGAAGTTCGGCAAAATCAAGCAGAAAATCAAGGCCACTACCAACTGGGCAGAGCTCCGGCCTTGGAAGAACAGGAGAGAAAACTAAAGAAGGAATTCTGCCATGTGGACCATGTACAGTTTGAAGCAGTGGAAGAAGTCACAGCCTGGCAGGTGTAAGAATGCCAAGGGCATCCTTAGATACCATGTGACAAGCTTATGATAGAACCTCTAAGTCCAGATGGACCTTGTTGTGGGAAGGAGATGAATCTGAGCCTGTCTGGTTCCCTTGATGGAACTCTACAGTTTACTTACCCAAAGGGAACCCAGTACTATGGGCTGAGTTTTCTTGGAGGCAGAACTTCTCCAGGTCAGGGAAAACACCGAGGCACTTGCTGTCACTTATACATGACCCGAAAGAGATGAAAAGAGAGACAGGAGTTGGATCAGCCAGAGAGGGCTTCCCAGAGTGGGTGCCTCTTGGGGAGAGTGGAGAGTCAATTTTCAAATAACATTTTTTAGTTCCTATTATGTGTCAGGGTCTGCAAAATGCTTTTTCGCACACTTCCTTTTTTAACTCAAACAATCCAGTGAGAAGGCTATTTTTATCCTATACTGTATTTTTCAGGGTGCTCCAGAGAACAGAATCAATAGGATATATATAGACATATATATGAGGAGATTTATTATAGTAATTAGCTCACATGGTTATGGAGGCTGAGAAGTCTCACAGTAAGCTGTTAGCAACCTGAAACACCAGGAATGCTGGTAGTATAATTCAGCCTGAGACCAAAAGCCTGACCACCAGGAGCTCTGATATTTAAGGGCAGGATAAAATGAATGTCCCAGCTCAAGAAGAGAGCAAGAGAACTTACCCTTCCTTTGTCTTTTTGTTCAATTTGGGCCCATCAACAGATTGGATGCCCATCTATGCTGGTAAAGGAAGATCTTCTTTACTCAGTCTACTGATTCAAATGCTAATCTCTCCTGTAAACACCCTCACAGACTCACTCAGAAATGTTTACCAGCTATCTGGGCATCTCTTAGCTCAGTCAAGTTGACACACAAAATTAACCATCTCACACACACACACACACACACACACACATGGAAACCAGAGCCCAGAAGGGTAAATGATTTGCTCAAGGTCATATGGTCAAATATGTGGCAGAGCCCTTGCTTTTTCTATTGCATGATGTAAGCTACAACTTGAACCCTGCACCTACTCATTCACACTGGATCCTCCAAGCAGGAAGCGCATTTTGGAAAGGCCATCTGCCTTTGTATTGGCTGGCTGCACCTACCATAGCTGAATGAGGTAAGTACCAGCCATGCTTCCTCTTTTGGTCAAAAGAAGCTAGAGGTGCTCTGAGCACACATTAGGCCTGGCAGCTGGAGGAGGTTTGGAGACTTCAGGTAGCAGGGAGGGGGAGGAAACCTCTGTAGAGGGAGGAAGCTGGTGGGGACGGAGGTGGGAGAGGGCTGGTTCCCTGCTGCTCCCAGAATGATTCTCACCTGCCAATCGATGGCAGGAGACTCACGCAAGTGCTAATCAGCTCCATTGACACACACAGGTTGGGGCTACAATCCATTTTCACATGAAATGGCAGATCGATTCCTCATTCTCTACAATCCCTGACCAGTTTCATCAGGCCATCTATCCTTGAGGGGCTGAGATGCTGAGTTAATTCTCCACATCTCTAGCCACCTGCAAGCTTTGGCCTTCTGTATTCTCCCCAGAAACAATCTCACTCTCCAAACCATTGCCAGGTAGAGCACTACAGTGGAACTCTGGGCTGGGCCTCTAACAGACCTTGGTTCCAGTCTCAGATCACAGTCTAATAGTACGACTCTGGACAAGTCACCTCACCTCTTCCAACTTCAATATTTCTCATCTGTGTAACGGGAATAAATTTCAGATCTGCAGGGTCACTGTGAGGATCCCAATTGTATCTACTGAATGTAAAGTTGGGAAACACTGTAAAGTGTAGCTAATATAAAGCACAGGCTAGGAGAATAGGCTATTTCCCTAAACCTGGCCCTCCCACTTCACCTCAAGCCCTGTTCTTGAGATCTGACAATTTTGGGAGGGAAGATCTGTTGACATAGGTCTGCTACTGCTAAGTCGCTTCAGTCGTGTCCGACTCTGTGTGACCCCATAGACGGCGGCCCACCAGGCTCCCCCGTCCCTGGGATTCTCCAGGCAAGAACACTGGAGTGGGTTGCCATTTCCTTCTCCAGTGCATGAAAGGGAAAAGTGAAAGTGAAGTCACTCAGTTGTGTCCAACTCTTAGCAACTCCATGGACTGCAGCCTACTAGGCTCCTCGGTCCATGGGATTTTCCAGGCAAGAGTACTGGAGTGGGGTGCCATTGCCTTCTCCGAAGAATGGAGCAGACATGAAGAAAACGTAGAGGCAGGAAATTAGGAGGCTCTAAGAGACAGAAATGAGGGGAGTTGCTCCCTGATGATTTCTTAGTTCCCAGTATATTATTGAGTGTACCTGTTGGAAGTGGGTTCAATGAGTTTTGCCTGTGTTCTTCCAATGTAAACAACCCTTTATTAAGCTGGATTGAGCACATTTCTGTTCTTTGCTGCCAAATAGCCCTCTACCTAAAACAGACCTCAAGTGAGCAACTGCTGCTTTAAGTTTCTTTTTTAGCCATCAACCCACTCCAGTGCTCTTGCCTGGAAAGTCCCATGGACGGAGGAGCCTGGTGGGCTGCAGTTCATGGGGTCACTAAGAGTCAGACACGACTGAGCGACTTCCCTTTCACTTTTCATTTTCACGCATTGGAGAAGGAAATGGCAACCCACTCCGGTGTTCTTGCCTGGGGAATCCCAGGGATGGGGGAGCCTGGTGGGCTGCCGTCTGTGGGGTCGCACAGAGTCAGACACGACTGAAGTGATTTAGCAGCAGCAGCAGCAGTGAAAACATTGACACATTAAGTGGGACAGTTACAAACACTGAAATGGAAGTTGGCCACGGAAAAGGTCTACTGAAGTGTTTCTGAATTAGCATCTCTACATAGCACATACCCTGCAGGTGAAGTATCACTCACTCACTCATTCAAAAGTGTTTGGTAAATATCAAGTAATACAGTTACAGATATCTTTAA
>NW_011494730.1:1337273-1339773 GCF_000754665.1 Bison bison bison
TATCTTTAATATGTACTGAGGATACAGTGGGAGCGATACAAACTCTCTGGGCATATGAAGCTTGCATTCTGTTCAGTTTTTCTCATATAGAAAATGCAAACAGTAGCAGTATTAAATAACCAAAACACATTTAATTTAAACAATAATCAAACAATTTAAATATACATATAGGATTTAATGTGTCTTAAAAGCTGTTATATATTCTCTTCATATATAAATTAATTCATTTAATTCTTACACCATTTTTATAGGCAGATGTTATTATTACATATGTTTTAGAGATTAGAAAATTGAGGCACAGAGAAGTCAAGTACTCTGCCTAAGGTTATAGAGTTAAGTGTTGAATCTGAGATTTGAACCCAATCTGCTTGGTGCAAATCACCCATGGACTTAACCACTACATCATACTATCAGTACAAATGAATAACATCCTAAATTAGACATGAACCTTCATCAGTTCCCCTGGTCTCATCCGGGCTCAGATGAAGGCCAGGAAATGGAGCAGATCTAACAGGTCATGAAGAAAGGAGAGCCTCATCAGCTACCGCTGGAGCCAGAGCAGTGCACAAAACTTGGGCCCAGGGTATTGGGAAAGAGCCCTGGCCGCTACTCATCCTACCCTGGGCTCCACATAGCCACTGGAACTCCCCAGACCTGCCAGCCTGCTGACCTCTCCAGGGAGATTCCTGGTAGAGACGCTAAGTCACTCACACGGATAGCTGCTTGCCTCAAAGAGCAGACCACCCAGCCCAGGGCCCGCATCTTCTGACTCTGCTCTCACTTCTTTCTCTTCCAGAACATTTATAGCCAGCTGCTCTGATTCAGAAGTTTTCTCACATCCAAGCCTTCCTTAGCAGCCCCTGTCCTGACTGCGTTATTCCCCACCAGATGATGCTAACAGCCTCGTCATTGGTCTTCTGGGGTCGAGTCTCTTCCTCCAATTCTTGCTCTTCACAATGGTTACAACAACTTTTCTCCAATGTATCACTGACTAAGTTGTGCTCTTGCTTTAAAAGCAGTGGCTCCCTTTAGGATGTTCCCATTTGGGGAAACTAAGTGAAGGATGTCTTGGAACTTTCAGCACTATTTTGCAAGTTTTCTGTAAATCTAAAATTTGTTCCAAGGCAAAAAGTTTATTTTAAAGCACAATGGCTCACCATGCCCCTTACCCTGACGTTCAAGATCCCCTGGCACACCCCTGCCCCCAGCTGCCTTCCCATCATTTCTCGAAGATGCCATCTTTTGGGAACCCCAGTATCATTCCATTGTTTGGAATGTTCTTCTTTACATCCTCGACTTTCTTCCCTGTTAGCCCTATGAGTTCTCAGTCAGTTGTTTTTATTTATGACACCCTTATGCAGCATTGTGTGCTACTATTTATGCAGTAATAGTTATAAAACTATTACTGCATCTTAAAATATTCTTAAAATCTTAAAAATATTAATTAATGTAATCTTTACAACAACCCCATAAGGAAGGTAAACATTTTACACATAGGGGAACTAAGGCAAAGAGAAGTCAAGTAACCTACCTCAAATCACACAGAATTGGTATTCAAACCCAAGCACTCTGAGTCTAGACTCCAAGCTCTTAACTAGTACACTGTGCTGCCTTTTCAGCTTTCAAAATTCACCTTGAGCATCATCCCTTCTGGAGCCTTCCTTGATGCCTTTCCGATAAAGTTACTCTTTTCCCCACCCTCAGGTCCTAAAGCTCTTTTTATATTAATTAATTCACTAAAAATTAACCAATCAATCCATCCATTCACTCATTCATTCATTATGCATTGATACATATTTGTTGAGCACTCACTATATGGCCAGTCATTCTTCTAGGCACTGAGAATCCATCCACCTAAAAGCAGTCTGTGCAGTCCTATATAGGAATTATTTGTTGATGTCTCTCTTTCTCCCTGGGGACTCCCCCTTGAAACTGCTAATCTTTGTACCTCCTTTAGAATCTTGCACTGTACCTGGCACGCAGTCTGTCCTCAGTGAATGCGTTTTGGGAATAAATGAATAGTCAATCAAGAATGGTGCTGACAGTAATGACAGTGTCAACCATTCAGATGAGTCTGATGTGCGACTGTGACAGTGTGGGCCAGGGGCTGGGTACCTTGTCGCAGTCAAGCCCCAGGCCAGGAGGCTCCTGGGGAGATGACAAGTACCTTCTGTATGTAGACCAAGCCGTTGTTGTCACTATGAGTGCTGGTGTTATGCTACAGCGTGGCAGATGCCAGCAGCAAGCTGGCCCGCCACACTTCCTCATGGCACAAGCATCGGGGAAGCAAATGCTTTCAGAGGAGGAGCAGAGAGGACCAGGCTGGGGATGGGCTTTCAGCCTGGACTCTTTGCAATCCAAACATCACTTCTGGGTGGCTGGAGTCAAGGCATGTTTGTCTATTGTCTTGTCTCTGCAGTCCAAAGCCCTAGATATATCAAGGAGTGGGGGTATAGAAGAGGGGTCCTTTGGAGCAGGAACCATCAGATTAAAGGGCCCC
>NW_011494730.1:1339873-1357472 GCF_000754665.1 Bison bison bison
GCTCAGAGGCTTACCGTGTGATGGGAAAATTAGGGGTGGGCTCCAGGTGGAATATGGGTTTGCAGTGAAAATGGGAAGGGGACAGATAAGGCAGAGCTTAACATAGCCCTGAATTCCTTTATTTTTCCAAGCCCTGGGAGGAGGTACACCAGGCTTCCTGGTTCTATTTAATCTCCTTGGGGACCAAAAGTCAAACGGCACAAATGATATTTCTGATGTTTGTGCAGAAATCTCATAAGTCCTCTTTGACTTTTCCTAAAGGATCCCAGAATCACTGTATTTAACGATTACAGGCTTCTTGGGACACTGGAATTCTCTAAAAGTCATTAGGTCCATCCCCCTGCCTCTGGGCAAGAGGATGAAATAGTTATAGGTGGTAAATAGCAGTTACATGCCAATGACACGCTTGGGGCTGTCAGTTTCAGACAGTTCAAGGTAGCAACAGGTCTCTAATTATGGACCACTTCAATTCTACTGGGGCTGCATCAGCTCCCGTGGGACCTGCAAGAAGAGTTGTATTTTGACCATCAGCAGACATGACCACTTTGGTCCCTGGGGGTAATGCAAGGAAGAGAAAGGTGTCATTTGTCTGACAGCTTCCAGGATGCTGGAACCTACTGCTAAAAACACCAGCCAGCTCTGGTGTTTGTGTTTTAGGCCAATCCCACAACCCAGGGATGGGGGGTAGGGAGATTTTCCAAGGACAAGTCTTTCTTTCCAGATGGAGAAACTAAGGCTTGGAGCACAAGATGTAGTCATAGACTCTGTCCAGTCTCTAGGTTCCTGATTATTAACTTAACCTCTTCCCTAGGACTGGTTCGATCTCAAAACCTTCTAATTGAAAGCCAAACTTCTTTTTCCCAGATCAGTAGTAGGGAAGCAGAAAAGAGAATTTGAAAGTTTCAAAGGTTTTTTATCCATCTTAGATGCTTAGAGGCTCTTTTCCTCTAAGACTGCTTCTATCACCTCAGGGTACCTCAGCCAGGAGAGATACTGCTTTTCGGGGTTTCCATTCTGAATCCGTGCAGTTCATCCATTTGTACTTTAATCTTTCTGTGGCTATCCCAAACATAACATCATCCATCCCTGGCCTTCTCCCCTGTCCTGCTTCTCCAGCTGAGACTTGGATGGGTTGCCTTCCCGCTTCTACACTTTGGTTGGTACCCTGCATTCTGTCTGGCCTCACTTCCCTCTGACCCAACTTCTCCTGTAATGAACTTCCTTCTGATACACCCTTGGTACATCCACTCCCACAGTGGTGGACAGCTCTCATGGACATTTCTTACTATGCACTGACTGGTCCTTTGCATAACTGACAGATAACTCTGGAGGTTGAATAACTGCCTTTGAAGATGGTGAATGCATATTAGTAATATCACTTATTAAATGCATACTGTATGTCAGGCAGTAGGCTAAGCACTTTGTTTTATCTCATTTCATCCTCACAACTCTCTGAGGTAAGTGCTATTATTTCCCATTTTGTAGATAATGAAATGAAGGCTCAAAAATGTTGAGCGTCTTGGTCATGGTCTTCCAGCTTGTCAGTGGTAGAGCCAGGATCGAAACTTTCACTTGTTTTATGTCCAGATAAAAGATTTTAACCACGATTTCCATCGTGTCTCCAAGTCGGAGGCACTGAGTTTTCTGAAACATGACAGACATCACTGGTAAGCACAGAGATCATTTTATGGACATCCAAGAAACATGTGTTTGGAAGAAAGCTTCCTGACCTGACATAGAAGGTGCTAAAAAGAAGTATGATGAGGGAATTACCTGGCAGAACAGCAGTTAGGACTCCCTGCTTTCACCGCCAATGGCACTGGTTTGATCCCTGCTCAGGAAACTAAGATCTTGCAAGCTGTATGGTGTGGTCAAAAAAAAAAAAAAAAAAAAAAAAGAGGAAAGATAAACATCCAGGCTGAAGTAAAAGTAGGTACTATGAAGGCCAAAGATGTGATATAGAAAGGTGCTTTGTACAAAAGGATGAGGATTTAAAAATGCTGCTTATGACTTCAAGTGTCTAACCATCAATTAAATATGGAAGACAAAAAAATGAACTGTTTAAATGATGTATTTGCCCAACTGGGATGAACAGCCTCAGAAGTACCACCAAGGCTGAGAAGAATGGGACTGGAAAGTGGAAGAGAGTATTTTACACAATGTGGTCCTAATAAGACCAAAACCTGGGGACTATCAGGCCTGTTCCAGACGGGCAGGTGGCATCTTTCAGATGTAATCAAGGAGGCAAGGGCAGCATTGAGAGATGAAACCAAGGACATCCAATAAGCAGCAGTGGTTGAATGTCACGACCAGCCTATGAGGCAAAGACAGGGCCAACGGGGAAGCTATAGTCAGTGAAGGTCTAGCAGAGTGTGCCAGGCAAATGGGTTCTGACTGGCAGAAGCAAATGAAACTGGAGACATGGAAGCTTGAGGAGGGGGACAGTCATTCAATTAACCATGGTTCTGGCAGATGGTCCCTTGCTATTGAGACATCTTCCTATCACACTGTGTATTATTTTAAAAGTGCTGACTTGCCTCATGCAATGAAAAGACATACTTTGTTCAAAATAAATCCATCTACTGGAAGGAGTGTGGTGCAAACCAGAGAACAAGAGATACACATTGGTAACAGGTGTGAATTTTACTCTACAATAGTCACGCATAAGAAGTGGTACATTTTTCTACATTTGATAAATATCACGTAAGCCCTCACTCACTCTGGTCAAAAAGAAATTCAACTTCAGAAATGTTTTGGCAGACTCTCCCTCTTCCTATGGCACCCCACTCCAGTACTCTTGCCTGGAAAATCCCATGGATGGAGGAGCCTGGTAGGCTGCAGTCCATGGGGTCGCTAAGAGTCAGAGATAACTGAGCGACTTCACTTTCACTTTTCACTTTCATGCACTGGAGAAGGAAATGGCAACCCACTCCAGTGTTCTTGCCTGGAGAATCCCAGGGACGGGGGAGCCTGGTGGGCTGCCGTCTCAGGGGCTGCACAGAGTCGGACACGACTGAAGCGACTTAGCAGCAGCAGCAGCAGCAGCCCTCTTCCTAAGATCACACAAAAATTCTGAGTAAAGTACGCAGGCTTCCCTTAGGTTCCCCAGATACAGAATCTGAGATAGGGATTCTTGTTCAGGTGATTTATTCCGGAAGTGGTTTCTGGAGAGAGGGAATGAGAGAAGCAAGATGGGACAGAATAAAAAGCTGGAGAGAATGCAGTCTCAACTGGTTCTACAAGAAAGCTCTGGAGCACAAAATGGACCTCAGAACTAGTTACCCATTGAGGCAAAAGAACCAGTCTTTTGTATCCCTGTGTCAATGAGTTATTGCTCAAGGTGGGGTGCAGCCTCTCAGGTGAGGGGATAATAGGTCTCTAGAAAAGAGGTAGCTTTTCTGGGCTGACTGTTTGTGTCCTCTACCCAAATTCATATATTGAATCCCTAACCACCAGTATGATTATACTTGGAGACAGGGCCTTTGGGAGATAATTAGGATTAGATTAGGCCATGAGTGTTTGCCTTCATGATGGGATGAGAGGCCTTATAAGAGAAAAGGAAGATATAACTCTCTCCCTCCCTCCATCTTTTTTTCTCTCTCTCCACATACTGAGGAAAGGCCAAGTAAGGAGATAGTGACAAGTCAGCCATCTGTAACCCTGGGAAAGAGCTCTCACCAGGAACTGAACTTTGTTGGCACCTTGATCTTTAGTCTATAGAACTGAGAAAATAAATTTCTGTTTAAGCCACTCAGGCTGTAATCTTTTGTATGGTAGCCCAAGCAGACTAATTTAGCAACTGTGAGTTGTTATCCAACTATGTTAACCAACATAGCTGGGGGGGGTGGGGGGGGCAGGTGGTGTTCACACAGATAGAGCATCTACAGTCCACCCTTTGCCCCAGTCAGCTCTACTTTCTTCTCATATTAAATTCACTCTGTCTCGGCATAGCTTCTTCAGGACCCTGGTTGGTCACAATTCTGACCAACCAATTCTAAACTTACAAGAGTAGGGTTTAGTGGAATGAACTATAGCCTCTCTTGCTACATTTTGTCTATGAGCTGTAATTGACATTCACCATCTTTCTCTACCACCTCTCATTTTATTTTTTAATTTTTTGGGTCAAACCATGCAGCCTATGGGCTGGACCAGAGATCTCTTAGTTCCTGGACCAGAGATTGAACTTGCACCCCCTGCAATGGAAGTTCTGAGTCTTAACCACTGGACTGCCAGGGAAATCCCCCCCACCACTCATTTTATTATTTATTTTTTATTCTATTTATTTATTTTTGGCTGTGCTGTTACCGTGTGCTGGCTTCTCATTGCGTTGGCTTCTTTTGCTGTGGAGTACAGGTTCTAGGCTTCCCTGGTGGCTAAGATGGTAAAGTGTCTACCCACAATGCAGGAGGCCCAGGTTGGATCCCTGGGTTGGGAAGATCCCCTGGAGAAGGAAATGGCAGCCCACTCCAGTACTCTTGCCTGGAAAATCCCATGGATGGAGGAGCCTGGTAGGCTACGGTCCCTGGGGTCCCAAAGAGTTGGACTCAACTGAGCAACTTCACTTTCACTTTTTCACAGGTTCTAGGGCATGTGGACTTCAGTAGTTGGTGACATGTGGGCTCAGTAGGTGTGGGGCATGGGCTTAGTTGTCCCGTGGCATGTGGAATCTTCCTGGACCAGGGATCGAACCCATGTCCCCTGCATTGGCAGGCAGATTCTCAACCACTGGACCAGCAGGGAAGTCCCTGCCACTCATTTTAGATCTCTCTCCCCTTTGGCCTACCTGGTAAATTGACCCACTTCCTAATTTCTTTTGCCCTTCAGCTTCATTGAGATATATTTGACACATAATACTGTGCATTAATAAGTCCAAGGTGCACAATGTGATAATCGGATACACATTCATACCCTCATTTCTAAGGTGTCCAGTCTTGACACTTGGTCACCAGATCCTTACCAGGCCATGGTTGCTATACTTATAGTTCAGCTGGGTATAAGAGTACCAAGAGATGCCCCAGTAGATCACCTGGGTGTCAGATATATTCCTCTATGTCCTCATCATGTAGCACAGCCCTCTCTCCTCATAACGATGAGCATCAATTATCCCTGCCAAACTCTTTGTGCAGCTTACTTGTGCTCTCTGGACTTGCTCAGACTCGATCCGAGATGTCTCACTTTCACTTTATGATGTATTACTGCTGGGCCCACTTCAGCTTATAATCTGGTAGGTTAGATAGAACTCAGCTCATAATGAGAAATTCAAACTACATGGTCATTTAACATCCTATGGTCAGACACTTCTATCTAGATGGTATACCCTTCCTTTAGAGTCAGAAGTCTGAGCTATAACTCTCCCATTGTGGATTAACAGAAGTTTCATATGGCATGTCTTTCTTTACCAAAGACACCTGTAGTAATACTCAGTCAGCTGGGGCAAGGGGCCCAAGTAGCCAGGCTGCTTATATTGTAGCCCGACACTGCTGAAGCACTTTCTTATTCTGAACCTGCTCAGAGCTAGAGACCCTCAATGTGTCAATAGACAAGACCACCAGGCCTCTAAACTCAGCCTCTAAAACAAAAAATACAAAGCTTAATTTATTGCTTACTTACATACATGCTGATTAGGCTTAGTTTCTCCAAGAAAAGCAGACTGTTCATCTTAGAGTTTTAGGAGAGCATGGAATTCAGAGACTAGATTTTCAGAGGCATGAGGGGTTGATATAATCTTAATAAGTATGGTTTCTTGGGTAAAACCCAAGAAGCACTTGGTTCATTGGTTGGCATTCAGAAGTATTAAGTCAAGTCTTAATTGGCTGACTTAGAAATAAGGAGCTGTCACTGAGTGATTGGCTTGCAAAAAAAGCATGTTCATTATGTCATTGACCGATGTATCAATATCGATTTAGCAAAAGTGTTTAAACCTGTTCTGGTGATTTGTTACCAAGGGTATAGAACTCTCATTTATTGATTAGGCAGGTTTAAAACAGATTCTTGCTTGGTACCATGACCTCAAAAAACAGCCAATCTTTTCACAATAATGTGGAAACTCTTTTTAAAGTATTTACTTTTGGCTGCATCAGGTCTTAGTTGCAGTACGTGGGATATTTGTTGTGGGCGCAAGGGTTCAGTAGATGCGGTGTGCCATCTTAGTTGCTCTGTGGCATGTGGAATCTTAGTTCCCAACCAGGGATGGAATCTATGTGGCCTGCATTGGAAGGCAGATTCTTAACCCCTGGACCGCCAGGGAAGTCCTAGTAATATGGAAACTTTTTAAAATTCTGTTTTCCCTTTTGATTTTTCATTCAGCCAAAACTCATAAAAAGAGTTTTGAAGCCACTCGAGAAATATGACCCAAGATTTCTCAGGGCTGACCAAGAAAACAAGTTCAAACAACTTCTTGAGTCTACTACCTAAGACAGCCAGGCTGTTTCTTCTAGCTTAGATGTAAACTTTTCCATTTCCCTGCAATGTTGATTGATATAAAATATGAAGTTGGGGGCCAGATTGTGTACCTATGATGTAATATGTGAATCCCTCCATAATTTTGTTTTTCTGTTCTGTAAGAGGTTCTTGCCTAAGGACTTTAGACCCAGCAGCTTGTTAGCATGAAGTGAAAGTGAAAGTCGCTCAGTCCTGTCCAACTCTTTGCGACCCCGTAGACTACACAGTCCATGAAATTCTCCAGGCCAGAATACTGAAGTGGGTAGCCTTTCCCTTCTCCAGGGGATCTTTCCAACCCAGGAATTGAACTGGGGCCTCCTGCATTGCAGGCGAATTCTTTACCAGCTCAGCCACAAGGGAAGTCCAAGAACACTAGGGTAGGTAGCCTATCCCTTCTCCAGCAGATCTTTCGAACCCAGGAACCAAACCAGGGTCTCCTGCATTGCAGGCAGATTCTTTACCAACTGAGCTTTCAGGGAAGCCCATTAGCATGAATACCTGCTAAAGAATTGCCTTTAGCATCTGATGTAGGAGAAAGGGAGTAACAGAAGCCAGATAGGGCAGGAATAAAGTTAAGCAAGAATGTGTCTTGGTTGGAGTCTAGCTTTAGTCTGATCCACAGGGAAACTCTGGAGGACAAACTATATTCCACTTTAAGTTAAGGGAATTGATCTTTTATCCCTGTGTCAGTAAGTCAATGATTGGGGAGTGGAAATTGGTTCATAGCCTCCCAGGCAAAAATGCTTCTCTTGTGGTTGATGGAAGTTCTCCAAAGAAAGGCAAAGTTGTGAGTTGTTATTAATAGAAGCTAGGGTATGCAGCTACTACAAGTAGGTAAAGGGATATGAGCAGGGCATCAACATTATCTATTAATATCCCTGAATATTTAGGGGTGGGCCACTGATTTCCAGCCTTGGTCCCAATCTTACTATCTAAGCTCACAGAGTCTTTTGAGTATGGGCTAAACTGATGCTTCCATGTCAAGCTTGGGAGTCTTGGCAAAGCTGGTAGCCTCCCACATTCCCTAGGTACACTGCAGTCATTCTTCTTTATGATCCTGCCAAACTTCCCAGAGTTCATGAAGGAGCAGGATATGACATCTTACACTCACGGAGCCAAACAAGCCTGCATCTTCTTCCCATCTCAAGAAAAACAAAAAGCAAATCTCTCTTCTGAATGTCCCTTTGATAAGTAAAGAAGTTGAGGCTCAATGAATTTTGCACCAAAGCTGGAAGAGGTAGAACTGGGACCAGAGTTAGGTGCTGATTCACAAGCCTCCCACCACTTTGGGGGTCTGCAAACTACGTTTCATGAGCCAAATCCACTTATCCCTTTCACCTGTTTTTTTGTAAATAAAGTTTTATTGGGACATTGCCATGTTCACTGATTTATATATTCGCTATGGCTGCTTTTGCACTACAATGGCATCACTGAGTAGTTATGGCAGATACTTGATGGCCTATAAAGCCAAAAATACTATATGGTTCTTTACAGAAAAATTGACTACATCATGCCATTTCTGGAACCTCCTCAGGCGCTTTTTCTAATTCTAACATTCAGTTATTCTAAGACTTTAATTGAAGGAGGTATTCTCCCTAATTCTTAGTGAAATAGAACAAGTTATATCTTGAAAATCCACTTTCTTCTATTATAATGAGAAGTTAGAGAATCTAGTTTGACTTAGCTAGAGGGGATTTCCTGGGGAGGAGGAGGAACAGCCAGCTTACAAGATGCTTGGGGGTCCTTTCTTTTTAAGGTCCTTTTTAAAAATTGGGTTTTCCAATTCAGAATTCTGAATTCTGCAGCCTTTATGAATGAATGGATGAACAGATAAATATTGGTATATGCAAAGGAAAAAAGTTCTGGAAGGATACAGACATCAGGTAAGTATTTACCTCTGGTGGGAGGAGGAGAGACAGTTAACTTCACTTCTGTGTTATTTGTGTATGTATAGTATAACTATGTAATTTTTGCAGTTGTAAAACACAAACAAAATGACAGAAAGGGAGAGAGGCTTAAGAGACTGCTTCCCCAGTGGTGTTTAAGAAAGGATCTTTCTAGGATGATGGATGCATCTGTGTTCATAGTGAGATGGTAGACTTAATGACCTCACTTGCCTCTGGCATAATCCCATGATAGATTGGCTGCCCCAAGCTCCTCAGGCTCTGTGTTCCTGCATGGGCAGAGAGCTGGAAGAAACACTCAGAAGGGAGTAGGGACTTTACATTTTTGCAGAAGTCAGAGAATTGCATAGTTGTGTTTAGAGATACAATTGCAACCAGTTTTCCATTTCTGAATAAGCTAGTATGATTAGTATGAAGACTCAATTATGAAACCATTCAAATATCAGAAACTAATCATGGAATATATTAACTTTCCCCAGAATGGCTGAAACATGTAAAGGGATGGCTGTACTTTTTCCTATTAACTTACGAGTAATACCTGAGCACTGTGAAACATTTAAATAATATAGATGTGTATAAAATAAAAAGTGAAAGTGCTCCCTTTAAATCACTGTTATCAGAGGGAGCAACTACATATAATTTGAGGTTGGAAGAACATAAACATCTTTTATTACTTGTCTTCATGTTTAGATCTTTAATTCAGTCATATTTTACAATTATGAAGCCTGTAAAAAGGGCTTCTTTCAAATTTCAAGTTTATTTTTCTCTAATCTAGCTTGCAGGAAAGGGGTTTCAGGAGCTATTTTACCGAGAACCGAAGGGAAATTGCCAGCTAAAGACGCACACCTTTTGGCAGACGCATGTGCTCGGCACTTTGTATACAGCGCGTGATATCCTCCTCAAGCGAGTTTCAAACTCCCAATTATAAAGAAAGAAACTAGGAGTTACGTAAGATTACGTAAGGCAAGTACCCCGTACTGCCTGGATCTCAAGAGACCGGAACAGGCCAGAAGCCGAGAGCAGCGTTTAATCCACCAAACACCACCCCCACTTGCCAAACTCTCGCGACAGTTGTGCGTCATCCGGGAGCGCCGGTGGCCGGGACTGTCGCGGGGCCTGCGACGCGCGGAGCTCTGCTCGGAGGTGCTGTCTCACCCGTGAGGCGGAGAAGCAGGCCAGCCCCGCGCTCGATTGAACCTGCATTCCCCGGCCTCCTGCCACCATGGAGTACCTCATCGGCATCCAGGGTCCCGACTATGTCCTTGTCGCCTCCGACCGGGTGGCTGCTAGCAATATTGTCCAGATGAAGGATGGTGAGAGGAAGCAGGGGAGGCCAGGCCGGGCCTGGGTATAGGGACAGCCGGGAGGAGTTCGTGGGAGGTTGGGTGAGTACCGGGGAGGTCTTGGGCATGGAACCCCGACTGCCCTGGTCAGCTCTTAAGTAGTTTTAGAATTAGGAGACGGGCTTAGGGCTTTGACTTTGTCTCCTCCCAGGGTTCCTGGGTCAGTACTGTGCTCCAGCTTTAGATAAATGCTTGCTAGGCGAGAGTTGCTTAAGGGAACTCAGTTTAAGGGTTTAAGCGCCAGCCCGGCTCCAGGATTCCTAGACCCTCTAGTCTCTGATAAATTTCTTGTTGTCGGTGCTGAAGAGGTTAGATTGTGACAGCATAAGGTGGGATCCTGGGGAGAGTGAGAGATTGTGGGACTAGAAACCTGCCATTTCCCTTCCACTGTCTGTATTTTCCCTAGTCTTAGCTCTGATCCTTCTTTTTCAGGGCACTGGCTACCTAGTTTTCCTTGTATTTGAGTAGCTAGTGGAGTTAGGAAACTGGAGCCCCGTCACTCATTTGCTTTATGACTTTGTACAAGTTATTGCGCAGTGCCCAAATTTCCTCATCTGCTAAATCAGGGTTAGTAACACCAACCTCAAAAGCTTGTTGAGAGGATTGAATTGAAAAAGTTTTGTGCAGATGTTTAACACTATGACAGATACTTGGTAGTAAACATACTGAGTGCTTGTATACATGTTATTTTAAGCAGTTTACATTAATTCATTTAACCTTTTGAAATGGATGCTGTCACACTGACAGTTCTGAGGCATAGAAGTTAAGAAACTTGCTTAAGGCCTCAGGTGACAGAACCCAGGTTCAGACCTGTGCGGTTTGACTGCATATTTTTGAAAGATTTTGGTTGCTTGTCTGTGGAATCTTAAGAGTGTGTTTTCACGATTCATAGATATCCTACTTTTGAAAAAGTATTATCTGTTGGCCCAGATGATTTAATGTTCATTTGACAAATAGGTTTGGGGCACCTATATGTCTGTTACAGTGCTAGGTGCTGAAGGGATGCAAAGAAAAATAAGATGTGGCCCTTATTTTAGAAGTTACAGTTTAAAAAAAAAAAAAAAAGAAGTTACAGTTTAATAAGGGATTCAGATATATGTACAAATAATTATAACACAAGCTAGAAAATGATGCTGCATATGAAAAGTACATCCAAACTTCTCAGGTAGTGCAGAGAAAGCAGAGATTGCTTTTATCTACTCCAGAGGAAGAAGGGATCTACAACTATCTCTAGTTGTAGAGACTAGGGACGGCTTTGAGGGCAGGTAACAGTTCATTCTTGGCTTAAGGAAAGGAAAATTGTCAAACTGTTAAACATTTATGGTGTGGATCATGTTCCTTAAGTCAAATTACTTTATGAAATTCCATGATTAGTTTGTAGAAGTTTTACTGGTAAACCATGTTTTCCAAAGGAGTCAATTTGTTTTTTAAGGGTAAATCTATCCATTATTTTGAATACTAAGGCCTTTGACATGCAAGTGAGTTTAGCATGAAGTAGTTTAGCAGTAACAAATTCAGTACATTTATAGGTGTTCTGTTTCTTCACAATAATATATACGAAGCCACTTCAAAAAATAGAATGTGTTTTAAGCCCACTTACATACACAGTGCTTCTAGGTGTTACAGGGTATGCAGTGTATTTGGTATAATCCATTCAGGGGTCTAAGACATTAAGAAAACCAGGAAATAAATATTACAAGATGATTTTGTATGATAAAAAGAAGTATCACCAGTGAGTATTAGGTTAGCTTTTAAATTAATGGTTTCAAAAGTAAATCCTTATGGTATTCAGAGAAATCACTGGTATAGAAGGAAGATAAATTTGAGTTAGTTCTTTAAAAATGGTTGAAAATAATTGTATTTAGCTCTAATTTTTCCTATGGTGTTTTCAGATATAAAAATGTTTATGATAGAAGCTTTGGAATTGTGTAAGGAGTTTTTTCTTCCTTTTCATTTCGTGAAGAAACTGTGTAGGGTAGGCTGAAAATGAATTAACCTTTTGCGATTCATTATTCTTCTGGTATAAAATGAGAGTATCGCTTCCAATCAGTTTTTTGGTTTGTTGCTGTAAGATATTTTGATACTATAGAGAAGGTGTTTCCCAGAGATTGCTTGCCTGTTAAAGTGGCACAATGTTTCAGTTTGGTTATATGCCACATTTTATTTCTCTTATCTTCTGGCCTGTATAGAATTGCTTTTAAATTTCTCACAGTACCTCAGCTCACACAGATTGCTCTTTTTTCCCCCTGAATTCCTGTAGCATGTATAATCTGAACTACATTGTCTCACACTGAGTATGATAATGTTGTACGTGTACAGTTTTCCCCACCTATGAGTTAGGCAGGGGTAGGTGACAGTATCTTCATTTTACACACTCAGAAACTGGCTTAGAAAGGGCAGATAATTTGCTCAAGTTCAGACTTGAGCTCAACTAGGCTTGCTCACGGAGAAGGCAATGGCACCCCACTCCCGCACTCTTTTTTTTTTTTTTTTTTAATTTAATTTTATTTTATTTTTTAATACTTCAGCACTCTTGCCTGGAAAATCCCATGGACGGAGGAGCCTGGTGGGCCGCAGTCCATGGGCTTGCTAAGAGTCAGACACGACTGAGCGACTTCACTGTCACTTTTCACTTTCATGCATTGGAGAAGGAAATGGCAACCCACTCCAGTGTTCTTGCCTGGAGAATCCCAGGGACGGGGGAGGCTGGTGGGCTGCCGTCTGTGGGGTCGCACAGAGTCGGACACGACTGAAGCGACTTAGCAGCAGCAGCAGACTTGCTCAACCCAGACTACGAAAATCTCCTGGGTTCCAGTCTAGAGTATTGTATGCTTACGTTGTTTATTTTGTTGTCCACCTGTGTCCTGTATGTGGATCTTGTGTGTTCTTTTTTAAGGATCAGAAATTGCCTTGAGCTACATAGCCTGTTTGCTGCATGATTTAGGGAGTCGTTAGCATATTCTTTTTTTCTTTTTAATACCCCCTTCACCAATCACTATACAATGCATGTTTAAAAAACACTTATTTTGGCCTTGAATTAAGTTCATTTCAAAATTGAACAGTTGAAGAGTTTACTGTTTCAAAATTTAGCATTTCTTCTAAATATAACATAAATTCTTTGTAAAAGGCCCCCCGCCCGATATGAAGCTTTTTTTCTCATTATGACAATAAACATAGTAAGTAGTGTTTTCTTACAAAGATGATGCATATGAAGTATAAACATTATAGGAAATATTCATAAGCATAATGAAAGAAAGAAAAATTGCCCATACTTCTGCAACTGCAGGGACTCAGATGCTAGTGGCATCTAATACTCTTTTGGTTCTTTTTCTTTGCATAGATGATTTATCTATATGTGAATTTTTTCTTTCATAAACAGTCTTTAAATCTTTAAAGTCATAGTCTTTAAATCTCCTGTAGCCTTTAACAAATAAAAGTGTTTCAGTCTAGGAGTTTCAAGGCAGCTTGATAGTATCTACAGGCGCATTTTATGTGCATTTCCCCCCTAAAGTCTAGGAAACCTTATTACTGGTATCTCCAGTTCTCAAATACTTGTGAAGTATTTGACTATAGCATTTGTTTTTTAAATCCTGTTAAAGAGATTTTGATGTTTCAAAAGCTTTCAAACAGGAAGCATGTCTCCCAGCGAAGATTATTCAGCACTATTTGAAAAATGAAAAGTGAAAGTGAGAGTAAGATAGGGAGATTTAGCTTTTTTCTGAAGCTATGGACTGAATATGGAGTTTTCTTCCTTGGGCACTAATTTCTATCTGAATATTTATTTATCTGTTTAATCTGAATGTGTCTGGTTCAGCTAGATAAGATTAGAATATTGGGATTTTTGAGGTATTTTTTAAATAGCTTAGTGCAATATTTGTTAGGATTTTTGCTTTGGCACTCATTGTAACTTTCTCTTTGCTTTGTAAATGGAGTTGGTTTACTTTTTTAGGTGATTTATATTCTTAGTTGATTTTTTGTTCTTCCTTGAGATGGTTTCTTAATTGCAGCATTGATTCTTTTCATATATGCTTTTGTTTATATAATAATTTGCATTCGTATTTGTAGAGACATTTCAGGATTTTGGAATCTTGAGCCTAAAGATAATGGCCACTGGCTTGATTCCTTCAGTTTTTTTAGTTGTTGTTCATTGCATGTCAAGTGCCTTAATGTTTTTATGTGTATTTTCAGTTATCAACTTTTACATATATTCTCCACCTGAAATTGATGTTAATAAAATATGCAAATGAATTTAACCTGGAGAGTGAAAGAAAGTAATTGATAGAGTTGCCCATCAAAGTCTTCATAAAACAGTTATTCATAAAATTCAATATGGTAATTGATAAGCCTGTTTGTAGTTGCCGTGTAATAAGAATAATTTTCTGCTAAGATAAAATTTCTAACACTGTGTGTTTTTCCTTTGAGCAGATCATGACAAGATGTTCAAGATGAGTGAAAAAATCCTACTCCTGTGTGTTGGAGAGGCTGGAGACACTGTACAGTTTGCAGAATATATTCAGAAAAACGTGCAGCTCTATAAGATGCGAAATGGTGGGTAATACTTAGAATGTGGCTCTGGTGGTTTTGTCTTTAAAGTGTACTGAAAGAGAATATTCTATACTGGCAGTTCTATACATGTGCTCTTATTTTTATTTGAGTCTTACTATTTTTAAAGCCTTAGTTAGATCCTCCTTCTGGTCCTAAGGATTTTCTACAAAAATCCCAGAGCAGAAAAGAGAACTATTATAACACAGATACATGGGGAATAAAAATAACCCCACCTTGAAAAATGAGCATGATGATATGAGATTTTTAAGTGTTAGAGAATTTGACTTGAGCTACAGTATGTACAAAATCTCAGAACTAAAAGACCTAAGTTAAACTTGGTTATACTGTTTTTTTATGTGACAAATCACTTATCCTCTCTGGACCTTTACTTTCCTTATCACTAAAATGGCATTATTGGGAATTCCCTGGCAGTCCCATGGTTGGGATTCTGTACTTCATTGTAGAGGGGATTGGTTCAATCCCTTGTTGGGGAACTAAGATCCCACAAGCTGTGCAGCGTAGTCAAAAAATAAATAAATGGTATTGTTATAATAATATTAATGAATAGTATGTATGAAAATGCTTTGTACACTTTAGACTCTGTGTAATTATAGGAGATTTACTATGTCATAAAAAGGTTCTGCCTTGCCTCTCTGGTAGGTTCTTGTCTAGGGAGATAATTAGAATTTTTGTGAGATATTTTGTGAACTCTCTGGAGCTAATAAACTCTTATCCACTGGGAAAGCCTTCCTGTGAAATAATAGCCACTAGCCCTTTGATCCAAGGAAGTTTATAGTGATGCTTCAGCAGAAAAGAACCTTCCTTCCAGTTACTTATTTCACAGTATAATAATACTGTTATACTGCTGCTGCTGCTGTCGCTTCAGTCGTGTCCGACTCTGTGCGACCCCATGGACTGCAGCCTACCAGGCTTCTCCGTCCATGGGATTCTCCAGGCAAGAACACTGGAGTGGGTTGCCATTTCCTTCTCCCCATTTTACTTACAGAAAGGTGAAATATTATATAATATGTCAAAAATGAAAATGAACCTCAAGATGTGCAATAAATGGTTTCTTTACAAACTTAGGGACATTGATTCTTATTGCTGCTGTTTTACTCAATCATGAAGCCCATTTTTGGAGAAAACTATATATGTATATGTTAGAGCTAGGAGATGTAATATTTAATAAGTAATATTTAAAATAATTAAATATTGAAAG
This sequence comes from Bison bison bison, assembly GCF_000754665.1. NCBI lineage: Eukaryota > Metazoa > Chordata > Mammalia > Artiodactyla > Bovidae > Bison > Bison bison. The sequence goes on from NW_011494730.1 coordinate 1,355,326, forward strand.
AATTTTTAAAGACTTTCAGTACAACTTTTCTTAGAAGTGGGGAGAGAAGGTAATTAACAAAATACATTTTTATAAAACTAGAGATTTTCTTCCTTATACTTTCATTTCTCACCTTAATTCGATAGAACTAGTATAAATTAAGGAGCTTAATTTTAATATAATTGTATGTGTAAAGTGACTGGTGGCAAGCTTAGCATCATGCATTCAGTTCTATAAATATTTTTGAGGGCCTCATCCACATTAAGCCTTCTGCCTAATATCACAGAGAATTCAAAGATGAATAAGGCTCAGTTCCTGCCATTAAGAAACCTAAAGTACATGGTATTTAGGTTTAAGCAAGTTTAGAATACTCGTTTTTAAACTTTTCATTTCCTAATGGGATATGACCAACTACCAACACTGTGCTGGTTTCAGGTGCAGCAGGGAAGGGCCTCAGCAGCACATGTACATGTGTCTTTTCTCCCCCAAGCTCCCCTCCTCTCAGGCTGCCACATAACACTGAGCAGAGTGCCGTGTGTGAAATACTTTAATCATTATTTTTAATGACTACTTGTTGTTTGCATGGCCCCCATGAAGGATCCCAGTGTTTCTGAAGTACAGTTGGTAGAGCAATACTTCCCTGTCCTGGCCCAGAAGAGGGCAGAGTAATAAACAAGAGTTTCTGTTACATAATTCTCAGGATCTAAAGTCAGTGCATAAAACACAAATTGTATATGGTTAAAATTGCCCTTAAAACTCCTTAAGTTACCTATCGAATATATTTTGTGTATGTGCTGCTGCTAAGTCACTTCAGTTGTGTCCGACTCTGTGTGACCCCATACACAGCAGCCCACCAGGCTCCCCCGTTCCTGGGATTCTCCAGGCAAGAACACTGGAGTGGGTTGCCATTTCCTTCTCCAGTGCATGAAAGTGAAAAGTGAAAGTGAAGTCGCTCAGTCATGTCCGACTCTTAGCGACGCCATGGACTGCAGCCTACCAGGCTCCTCCATCCATGGGATTTTCCAGGCAAGAGTACTGGAGTGGGGTGCCATTGCCTTCTCCAGTTTGTCTATGTAACCCTACACAATATAGCTTGTGCATTTAAAATTCAGTCAGTTCAGTTCAGTAGCTGAGTCGTGTCCAACTCGTTGCGACCCCATGGACTGCAGCACGCCAGGCCTCTCTGTCCATCACCAACTCCTGGAGTTTACTCAAACTCATGTCCATTGAGTCGGTGATGCCATCCAACCATCTCATCCTCTGTCGTCCCCTTCTCCTCCTGCCCTCAATCCTTCCTAGCATCAGGGTCTTCTCAAATGAGTCATCTCTTCGCATCAGGTGGCCAAAGTATTGGAGTTTTAGCTTCAACATCAGTCCTTCCAGTGAACACCCAGGACTGATCTCCTTTAGGATGGACTGGTTGGATCTCCTTTAGTCCAAGGGACTCAATAACTGAGCCAAAATAAGGGAAAGAAAAAAAATCTATATGCAGATGGTCAGGCATCAGACTTTTCTGCCTTTTAAGATAATTGTGAAATCCTTAGCACTGTTTAGTGAGTTAGATAGAGAATCGACAAGTATTCCTGCTTGTTCAGAGTTGTTTTCATTATAGTTTAACATGAACTAATAGACTTGTAAGGATGAAATTCAGTAATATATGTGAAAGCACCTAGTGTAAGCTCTGAAACATAATAGCTGTTCAGTAAATATTTGTTAGAATTTTAATCTACATCTTAGCTGATGTGACACTGGTATTGTGAATGTTGTAGGAAATAATCACATGCAGTCTTTCCAAGCTGGCATTTTCTTGTGGGTCTGCTGAGTTGTGGGTCATTCTTGTGATTTTTGACACTAGCCCCATTTTATGGTGGAGTGTTAATGTCCAGAGTGTGTTACTAAGGCACATCTGATGCCATGCCTCTGGGCTGTACTTTGCTTGACATTACAACTTTATTTAGAGGTTTTATGCTGGAGAGCCTCTATTTTTAAAATGTTACAGATAGCTGTAGAAGCAATTTTTTCCCTGTGGCTTGTGCTTTTGAAAATCACATTACACTTCTTAATAAAATTACTTCACTTAAAAAAAAGAAAACCTTATAAAGTATGACTGAGGCTATTCTAATTTCCAGCCTCTCTTTCCCAGTATCTTTTTAAAATAAACTAAAAAC
>NW_011494730.1:1357572-1364638 GCF_000754665.1 Bison bison bison
ATTATCATCTCAAGACCTCTTTCTTTTTTATATATATATAAAACATCTGTATATATTTGTACCTCTTTCCTTCTATAGAAGAAACCAGAGTCTGTTGCTGAATGAATAGCTTAATCAGGAGGATGAATTCAATCTCACTGTAGAATGGTTACCTTGGTTCTGTTTTATGCCCAGTAATCACTGCCAGTACTAACTAGCTATTTCCCAGCTGTTGACAAAGGCTACCCACTCCAGTAGTCTTTCCCTTCTCCAGGGGATCTTCCCAACCCAGGGATCAAACCCAGGTCTCCCGCATTGCAGTATTCTGGCCTGGAGAATTCCAAGGACTGTATAGTCCACGGGGTCGCAAATTGGACTCAACTGAGCAACTTTCACTTTCACTTTTCAACTGTTGACAACAAGTATGTATCTCTTGTACCAGGTTATGAACTGTCTCCCACGGCAGCAGCTAATTTCACTCGCCGAAACCTGGCGGACTATCTTCGGAGTCGGGTAAGCAATACAGCAAGCAGCCTTAGGAACAGAGAAATCTATGCTTCTTGTCTATTCCTGTTATACCAAATGGCCGTTCTGAGCCCTTCCTATTGCTACTTGTTATTCTTCAGTCTTGTGGGATTTGTTTTTTCTTTCCGCATAGTTGCTAATTAAAGCCCAGAGGGTGAACATAACAGTTGCAGAGAATTTGGAGGGGGTACACCAACAGGAAGGTCTGGCAATGGCCTTTTAATTTTCAGTGTTTTCACAGCAAACCGTGTTTCTTAATTCCTGTGGTTGGATTATGCGGTGGTGGAGATGAACCCTTAAAACACTATTACATACACATTGTATTTTGAGAGTAGCCGCGTCTTTCTGTGACTCCTTGCCAGCGCACACAGAGTATTCCTCTTCACTTGGTCTAGCCTTGTTGTTACCTTAGAACTGTCTTTGTTCCATTGACAGCACGTTAAAAGATGCTTAAAGATTCAATGAAAAAAGAAAGGGGGAAAAGAGGATTGAATGTATTGAAGATTGTGTAGGATGTGGCAAGAAAGTTTATGATTGCTAAAGGTGTGTATTATTCTCTTCCCACAGGGACTAAGTAAGTAGAGCTCTGCCATGTGACTTTACCCCGTGCCTGTTTACTCATCTATGAAATCCTGATAACTTCCTAACCCCACAGGAGTGCTAGGATAATGAGTGCTTGTAAATCAGAATATTTAACATCCATATGACTTTTGCCCAAAGCGTTTTGCTTAATAATTTAATCTACTCACTAGTCTGCTGAGATATAGAGTAGTTAATTCTCTATCACTGATAGGAATGAAAAGCATAAAGCGTCAAGGAGATTAGCTCCAGGTCACACAGCAGGTCAGGCAAAAGCTACACTAATGGTACCATAATTACTTGCCTCTTCTGCCTTGACAGCTACTTGGTTTTTCAGTAGTGTTTCTAGAACATACTTTTTTTTTTATCTGTACTTATTTAAGCTGATTTATGACAAATCAAAACAAGTACAGGTTTTGATTTGTTACTTATTACAGATTTTAAAGCAGTTTATTTTCTAGTGTCTAATACTGAATTGAGAACTTCTCAGTAAATAGAATCTCTCTTTGCTAGCTTCAACCAAGGAGTTTGTGCAATGTGAAAAATTGTGAAGTTTGAAGAGAAGCTAAAACCAGGATGAATTGGGTAGAGGGGATAAATTTGTATACATTGTTTTAATCTGGGTGAAAGATCAGTGGCCTTTCTTATTTACTGTTCCCCAAGAGAGGTAAATGGATCAGAGACAACCTTTCCTGCTTCTTAGAAGTTCCTATGGTATTCAATAGCAAGTATACTGTGGCTTGCTGTGTAAAATATCCCTCTGACTTGCCAGGCAGAATCGGAATAAGAATTCCAGCTTTGGGCACAATAAACACTTTGTCTTAAATGCTACAGACATTAAGTGAGTTAAGCTCCTTTTAGAATGGAGATAAGAGTGGCAGTGTGCTTTATGCAAATGTAGTGAATCCGGTTAATCTCCTAGCAGAAATGTTTGATGTCTTAACAAATAAATATCCCTTGTAGACAGTGACATGGGGCTCTAGTAGACACTGATTACCTCTGCCTTGTGCTTCTAGATCCAATCCCTGCTCCGCCACCTTCCAATCAAATGAGATTGTTCTAAAATACTAATTCATATTTCAGGCATTTTTTTTTATGAGGAGAAAGGTGATGTGGTTTTTCAGTCTTCCCAATAAGTACAAAGTCACTAGATTTGGCATTTTTATATAGTCACACCATTTGGCACATGATACTTATTTGAGTCAGCCAGTTACCATGCATAATTTCATGTCTGTAGCTCAAATTATTTGATCTCCAGTTTGCTATGTGCTGTGCCATTTGCCAATCTTATATAAATTGGTTCTTTAAGATACAGTTTAAAAAAAAAAAAAAAAAGATACAGTTTAGCTTATTGGTTAAACACAGTATCTGGAATTACACTCCCTGGGTTTAAGTCTTTGCCCACTGACTTGCTAGCTGTGTCTTTGAACAAATTCTAAGCTTAATTTCCCTCCTTATAAAATAATGGTACCTACTTCATGGAGTTACTATGAAGATTAAATGAGGTAATCATACAAAGCTGTTAACACAGTGTATGGCACATATACCTAATTAATACATTCATTTGGTAAATAAATTAATAAACTTTTATTTTTATGGTGCTGTTACTGTTTGGTTAAAGAAGCAATTTGATAGTTAGTTTCCTATGGGAGATTGTTTCTTGTGCTATTTTATATTTTAGTTCAACAATCTGCTAGTAAAGAGTGCTATTAATAAGGAAAATAGAATTAAACCAACATTGATCATATATTATGTGCTCAGCTTTTTTCTAGATTGACATAGTCCGGCATGGTAGCTACTGGTCATATATGGCTAGTTAAATTTAAAATAATTAAAATTATGTATCAATAGATGAATGGATTAAAAAGATGTGGGGTGTGTGTACACACACAGTGGAATATTACTCAGCCCTAACAATGAATGGAATCCTGCAGTTTGCAACAATATGGATGGACCTAGAGCATACTATGCTTAATGAAAAAAGTCAGACAAAGACAAATACTCTGTTACCATTCGTATGTGAAATCTAAAAAACAGAATAAATGTATATAGCAAAACAGAAGCAGATTTACAGATACAGAGAACAAACTATTGCTTACCAGTGAGGATAGGAAAGAGAGGAGTGGCAAGATAGGGGCATGGGATTAAGAAGTACAGACTACTATGTATAAAATAAATAAGCAACAAGGATATATTGTAAAACAGGGAAATGTAGCTATTTTATAACTTTAAATGGAGTATAATGTATTAAAATATCGAATCCCTATACTAGACACCTGAAACTGATACAGTATTGTAAATCAACTCTGCTTTAATATAAAAACTTGCTTCAATATAATTTAAAATTCAGTTCCTATGTGAGAGTCTCTGGAACTTTGAAAGAGAAATAAACTTTTGTTTCTTTAAAGACTTTGGTTCCTCAGTCACATTAGTCACATTTTAAGTGCTCAATGGCCACTTGTGGCTAATGGCTATCATATTGAAAATTACAGATATAAAGTTTGAAAAGTAGTGTAATTGAATGATTCCTGATACAGGAGGTATAGCACCCTGAGAGAAAGAACATATGGGTAATTTTTATAGTTTCTTTCAGCTCCCAGATAGCATGCTTTAAAGATCTCATGTCAAATACTACAGAACTATAGTAATCAAAACAAGGTGATATTGGCACAAAAACAGACTTATAGATCAATGGAATGGAATAGAGAGCCCAGAAATAAACGCACATACTTGTGGTCAGTTAATTTACAACAAAAGAAGTGAGACTATCCAATGAAGAAAAGACAGTCTTTAGCATGTGATGTTGGAAAAGCTGGACAGTTAAATGTCAATCAGTGAAATTAGAACACTTTCTCACACCGCGTACAAAAATAAACTCAAAAATGGTTAAAGACCCAAATATGCAACATGACACCATAAAACTCCTATAAAGGAACATAAACAAAATATTCTTTGACATAAATTATGGCAATATTTTCTTAGATCAGTCTCCCAACGCAAAAGAAATAAAATCAAAAATAAAGAAATAGAACCTAGTCAAAATAAAAGCTTTTGCACAGTGAAGGAAACCATCAGCAAAATAAAAGGCAACCTACGGAATGGGAGAAAATATTTGCACTGACAAGGGGTTAATATCCAAAATATATTAACAGCTCATAAAACTCAATATAAAAAAAAAAATTTTAAGTGGGAAGAAGATTTAAATACACATTTCTCCAGAGAAGATATATAGGTGACCAAGACCAACAGACACATGAAAAGATGCTCAACATCGTTAATTATTAGAAAGTGAAAGTCACTCAGTCATGTCTGACTCTTTGTGACCTCATGGACTATGTAGTGTGTGGAATTCTCCAGGCAAGAATACTAGAGTGGGTTAGCCATTCCCTTCTCCAAGGGATCTTCCCTACCCAGGGATCGAACCCAGATCTCCCACATTGCAGGCAGATTGTTTATCAGTTGAGCCATGAGGGAAGCCCAAGAATACTTGAGTGGGTAGCCTATCCCTTCTCCAGTGGGTCTTCCTGACCCAGGAATCAAATGGGGATCTCCTGCATTGCAGGTGGATTCTTTTAATTGTTAGAGAAATGAGAAAGGCAAATCAAAACTGCATTGAGGTATCACTCACACCAGTCAGAATGGCTGTCATCAAAAAGTCTAAAAATAATAGGGATTTCCTTGACGGTCCAGTGTTAGGACTCTGTGCTCCCAGTGCAGGGGGCACAGGTTTGATCCCCACTCAGGGAACTAAGATCCCACATGCTGCACAGAACCATCAAAAAATAAAAATAAAAAGTCTACAAATAATAAGTGATGGAGTACATTGGAGAAAAAGGAAATCTTGTATATATTGGTGGGAATGCAAATTGGTGCAGCCACTATGGAAAACAGTATCCCTAAAAAATTAAAAGTTGCCATATGGTCCAGCAACCCCACTCCTGAGTATACAGCCAGAAAAGACAAAAGCTCTAATTCGAAAAGATACACGTACCCAGTGTTCATTGTAGCACTATTTACAACAGCCAAGACGTGGAAACAGCCCGAGTACCCATCAACAGACGGTTTAAAAAGATGTGGTATGTATACACAGTGGAGTATTACTCCACCATAAAAGAGAATGAAATAATGCCATTTGCAGCAACAAGGATGGACATAGAGAATATCCTATTAAGTGAAATGAGTCAGGTAGAGAAGGACAACTGTTTTATTGTATCATTTACGTGTAAAATCTAAAAAATAATACAAATGAATCTATATACAAAACAGAAACAGACTCACAGATGTGGTTAACAAACACACGGTCGCCAAAGGAGAAAGGGAGGAATAGGGGTTAAATCAGAAGTATGGGATGAACAGAAACAAACTGCATGAAATAGATAAGAAACAAGGGTTTTGGAAGAAGAGCTACAAAAAGCCTAGACAGAGTTTTAAAAAGCAGAGACGTCACTTTACGGACAAAGGTCTATATAGTCAAAGCTATGATTTTTCCAGTAGTTATGTGTGGATGTGAGAATTGGACCATAAAGAAGGTAGAGTGCCAAAGATTGATGCTTTTGATCTGTGGTGCTGGAGTACAAGGAGATCAAACCAGTCAATCCTAAAGAAAATCAATCCTGAATATTCACTGGAAGGACTAATACTGAAGCTGAAGCTCCAGTACTTTGGCCACCTGACGTGAAGCTCTGGCTCATTGGAAAAGATCCTGATGCTGGGAAAAACTGGGGGCAGGAGGAGAGGGAGGTGATAGAGGATGAGATGGTTGAATGGCATCACCAACTCAATGGACATGAATCTGAGCAAACTCTGGGAGATAGTGAAGGATAGGGAAGCCTAGCATTCTGTAGTCCATGGGGTCGTAAAGAGTTGGACACAACTTAGTGACTGAACAACAACAGGAAACTATATTCAATATCTTAAAATAACCTATAATGGAAAATAGTCTGAGAAAGTAAATATATATAACTGAAGTCACTTTGCTGTACATCTGAAAAAAACAAGATTGTAAATTAAAACTATACTTCAGTTTAAAAAAAAATCTGACATCAAGACCATAACTAGGACTTCCCTGGTGGTCCAGTGGTTAAGAATCCGCCTGCCAGTGCAGGGGACATGGATATGATTCCTGGTCCGAGACCTCACATGTCGGGCAACTAAGCCCATATACTAAGCCCACACTCTGTAGCCTATGAGCTGCAACCGTTGAGCCCATGTACCACAACTCATGAAGCCTGTGTGCCCTAGAGGCCGTGTTCCACAAGAGAAGCCACCGCAGTGAGGAGCCCCTGCACCACAATTAGAGACCAGCCCCCACTCACTACAACTCGAGAAAGCCTGAATGCAGCAACCAAGACCCAGTGCAGCCAAAAATAAATTCCTTTTTTAAAATGACCATAACTAGACTTGAATTTATTTTTTTTTAAGTGAAAGGGTAAGAATATATAGGAAAGAATTTCAGGTATCAATCATTTCTAGAAGTGACTTGTCTCAGCACTCTGGCCTGAATTTGAGTGTGTTTATTCTGGTTAATGGTAGGCAGGTATTGTATGCTCCTGTCCTAGAGAAACCCTGTTGCCTTGAGCCTTCTATTCAAAGGACAATATTGTCCTCTTGCCTTTGGTGGCTGACACAAAGACATCATCTGTTGATTGGTATTGGTGAGGTCATGTGATCTTGTGAACAGATGGCCCAGGTGAAACCTTGGCTTTGCAGGTTTTGTCCCCTAAACGCAACCAACCATTTGTTACTTGTGATTAAAATATCACTAACAAGGGTAATTTCACAAGCTTTTTGGCAAATGTGGTTAGCAGGATGTGACATGACACAGCACTACTTTCTTCCTGCACGTGCCTTCTCCCTTGAGGCCTCGTCTCCCTGCTCGCCCCATCTCACCCGTGCCCAGGCTTGCCTTCTAGCTCACCTGCTCCAGATGGGCGGCACAGTGGGAGGACACTGGCAAAGGCAGATGTGTTTATTTTCTGGAGAC
>NW_011494730.1:1364738-1373470 GCF_000754665.1 Bison bison bison
AATGTTGTGTTGCTGCAGATGGCAGTGCCTCGGAGCAAATGGCAGCCTTTGACACTGCTGCCACGCAGCCTGGGCATCTTGACAGACAGAGCTGGCTCACTCTTGGTGACGGGGAAATTGAAAAAAAAAAAAAAACCAAGACGTTCCTCATGGAACTCATGGAGTTTCAGTGCAGTCAATGGTTTTTAAGACCTGGAGAGGTGTTTTCTTCCCTGCCAGACCTCAGTTAGCTAGTCAGCTAGCTGGATTTTCACTATGGGCCAAGAGTTATATCTGTTAACTACTTTTGTCTACTAGCCTTAATAGAACATAGAGTAAAAACTTAAATGGCTACATATAGATGGACATTCAATGGTATTGCAAAACGTGCATTTCAAGTCACATCTCACTGGAATCTCTCAGGGTTGGAAGTGACTCATGTCTGCCCCATTGGAGATACCACCATTCTACTTTTAGTGGTCATTTTGATTATCCAGAGGCCCAGGGACAGATGCCCTGAAGTTCAGATGCCTTAATTAATATGACAGCACTTTGTGCTTATAGTGTTTTTCTGCCAAGAATAATAAGAATTCTGACAGCTGCCCTTTTAAGCAGTTTATTTATACAGTCATTAGGGCTTGACTCAGTCCATTAAGGAGACAAAGACTTGGATGTTGAATCATTGCGCCTACTAGTTTCCTAGGAAAAAAATGACTTAACATCCTTCTCTGAAAGTTACGAGCTTTATCAGAAAACCTTTTTTCTTTTTTTTTTTTTTTAATATGTGCTGTTTTTCCCAGTCCTAGCGCTGATAGAGTTAGGAGTTTGCAGGTGTAAAGTCCTCCCCCCTCGCCTTCCCCATCTCTCTCCAGGGGGTTGTATGTGAGAAGGTGTTGCTTTCTTGCTCAGAGAGCATATATGTGCTACCCTGTTGTATGCCTGCTGTGAGCATAGAGAACCCCTATTCTCCGCTGAGTGGAATGAGCCTATTGGGTAGCCGGGATTGTGTAACCTCATAATGCCAACTTTTCACTTAAAGCATCTTTCTTGTCCACAATGGGGTGAAGCAGTATAAGTAATTGGCCTTAAATTTGTGTTGTTTTGAAACTTGTATCTTGAAAATTATGTGGTTTCCTGTTAGAATTTGGTTTAAGCCATAAGCAGTAGAATACTGTTTTAGTAAGCAGCAAAGTGTTTACCACTAGAAATGAAGATTTACCCCACCTTTTAAGATTGCTTTAAACCAGTGCCTTGGCCTGTGTGGGCATGTCCTCACACATATTCACAGATACAAATACGCATGTACCCTGGCATCTTAGTGCTTCTCTTTACCTGTCATGGACCAGGATCATGCAGAGATATGAATTCAGGGGCTGATCCCCACAGGGGAATAGGAAGCCTTTGGAGGGAGAAATAGTTGACTGTTCTATTCTTGACTTTGGTTGTAGTTAAGTGTATGTTCACTTTATTCATTAAACCATATGTGTATATTTTATGCATTTTTATGTGAGTGTATTATTTCACCAAAAAAGTTTAATAGCATAAAAAGGAAGAGTAAAGGGGTAGGAAAGCAGAACACATTTTTTTAAAAGCTAAAAATGGAAAAAAGTTTCAGACTTACCATTACTTTTGAATGTAGACAGTAAAGCAGATAGCATGAAGTAGATTGGAAAGAAAAAGGGAAGGGAGAGGAAGTAATCTCAATCTTTATTAACTGAAATACTTGGCCAGAATTTCACATTTCCTTTTCTTATGCCTCCTAATTTGTACAGTATAATATAGCTAAGAAGTTCCATAGGTGCTGCTAGCCATCCATACAACAAATCTATAGCCTGCACTGTCCCTGGGAGCTGAAGAAATGTGCAAAGCTTAGTGTGCCTTCAGATGGGGTGGTGGAGAATAAACAGCTATACTGCAGAGTGACAAGTACTACAATAGCCTTACAGGTAGTTGCTCTGTCAACTGAGCCTAACTTGAGTGTTGAAGGACCAGCTGTCATTAGGCTAAGATGAAGCAGAAAGGAACACTGAAAGTGCAGACCTAGAGGAGTGTGAGAGAGGGTTAGGTTGATGGTGGTGGTGGTTTAGTTGCTAAGTCATGTCTGACTCTTGTGACCCTATGGGCTGTAGCCTGCCAGGCTCCCCCAGCCATGGGATTCTCCAGACAAGAAAACTGGAGTGGGTTGCCATTTCCTTTGGCACAGTCATTTTCTAACGATGTTTGGGGCAGGCACAAATAGTTTTCTGAGTCTCCTACTCATTTTTTACCTGTTTTAACTAGTGGGGTACTTGCCGGGGTCCTTGCCCGGCTGATCCAGGGTATTCGAAGCGGGGACGGCGTCGGCGAGGGTCAGGATACAATAGCTTCAATTAGATATTAATTAAAGATATAAAGAGTAATAGAATAAGGATAGCTCAGTAGGAAAATTCAGTGGAGAAAAGAGGCTGAGTAGCTTGGTTTACGCGGGAGACCAATAAAACTTCAAGACAAGAAGTTTGCACCACTTACGTAGGCCGCAGGCGTCCTTCCGTTCTCCCAAAGGACAGGAGACACTGAGGCCTCCCCGGTCGGATCTTAGAAGCCCAGGCATAATTAGTAAGCATGGCGGGTTCCGCGCTCCAGATGGAGACTCAACCAGAGGGAGAGAGAGAGCGACATGGGGAGACCAGTATTTCGAGAAACTGATCCCAATTCTTTATTTTCCATGGTCTACTTTTATACACTGAGATGTTATGCAAAAGTCACGCGGGGTCAGCAGTCCTGACTTTTATGAAAGTCAGGTGCTTCATACAAATGTATACAGAGATCTTAGGGGTGTTACATCATCTTCTGGCCAGGTGGGCCTGCTGACAATTTATGACCCTCTCCTTGTGACAGCGGTCAGTCAACCAGGACACTTATTTCTCCAGGGGTGATTATTCTTAAAACAGACACCACCCAAATAAAGTTACATTCCTATAGGGTGAGGGTGTAGTGGGTTTTAGTTAAGGAAAGAATTTACTTAGCCTAAGGTCTAACGTGATTAATATCAAAGGTTAATACTTATTTCTTCTATATATTCATTAATGTGTGTAAGGGCAGGGGATGTGGAGACTTAGCAACAAACATTGGCTCAACAAATGAAAAACCCTTCACCAACACAATTTCAAATCAGCCCACTATACTTATACTTATAGTTTTCTAACTTCTCTAAAGAACCTGTTTTTAGAGGGTTTAAAGCATCTCGTGCCTCTCACGGTTGGGAGGCTGTGAGCAATCACATGTGGCCGGACGAGCCTGTCAGGCAGGCTAGAGAACCTTCAGAGGAGTTTGTAGGTTAAAACACTCTTGTCATGCCCAAGAGTTTTTATTGACTGGAGCTCTAGGTTAACTCCTTCTCCGAAAGAGGTGGTGGGGGACAGCCCCCTGTAAAGTCAGAGGTGTAGGTGAGAGCACAAAGTAGTAAAGTAGGCAGGCTCTGGTTATGGGGGTAGACGCTCGAGGATTTCCAGGGGGACTCCTGAGGCTCGATCCCGCCTTTGCGTATGTCGAGCCTCCTTCCTCATGACCTTTGCCATGGGCGGAGTACCTCACTCTGGCCCCCAACAGGTACTGGATACGAATTAGGGCTCTTCTGATGGAAAAACAAATAGAAATACATAACTTCATATAGTTTTTACTCTAAACACGATATATACAAAATCTGTAATCTAAAGTAGTTTGTTAAATATGGCTCAGGGTTTTAGGGGAATAGTAAAAGATTGAAACTAGAGAGTTAGTCCATGTCATGAAGACTGATAAAAAAAAGCTCTTGTGCTAAAAGCAATGGGCCTCTCTGGAAGCTTGTTGGCTAAGAGGGAGATAGCATGATCAGATGAGGTTTGATTAGACCATTGGCCACTCTTTGGTAGATCATTTGGGGAAAGTAGACGGCAGCAGTGGCTCAGTGGTAGAGGATCCACCTGCAGTGCAGGAGACACAGGAGACGTGGGTTTGATCCCTGGGTTGGGAAGACCTGGAGGATGAAATAGCAACCCACTCAGGGTTGTAATACTCAGGCAAGTATTCTTGCCTGAAAAATCCCACGGACAGAGGAGCCTGGCAAGCTAGAGTTAGACATGACTGAGCACAGCACACAGCACAGAAGGAAGCAGGAAGACCCGTGAGGAGCTTTCATGTCCATTGTGTTGGGCCTAGGCTGCTGTTGGGGAGTGCTGTGTTCTAGTACAGGGGCTTCTAAATAGTCTTTTCCCCAGGATTTTCTAGTTGCTATGGGCATCTGAAAACATACAATTATATGTAGCCCTAAGTAGTTTTTTTCCCAGCGATTTACTTATTAATTCAAGGAGATGAATCAGGACACATGCTCAACATTCAAAGATAACCCATGGGTGGGAGTTCCCTGGGGGCCTAGTGGTTAGGATCCTGGGCTTTCACTACCACAAGCCAGGTTCAGTCCCTGGTTGGGAACTGATACACCACAGCTGAGCAGTGTAGCAAACAAAACAACAACCCCAAACAAAGATATTCATGGGCATGTTCACCATATGCAGCTTAACATGTATCTGCCTAGGGGTGTACAGAGCGTGACTTTGATCCTGGAATTTTTTGAGAACCGATGAAGGTATACGGAGTCTTATATTGGGTTGGCCAAAAAGTTCATTTGGGTTTTTCTGTAAGCTATTATGGAAAAACCGGAACAAACTTTTTGTCCAACCCAGAATTTTCCCTGGAAACTGCCAGCTCATGAAAAAAAAAAATCAAGTGACCTTGTTGCAGACATGGTGTTGTTAGTTTTACCATTGCACAATCAGCAATTTTATTTTGATGTTATTTGGGAGAAAGCAGTATTTTTGATTAGCAAGTAAAATTAATGTAGAAAACAATACTGTGTTAACTAGTTGGTATAATAAGGCAGCTGTGCCATGTTGCATTTCAACTCATTAAATTTCTGAACTTCTAATTACAATGAGATTACAACTCAAACTTGGGGTTAGTGATGGTTTTAGAGAGGTAAAATGTATAGGAATTTCATAATTATTGAGTGTAATTTTGCTAAAAATTGATGTATACACAGTATTTAATTTTTTGCTTATAAAATTCAGATTCAGTTGAGACTTATTAGGCACCTATTATTTACTGGGCCTTCTTCTAGAAACTTTAACATAGATGAGTACTTTTCATTCCTTGCAGCTGTCAGGCAAGCAGGACTGCCCCCATATTCAGATGGGGCACTTGAAACTTCAAGGCCAAGTGGACTGTCTTTTGTAACACAACTGTAAGCGCTAAAGCCACATTTGATCTCAAGTCCTTATTTTTCACAAAAAGACATGCCTAACTTTTGGCATATGTCGTTTTAAAAAATATCATTTTCCAGGGAAACTCTGTATTTCCCCGTATATGTTCGTTACTCACAAGAGCTTCTTTGTGCTCTCATGATGACCTGGGAAGAATATCTCTGCCATGGTGTGTCCTGTGGTAATTGTTTCCTCTGGTGTCTTCCACATGTGAACATAGGAATGTGTGTTTGTGTAAATAAAACCTTCCAATTGGCTGACTCATTCAGTCTTCCCTCATAGCTCAGTCAGTAAAGAATCTGCCTGCAGTGCAGGAGACCTGGGTTCGATTCCTGGGTCTGGAAGATCCCCTGGAGAAGGAAATGGCAACCCACTCCAGTGTTCTTGCCTGGAGAATCCCATGGACAAACCACGGGGTTGCGAAGAGTCAGACGCGACTGAGCTGCTGACTCTTTCATTCAGTCTCATGATTTCAGCTGTACCTTGTTTTTTCTTTCCAGTTGCTTCTGAACAGCTCAGTTTAAGTCTCATTGGGTCTAAATTGAGTTTTTCACATTTGCTCTACCACCTTTCCCTTTTTTGAGCATCCTCTTAACTCCTCTTTCTCTCTCACCTTCTATTTCATTATTCATTAATTCCTATCTATTCTGCCTTCTAAGTATATTTTATATTCCACGTCTCCCTTCATCCCTACTGCTTCTACAGTGTTCTAAGACATGAAAAAGGCTTATATTGGCATGGGAGTGGGTATGGTTTTCACTGGTTCCTCCATAGTTTATATACGGAAGCTATTTTTTATTTTTTTGGCTCAGCTGGATGGCTTGCAGGATCTCAGTTCCCCAGATAGGGATTGGACCCAGGCCGTGGCAATGAAAGCCTGGAATCCTAACCACTAGGCCACCAGGGAACTCCTCTTAAGTTCATATTTCATAGTCTAGGAAGCCAATGACAGTATCATTCAATTCCTGTTATCTCAGTTCCTCTCTGCTTTCTACTGAAGTCACCTCCTTCACTAAGCATACATGTCCCATATTCCCCAGTACCCAAATATTCCCCATTCCTTTGTGTCTTTACCTTCACAAATGCTGTTTCCTCCATCTGAAATCCTTGCTACTCCAGTCTGTCTTGTCAGCTCCTTCCAGATCAGGTTTCCATCTTCATCACCTGGCATAATGCTTCTCACATAAGTGCCCAATAATACTTACTGAGTTTATAATATATTCACATTCCACATGCAAAAGTGAAGTTGGTTGGGGCATTCCCCCCTTTCATAGTTATTCTGTGCAGCCTCAGAGAATTCTCTCAGGATTTGGTTGAAGCCTTTTATAAACTCTGTATGGTTTTACTTAAAGTGTAGTCACCCCTGTTATAAGAAAGAAGAGACTGATGGTTTTCCTTAAAAGAGATTCTTGTCGGAGGATTAAAGTCAAGGTGCAAGTGATTCTGTATTGCTTAGGCGTTAGGGATAAGGAGTTCTTCCTCAGCTCCAGTACTATCCCCATCCATAATCTTTTAGAGCTGGGAAAGCTACTTGGTCACAAGAACAGTTGGAAGCTGCTAAAATCTTTTAGATTTTCTAGAAGTGTTTGAAGTAGTGAACATTGCAATTCCAGTATAAGTACAAAGTCTTTCTTTAATTAAAGTGGCAAAATTAACGTTGAAATTTTAAAGTTATATCACCTAATCTAGCCAAAGCAGATAGCTGATAAAATCTGTTGGTTATTGGAAACAAGCTCCTGATTCAGAGTTCAGAGCACCAGTGTAAGAAAATAACAATGGATCCATTTTATTTATTAACAAAGTTGAAATATTGAGCATTGGCAAAGCAGTTAAGGTGTTAGCATCTATTTATATTTATTTAGTATATCTTGCATAGTTGTAGACCCTTTAGAGAAGTCATAATGGTCTGACATTAAACCTGTCCTTTTAAAACTTAAAATATTATTGGTCATATAAGAGGTAATACATGAAATAGAGAACAATAGACGCTGGTATGCAAAACAGTACATTCTGAACTTTTTGAGTGCGAAACTGACATTTACATATTGAATCATATTTTCACACTAATTTCCATTTTGTGGAGGCAGCATCGTTTCCTAGAAAAGCACACAAGACTTGAGATTAGAAAGCCTGGATTTTGGTCCTGACTCTAATTAGCTGTATAATTTAGAGTAAGTCACTGTCCCCTCTTTGAACCCGAGTCCCCACATTTATGAGAGGGACATTGGATAAACTAGATGAGCTCTTAGATCCCTTCTAACTCTGAAAACTGCACTTTTGTGAAATATTCTTGGTGCCGAAGATGGAATTTTAGGCAGCTTTGACAATCGACTGGACTAAATGAGATAGCAGGCACTGTTCCCTTCAAAGCCCAGTCTCTGTTTAGAAGCTGCTTTATTAAAACACTGTCATCATTAGCCAAGTCCTTTGTCCCGTTAGTGGTTCTGCCTCTGCTACCAAATTACGGGCCACGAGGAATGCACGTATACTTCACATGCTGCTTAATGTTCCGAGGTGCGCCACACGTTGCAAAGGAAACTGCATCGTTCTCCAAGGCACCTCACTTGGAGGACGTCGTCCTGTTCAATTAGAGGTGGGAAAGGCTGGCCTGGCTCCAAAGGAAGACTGTCAGTTCCTCTCCTTTTCTGTGTCCACGCTCGGCAGGATGCTTCCTCACGCCCACCTCTCTCCCCCTTGCTGTGACTTTGGCTTCCGCCAGATGTCACACCGCTGCTTGTCACCGCCCAGACTCTCGTCGCTGATTTTGTTGTTTCAGTGTATTTATCACAACTGTTCTCTTTAGCTGTAAAATTTATGGAATTTCACACTCTTCTTAATCACTACAGTGTTTCTTTTTCATGAGAGAGGGAATATACAAGGAGTTGTATGCACAAGAGTTAGAAGGAAGTGCTCCAAGAGTTAGAAGGAAAGTTTGCATGTGTGTGCCACGTATCAGATCAGATCAGATCAGATCAGTCGCTCAGTCGTGTCTGACTCTTTGCGACCCCATGAATCGCAGCACGCCAGGCCTCCCTGTCCATCACCAATTCCCGGAGTTCACTCAGACTCACGTCCATCGAGTCAGTGATACCATCCAGCCATCTCATCCTCTGTCGTCCCCTTCTCCTCTTGCCCCCAATCCCTCCCAGCATCAGAGTCTTTTCCAATGAGTCAGCTCTTCGCATGAGGTGGCCAAAGTACTGGAGTTTCAGCTTTAGCATCATTCCTTCCAAAGAAATCCCAGGGCTGATCTCCTTCAGAATGGACTGGTTGGATCTCCTTGCAGTCCAAGGGACTCCCAAGAGTCTTCTCCAACACCACAGTTCAAAAGCATCAATTCTTCGGTGCTCAGCTTTCTTCACAGTCCAACTCTCACATCCATACATGACCACAGGAAAAACCATAGCCTTGACTAGACGGACCTTTGTTGGCAAAGTAATGTCTTTGCTTTTGAATATGCTATCTAGGTTGGTCATA
>NW_011494730.1:1373570-1394091 GCF_000754665.1 Bison bison bison
CAGGAAAAACCATAGCCTTGACTAGACGGACCTTTGTTGGCAAAGTAATGTCTTTGCTTTTGAATATGCTATCTAGGTTGGTCATAACTTTCCCACTTTCAAACGTACAAGGGAATTGAGCTCAGAGGTACAAAGTGGAACTGAACTCAGTTCTACAGGGCTCACAGGTACTTAGGAAGTCCATTTCAGTCCCATGGAGAGGGACATAAGAGATGTGCTTATTGGCTAATTCCCCTGGCTTTAATTGTATTCCTTTTAGCAACAGAAAAAGGTGGATAATTTTATTAGCATTCTGTAGTACTTGTTTTTCTGAGCCGCGCTGTGTCGCTTGTGGGATCTTAGTACCCTGACCAAGGATTGAACCCAAGTCCTCATCAGTGAAAGCTTGGAGTCTTAACCACTAGACCACCAGGGAATTCGCTGGTACATTTTCTTGATCTTATTATTATCTAGTTAGATCTGTTAATAATGCGATCAAATCCTAAAAGCTGTGGTGATGATGGTGATATAGATCATCTGTGTTATTACTATGTAACAGGCATTTCATTGAGCACATTTGTTGTTGTTTCAGTCACTCAATAGTGTTTGACCATTTGTGACCCCATGGACTGCACCACGCCAGGCTTCCCTGTCCTTCACTGTCTCCCGGAGTTTGCTCACACTCACGTCTATTGAGTCGGTGATGCCATCCAACCATCTCATCCTCTGTTATCTCCTTCTCCTTCTGCCTTCAGTCTTTCCCAGCATCAGGGTCTTTTCTAATGAGTCAGCACTTCGCATCAGGTGTCTAAAGTATTGGAGCATCAGCTTCAGCATTAGTCCTTCCAGTAAATTATTCAGGCTTGATTTCCTTTAGGATTGACTGGTTTGATCTCTTGCAGTTTAAGGGACTCTCAAGAGTCTTCTCCAGCACCACAGTTCAAAAATCATCAATTCTTCTGTGTTCAGCCTTTTTTATTGTCGAGCTCTCAAATTTGTACATGACTACTGGAAAAACCATAGCTTTTACAAGACGGGCCTTTATAGGCAGAGTTATGTCTGCTTTTTTTAATACACTGCCTAGGTTTGTCATTACTTTTATTCCAAGGAGCAGGTGTCTTAATTTCATGGCTAGTCACCTTCTGCAGTGATTTTGGAGCCCAAGAAAATAAAGTCTGTCACCATTTCCACTATTTCCCCATCTATTTGCCATGAAGTGATGGGACCAGATGCCATGATCTTAGTTTTTTGAATGTTGAGTTTTAAGCCAACTTTTCCACTCTCCTCTTTCATCTTCATCAAGAGACTCTTTAATTTCTCTAATTAAAGCACATTACATTTGTTTACTTAAACCTTGCCATAACCTTATAATGATAGATACTGTTATTATCCCTATTGTATAGATGAGGAAATCTCAAAATGACTTAAAGATCTCCATTTTAAAAATAAGCTTATATCATGTATTTTTTTAAGGTG
This sequence comes from Bison bison bison, assembly GCF_000754665.1. Taxonomy (NCBI): domain Eukaryota; kingdom Metazoa; phylum Chordata; class Mammalia; order Artiodactyla; family Bovidae; genus Bison; species Bison bison. The sequence continues at coordinate 1,375,026 of NW_011494730.1, forward strand.
GGAAAAGATATCAATTTATCTGTTTTGTTTTTTTCTTTCCCTGCTTATAAAAAGAGGCAAAATTTTGGTTGTACTTTATTTTAGAAACTAAAGTTCATTTTGAGTTCCCAGGGTGGTTCATTTAAATTTGTGTGTGTCAGATACAAATTCATTTTTTAATTTTTAAAAAATATTTATCTGTTTACTTAGCTGCATCGGGTCTTAGTTACAGCACACGGGATCTTCACTGTGTCATGCTTGGATCATTCATTGCGGCACATGAGCTCAGTGGTTCTGGTGCGTGAGCTTAGTTGCTCCACAATATGTGGGATCTTAGTGCCCTGACCAGGGATCAAACCTGCATCCCCTCCATTGCAAGGCAGATTCCTAACTGCTGGACCACCAGAGAAGTCCTTGAATACAACTTTAAACCTAAACATGTTGGCATTTGCCCTGCAAACCATTGATGGTGATCCTTGTGGTCATTGGACAGTGTCCAAATAATTAGAATACTGGAGACAACCAAAGATTTAGATTATATCATGCACAGGATGAAGATTACCTTGTTAAAGACAGAGGATTCCTGGCAGTTTTATCATTATTGATTAGTGTTCCCATTTCTTCAGGATAATTGGCAAATTCTCACATGTAATACTCATCATGGGAAAGACAGGAACTGATGAAAAGGTAGACAGAAAGTGAGGCTTACCACTCAGAATGGACATATCTGTAAGGGTAGAAATAGTATGAAGGTACTTAATAAGTGGTAATTTTCTCTCTCTCCAAATCTGGATGTAGGGGTTGTTGTTTTTGTTTTTTCAGACTGCCAGAAAAATGTCTCTATGCCTGTATCAATTTCAAGATAGGTTAGGGTGTGTGTACTGTGAAGCAGATATGCTCCAAGTGTCGATGCTTGTGAATGTTTGTGACAATGAATACTATCACCTTAGGGCTCCTGCCAAGAGTCCCAGAGGGAGAGAGGAGGAAGCCATCATACATTTCTACCATGTGTCAGGCAGTGTGCTGGGCACTTTTATAAATAGCCCACCATATCCCTTTAGGAAGATGTACATGGGGTATTTATTTCTTTTCCTTTAAATTTTTATTTTCCTTTAAAAATTAAAAAAAATTACTAAGGTATAGTTCATTTATAGTGTTTCAGGTGTATAGCAGAGTGAATCAGTTATATGTGTATATATATATTCTTTTCAGACTCTTTTCCACTATAGGTTACTATAAGATACTGGATATAGTTTCCTGTGCTGAACAGTAGTCTTTGCTGTGTATTTATTTTACATATAATGGTCTATATCTGTTAATCCCAAATTCCAAATATATCCTCCCCCCTTCCTTTTTGGTAACCAAAACTTTCTTTTACATGTCTGTGAATCTGTTTCAGTTTTGTAAGTAAGCTCATTTGCATTTTTTTTTAGAGTCCCCATATACGTGATACTTGTCATTTTCTGTCTGACTGACTTCACTTAGTATGACAATCTCTGGGTCTATCCATATTGCTGCAAATGGCATTATTTCTTTCTTTTTTTATGACTGATTAATTATTAATTATGTGTGTGTATATACATGTGCCACATCTTCTTTATCCATTCATTTGTTGATGGACATTCAGTTTGCTTCTATATTTGGCTATTGTAAACAGACCTGCTATGATCTTTGGGGTGCATGTGTCTTTTCAAGTTAGAGCTTTATTCGACTATATGCCCAGGAGTGGGGTTGCTGGATCATGTGGTAGCTCTGTTTTTAGTTTTTTATGGACCCTTCATACTGTTCTCCATAGTCACTGCACCAATTTACATTCCCACCAGTAGTGTGGGAGGATTCCTTTTCCTTTTATTTTGATCCTGCAGCACAGCATGTGGGCTCTTAGTTCCTTGGCCAGGGATTAAACCCATGCCCCCTGCATTGGAAGAACAGAGAGAGTCTTAACCACTGGACTGCCAAGGAAGTCCCTATTTATAGGTTTTTAAATGATGGCCATTCAAACTGGTATGAGGTGGTACCTTATTGTAGTTTTGATTTGCATTTCTCTAATAATTAGTGATGTTGAGCATTTTTTCATGTGCTTTTTAGCCACCTGTACGGCTTTGGAGAAATGTCTAGATCTGCCCATTTTTTGTTGAGTTGTATGAGCTGTTTGTATATTTTGGAAATTAATCCCCTGTTGGTTGCACCTTCTTTTTAAAAAAATTCTGTGCATTTATTTATTTTGGGCTGTGCTGGGTCTTTGTGGCTGTGTGCGGGCTTTCTCTTGTTTTGGCGCGTGGGCTTCTCATTGCGGTGGCTTCTCCCGTGGAGCACGGCCTCTGGGGTGTGTGGGCTTCAGTATTTGTGGCTCCCAGGCTCCAGAGCACAGACTCAGTAGTTGTGGCGCATGGACTTAGCTGCTCCGCAGCATGTGGGATCTCCCTGGACCAGGGACCAAACTCATGTCTTCTGCATTGGCAAATGGATTCTTTACCACTGAGCCAGCGTGTAGCCCCCTGGTTACATCTTCTGCAAATATTTTCTCCCATTCCACAGACTCTCTTCATTTTGTTTATGGTTTCCTTTGCTGTCCAGAAGCTTTTAAGTTTAATTAGGTCCCATTTGTTTATTTTAGTTTTTGTTTCCTTTACTCTAGAAGATGGATCCAAAAAGTTATGTCAGAATACAAGTTATGTCAGAATGTCCTGGGTCTTACATTTAGCTCTGTAATCTATTTTGAGTTTATTTTTGTATATGGTGTTGGAGAATGTTCTGATTTCATTCTTTTACATGTAGCTGTCCAGTTTTCCCAGCACTGCTTATTGAAACGACTGTCTTTTCTCCATTGTATATTCTTGCCTCCTTTGTCATAGGTTAGTTGACCATATGTGCATTGGTTTATTTCTGGGCTTTCTCTTCTGTTCCATCAATTTGTGTGTCTGTTCTTGTGTCAGTACCATACTGTTGTGATTACTGTAGCTTTGTAATATAGTCCTAAGTCAGTGTGACTCCTCCAGCTGCACTCTTCTTTGTCAAGATTGTTTTGGCTATTTAGGGTATATTTGACTATGTGAGGAATTTATCTTGTATCTCATTTGCCAGGAGTGGATGGTCTTCTCTTGAGTGCTTGCCTTGTTTTTCCATGGACACTGTGAACAACTTCATAAGTGACTATGTTTCCCTAGTGATTATTTTAGCATTTATTGAGCCTTTACTAGGTTTCGGGCACTGTGCTTATTTTGCATGCATTATTTCTTTGAATGTTCACTGCAGTCTTTTTGTAGTAGGTATCCCATGTTTGCAATGAAGACACTTTCAGAGACATTAGGTTACTTACTTTTCTAAAGCCACATGTCTAATAATAAAGCTGGATTTCAAACTCAGGCCTAACTCTGTAGTGTAACCCAGCTGTTTCTTCCTGACATGAGATATTTATTTAAGCTATTGTTCTCCCCTTCATTTAATTTTAAATGCCTATAGTATAATTTTTTCTTTACTTAGCAACCTGTGTCTAAAGGAAAGTAGAAAGAGAAGGACCCAGGAACCTAGGGAAAAAATAGCAGTATATGTGTAATTATAGCACTACGGGCAGTCAGCTTAAACTTGAGCCAGTTCTCAGAAGTAGGACCTATCACTTTCTGACATTTGTTTAGAGATTTTCTTAATCTTTCTTCTTGTGATTCTAGGCATTAGTCACATATGTATGGAAAAATATATAAGGCTTTTTGGTAAGATTGTTATTCACTCAGCAAATACTTATTGAATATATATTATATGCTTATACATCATTGAACAAGCCAGATAGAGTCCTGCCTTCGTGGAGTTTGTAATTGGTATAAATATTTGAATGGGTGGGTTGTGTCTTACACCTACTGTGTATTTCCGTAAACACACCACAGTCACACATGGATATGCTGTAGGAATTTCACAAAATTGAACGGCTTGGAATTTGTCTTATTCCAGGAAAACACTGTTGCATCAAGAATATGAGAAAATGTAAGAATCAAGAAACCCATCAGTATGGCTTTGTCTCTTTGAATGCCATGATTCTTAGAGGAGTAAGGGAGTAGCAGTATATAAGACCTTATTTGAAATTAAAAATAAAAAGCAAAAACTCGTGTGAGCCAGAAATCTTTGATGAAGCATTGTCAGAAGAATTTCAGAAACTGCAAGTTGTTACACAGATGTAATGATTTAATTAGTCTAGATAACACCATTTATTTATGCTTAAGCATCTCACACATGCAAAAGTTGGTAATTCAGAGTCACACAATAATTTGTGAGTTATCTTCTATACCACGTGTTATAGCTTCTGAATACCAACTTTGATGAGCATGTGTGTCAGATGCTTGAGCATAAATAAATGATATTATATAGACCAACTAAGCAATACAGTTTGTTTCTGGAATTCTCTTGACATCTTCACATAAAAATTTTGTGGTGGCTTTTACAGATCACAGTAATTGTTTTAAACACAGTTTAATCTCAGTGTGGGCAAGATCCTCATTGGAGTGAGCATATATGGTTTCTGCTGGTTGGGTCTCTCTAGATATCTGGGTGGATTCTTAATATACAACTGGATAAAATAGCTGTAAAAGGAGTGTCCTCTAGTATGTGGAGAGGGTTTGTTATCCTCTTAGCAGAAAGATGAGCTTATTTTGTGATAGGTAAGTAACTATATTATTAAATCTCTTGGGGAAGGAGACCAGTTCGGATCTCCTTGCTATATTTCTCTCTTTTTTTGCTTTTCGTCTTAATTTATTTATTTGGCTGCATTGGGTCTTAGTCGTGGCACGTGGGGTCTTCGTTGTGGTGAGTGGGCTCAGTAGTTGCCCTGTGGCATGTGGGATATAGTTCTCTGACCAGGGATTGAACCTTCGTCCCCTGCATTGGAAGGTGGATTCTTAACCACTGGACTACCAGGAAAGTCCCTCTTTTTTGCTTTTCTAATTTTAGCTGTAAAAACACCATGGTATTCTTTGTCTCCCTGATGTTGCGTTAGTGTTGCCATAGTTTTTTAAAAATACTGTTATATTTATTTTTTATTTTTAGGTAATTCAAACAGTTTTGTTGTTGTTGTTTAAAGTGGTAAGTTATCAAAAAGGAGACTGGGATATAGCTAATATACTAAGAATTTAGGTCACATTTTTTTCTCCCAGAGTTCGGGATGTCTCACCTCTATTATTTTTTTCTCACCGTATTTCCTAGAAAATAGAAAGGGGAAGGATTAATTAACCTAGTTTTACACATAAGGAAGTATGTTCTTAGAGGTTAAGTGTCTTGCTTAAGGTCAGACTTATTAAGAATGTAGTCAAAGAATGTGGCAAAGAATTCCAGAGACTCCTGGCAGAGGTTAGCATGCTACTTACTGGGAAATGTAGTAAGCAGTTAATTATTTTCTCAAAAGACTTAACTATTACTGGTTATTTCTTACTCTTCTGAGACTATTCACCATTTTATCCCCAAGGCAGAAACTTGTTTGCAGGTTAGAGCTACTCTATAATCTTTGGGAAATACTACTTAGCACAGCTGGCTTGGAATTCCAAGTAAGTATATAATGTTTTCATGTGTATCTTCTAACATGAGTTAGAATGTTTCTTCAAGCTGCCAAGTGCCCATGCTGATCAGTGTTCAAAGAATACAAAACATCACTTTTAAGACCATTAGCTGTAATTACTTTATGCCCCATAATGTCCCTTTGATTGAATTTGTAAGTTTAGGAATGGACACCTAACAGTGGCAAGGCCTGCTCACTGTCCACTGAGGCAAGGGCAAGAGGGAAAACATACTGTGCAGAGAAAAAGGAAGTCATTTTTCATGGAAGTCACACCACTGGTGCCTGGGGACACAGACAGTCTGAATCTAACATGGTAAATGGCCCACCTGGTGTAGAAAAATAATCATCCATTTAGAGATGAAGAACAAGGCAGGGTTCTCTGTAGAAACTTGCTCGTTACACTTGCAGGTAATACAAAAAAAGGATACCTATAAAATAGGTTATTATAATTACTTTTGTCTCGTTGATAAAAATTACCTCTTAGTTATCTTAGCACAGCCTTGTTATATTAGAAAAATAATTAGCATTTCACCTAAATCTACAGTTCTTCTAGAGTTACCACATTTCTTTGAACTTGTGAACTTGCATTATTACTGTCTGCATTAAAAGTGTAATGACTTGGGGATTCCCTGGTTGTCCAGTGGTTAGGACTTGGCCCTTTCACTGCTTAGGGTGTAGGGCTCAGTCCCTGATCAGGGAGCTAAGATCCTGCAAGCTGTGTGGCGCGGCAAAAACAAGTTCAGTGATTTGATTTAAATATTTGAGACCTTCTATGCTTCCCTACCCCAAGACTTGTTTCTTTCTCTTTTTTATTCTTTTTTTATAGTTGATACACAGTATTGTATTAATTCCAGATATACAGCAGAATGATTCAGTTTTTTATATATACTTTTTTCAGATTATTTTCCATCATAAGTTATTATAAGATTTGGAATATGGTTCCCTATGCTATATAGTAAATCCTGTTACTTGTCTATTTTATGTATAGTAGTTTGTCACTGTTAATCCCATGGGCTATGTCCTTGAGTTAGTTGCTGTTTTGTGTGTAGATTCACTTGTATTATTTCTGGATTTCACATATAAGTGATATCACATAATGTTGCTTTTCTCTGACTTACTTCACTACGTATAATAGTATCTAGGTGCATCCATGTTGCTGCAAATGGCAATAAGCCATTCTTTCTATGGCTGAATGATATTCCCTTGTATATATGTACCACAGCTTCTTAAGCCAGTCATCTGTTGATGGGCACTTGGGTTGTTTGCATGTCTTGGCTACTGTAAATAGTGCTGCTATGAACATTGGGGTGCATGTATTTAGAGTTTTTGTTTTTTCTTGGACATATACCCAGGAGTAGAATAGAAGGATCGTATGGTAGCTCTGTTTTTAGTTTTTAAAGGAATTCCCATAATGTTTTCTATAGTGGCTGCACCAGTTTACATCCCAGCAACGTCGGCCTTTCCTTCACACCCTGTCCAGGATTTATTAAATGTAGCCCAAGACGTAGTTTCTTAATAGTGAGACATACAGTTCACTATTTGAGATTGTGGTCCAGATGCCCATACTGAGCCTTTTTATTTTGGATGATGTGGTTGGTGCTATAGCTTTCTTTAGCCTGTGGCCTGACACTCTCAGAATAGTGTGTTTTGGTTTCAGCTGTTAGGAACAACACAAGAACACCCATGCTTTGCCTTTGAAATGCTTTTATAACAGATTTTGGTCCATGAGCTTTAAGACGCAACTTTTCCAAATACCTCAAAGTGGTCCAAATGGTCTTCTGTTCAGAGAAAACAAGCTGACCTCCCTTTACCTCTGACCACACTCTGGGTCCTTTAGATTTCTCTGAATCTTTTCTTTCATCATCATTTACTCAGCTGCTGCTGTTATTTATCAGCAGTTGGAATGTTCCTGTTTCCATGAGAGATGTTGGTGTTACTGCTTTGACCGTCACTTCAGTGTCTTTGCTTTGCAGACCCCGTATCATGTCAACCTCCTCCTGGCCGGCTACGATGAGCACGAGGGTCCAGCACTCTACTACATGGACTACCTGGCAGCCTTGGCAAAAGCCCCTTTCGCAGCCCACGGCTACGGTGCCTTCCTGACTCTCAGTATCCTGGACCGATATTACACGCCAAGTAAGTTTCAGCTCTCTAAGCTGGGAACAGTAGCAAAGCCCTGTCCTCAGCTGCTTCCTGGCTTTATGTACAACCCCTGGGAGTTGGGTGGCCAAGGAAGGTGCCCTCAGGAAGCTTTTTTCTGTAGATCGTTAAGTAAGTAAGTGAAGTTGCTCAGTCGTGTCTGACTCTTTACAACCCCGTGGACTGTAGCCTACCAGGCTTCTCTGTCCATGGGATTCTCCAGGCAAGAATACTGGAGTGGGTTACCATTTCCTTCTCCAGGGGATCTTCCTGACCCAGGGATCAAACCCAGGTCTCCCACATTGGAGGCAGATGCTTTAACCTCTGAGCCACCAGGGAAGATAATAGCTGCCCTCTCCTATATGAGAAAGCTGGCTGTATACTTGTCCACGAACCGTTCACTTGGCAAACCTCTAGACACAGGGGTGCTTCTGCGTTAAGTTCTACTTTCTGACCCCAACCTCACTTCAGCCATTGTGAGCAATAGGCACTTGGGATAACACAGATAACCAGTTTTCGCCTTACATTCCACTCTTCCCTATTAGTGTAGGAAGAATCTAGCTAGTTCTTTCTTTTCATGGTGCTGCCCTCTCACTCAACTCAGCCATGCCGGGGCTCCAGGCCACATCCTGAAAAGATTAGCCTGGCCTCCTAGTGACCATTGCTTGATTTGGCATCTGTCAGTAATACAGTGATTTGCCCACTGAAATAACCACCAGCCACCCCTGAAGCCAAACTGCATCATATGTCATCCCAGTTTGCCATGCCTGTGGACAGTTCCTTTGGCTCCTGTTTTACGAGAGACTCAGCCCCATCCTATGAATTCTGTTTCTATTGTTAAACTGGGGCCCAGCTGGCAAAGTGAGGCTGACACACTGGCCCTGTCCTCCCTTTCCCTGATTTGCAGCTGGCCAGGGCAGATGGAGCTGATTTAAGCCCTGGTCTAAAGGAAGGCTGGGGGTTGTTGGGAGTTGGGGGATGGGCTATAAAGAACTGGCAGGCCACTGGACTTCTCTGGAGGCAAGCACTGGCCATGGGAGGCAGATTCCGTCACGCTTACCCTTCTCTGTAGCAAATCAATTTGCAATGGCTTGTGGCTGCCTGAGCGCTGGGCCTGGGACACTCAACTGCATATAGAGAAAGTTTGTGGTACATCAGAAGCCTTGGCTTTTTTTTTTTTTTGCCGTATCTGTTTGTGTGTCATGTTGACCTGAGAAAGTTAGAAGCTCAGCTCAGAGTTGTGGCAGAGTTTTACTTAGTGTCAGCGCCTTGAGTACCTGACTTCCGTGTTCTCTTTCAGCTATCTCGCGTGAGAAGGCAGTGGAGCTTCTTAGGAAATGTCTGGAGGAGGTGAGTAGCTTTCATGGGATCCTGAAAGGAATGTTTTGTTTCTCTGTTGGCCAATATTGTTTCCCTTCCCCAGTTACATTTTTTTCTGATCCTTGCCAGAAAGTATAATATCCACTAACCATATGTGAAGTTCCTATCAGGGATACAGTTTGATGCATAACAAGCTGTTTTTTTTTTTTTTCTCTCCTGGGTCACCATCTCATCAATGTCAATTCTACAATCTAATTACTTTTATTTTTGGTTCTTCCAGACTAGTGATTCTCAAATTTTAGCATGTGTAAGAATTATCTGGGGAACTTGGTTTTTTTAAAAAGGCACATTCATGCTTTCCACCTCATCTTCATTCTGAATTAGTTGTCCTGGTGTAGCTCTTGAGACTGTCTTGGCCCGCAGTCCCAGGTGATTTTGCTGCAGGTGGTAACTGGGGGCCGTACTTTAAGAACTCTTGTGCTGGATTTTATACCTGCTCCATTTTTGTGCTACCTGGGGTTGCCATAAAGTCTGCTTTCTTAACAGTACGTGAGTCTGGGAGGGAAAGCCACCCCTGGGAATTCAGGAGGCCATAGAAGGTAACGAGCAGGCTTTGGGCAGATGGAGAGAGTAGCCTTTAGTTTATGAGGCCAGGAACATGGGCCCTTCCCCTTCTAATACTTCTGCGAGGAGTCTGAGGCTCTGGTGTGAAAGGAGGATGAGGAGGAAAAGAAAGCGGCTCCTTTAGGCTTTTTAATTCTTTTGTTGTTCCTATAGCCTAAGGATGAACTTGAATTTGTACTCTAGTGAGAAGAGAGTAGGAGGTTGAGAGCAGCTGGTAGCATCAGTAATGTCAGTTTGCCTCTTACACAAGCCTGTCATTTTCAGTCCACAGGGCCCCTTCTTCTTCTTGTTTGTAAATCTCCTTTCCAAAGCAGAAACTGAGAATAAACTCATGTGCTTTTCTTAAAAATTCAACCAGGAGGCCATGTTAGTCCAGCAGCTCTAAGTGTTGCAAGGGTCTGCCAGGAAGAAGCCATTGGAATGTGGAATGCTTTGAGACTTCATTCCCCATGGATCCTCCACATTTCCTTATTATTATCACCTTTTCTTGATCTTGGAACTTTTTTCTGGACATAGGAGTCATCAGCCAGGGAGGACTATGGAAATGGAAGTGGTGGTTGCTGCCTAGCCCTCATCTGTAAGGGAGATGGGAAGCATCAAGGGAAGGAGGGCTTGGGCCAGGGGAGGGGCACATTTTCAGGATATGTCCCTAAGGGAGCAGGTACAGCTTTGTGCCTTCTATCCAGAGATTAAGTGAACTGTCCAGGAGGAGTCACCCACAGAGGCGAAGGTTTCCTCCAGCTGCGCTCTTCAGTGATCTCTAGCCAGGTTGATGGGGCTGTCTGGTTTTGTGTGCACAGATCACAGGTCCTTTAGAACAGCCTCTCAAGCAGACAGTCACACTAGAGTCCAGAGAGGTTCCTTCAGTGACAGTTCAGCTTAGATTGAAGAAGATAGAAGTAGGGGTTGTTCCAAGAGCAGTTCTGAGACCATCCTTGCCACCAGCCTCCAGCTCTACACACAGACACACTCACATACACCTGGTCCTTATAATGTGGGTGGGTAGCTGGAGCACACTGTTGGACCTAGGAGTACATGGCTTTGGTCCAGAGCTTTTCCTAGGGCAGTAGCTCCTTAGTTGGCTTCTTGCCTTGAGATGTTTTGAAAGAGAAGTCTGTGTTTACCAGGCCTGATTGGTGGCAGATTGTGAGGAATAGAACATTAGATTGTCTCGTTCTTCAGCAGCTGACTGATCAGAGTCAAGCTCCTGCTCACTACCTTCCAGTCAGCCGCCAGCTGCGGTTTGGGCTTTTCTCAGTATCTTAGTACCAGCTGTCCTCAGTAGGGTACCAAGCGCCCCCAACGCAAAAATCACTATCTGCTTATATGTCCAGTGCCTCGACCAGAGCCTGGACCACAGTTCTCAATAAAAATTTGTTGACTGATTTCCTTCATGTTTCTCTGCAGCTCCAGAAACGCTTCATCCTGAATCTGCCAACCTTCAGTGTTCGAATCATTGACAGAAATGGCATCCATGACCTGGACAACATTTCCTTCCCTAAACAGGGCTCCTAACGTCATGCCCTCCCTCCCACTTGCCAGGGAACTTTTTTTGATGAGCTCCTCTATTTTTTTCTACTCTTTTGATGTGTGCTCTCCACACATGGTTAATTCAGAATAAAGCTGACTGTGGATCGATTGAGCCCTCTGGGTTGAGTCTGAGTTTACCTAACATCGCCTCAGGAAGGGGGTGGAGGGAGCATTACCTGCATTGGACTTTCTGCGAGGATTGTCTTTCCTCCTGCCCCTTTCCTTCATTGATGCTCTGATTGTCCTTCAGCAGCTGACAGTTTGCTTGCTAAAGTCTCATCCCTCTAAAGCAGTGGTTCTTTATTGCCCCTAAGCTTAAACATGTTTTAATTAATTAATTTGAATAGATAATACATACATGTAGAAAAAATGCAAACAGGATGAAAATACAGTGAAAATGTTTCTTCCATCCCTATAATTTATTCACCTTCTTCCCTTCCCAGAGGAAGCTTCAGCTACTAATTTCTTATCTAACCTTTAGAGATATATTTTTCTTTTATAAAATATATGCATGCACATGTCCCTTTTAAAAAATATTTTAAAATGTTCTGCGTATTGCTTTTTTCCTTGAACACTATTGGAGATGGTTTTTATATCAGTACATAGCTACCTTACTCTTACTGACAGTTGCATAATATTGCATGAAATTGGTGTACTCTTAAGTGGTTAACCAGGTATCTATTTTACTTTCTAACCTAGTTTTTTGGTAATGAGTAATGTAGATATTTTTCGATTGGTGCCACTAAAACAGTAGTTCTTAACCAGATGTATGTATCAGAATCACCTGGAGGGTTTTCTTTTTTAATCTACTTGATTAGCCTGCACTCACTCCCAGATTCTAACAAGTTTGGGGCCTAGACTAGGAATATTTTTTAAAGCTTCTAATCCTTAGTCACAATAGAGAACCGCCCATTTGAAGCTTCTTTGGAGCAGTGATCCTCAAACTACAGCATGCATCTCAACTTCCTTACAGACACAGCTTGCTGGGTCCTACTCCAGTAGTTTGAGCGGGTGGCCTGAGATTTTACATTTCTGATATTTCTGATCGATGTGATGCTGCTGGTCTGGGAACCATACTTTGAGCACCATTTGGTCCTAGACTAAGATAAGCCCAACTTTATCCCATTCTGTGCTGCTCTTAATACCACATACAGTAGGTTTTTTGTTTATCTAAGGTGAAATATATCATCTGTCTAAGTTACTCCCTATAGATAGCACATTTGTGTTTACAGTATTGAATTACTATCAGATTTGAATGCCATATACTTTTTAGTACACCGGTGGTAAATGCTTTGTACCACCGTAAGAAGCAAGCTAATCACTGAATAAGTGGGAGAAAGAGATGATTCACATGACCATGCCTAGTTCCTCATTAGTTCAACACCACCATCGCTATGCATAGGTGTGAGCTTTTGGCTAGCTTCCTGACTCTCTAAGACGTCTATTTGAAAGCTCCACGGGTGATTCTGATGCTTGCCCCAGTTGAGTGCCACTACTAAAGTGTAAGCAGTCCTGCTTCATGGTTTTCCTATCTGTAAAACAGAATTGTATGATGATTCCATGTGCTAATGTAAAGCATTTGGAACAGGGCCTGGCATGTGGTAAGTGCTCTATAAACATATGCATGCGTGCTAAGTCACTTGAGTCGTGTCCGACTCTTTGCAACTCTATGGACTTCTCCAGGCCAGAATACTGGAGTGGGGTGCCTTTTCCTTCTCCAGGGGATCTTCCCGACCCAAGGATCGAACCTGCGTCTCTTACGTCTCCTGCATTGGTAGGCGGGTCCTTTACCACTAGTGCCACCTGGGAAGTCCCAGTAAGTCTAGGATCACTAGTAAACTTGTTATCCTGCATCCAGGCCTCACTAAGAATGAAATCGTTCTCTGCCTTTGAATATGTGTCCGCAAGGCAATCTCATAGGGAAGGCCATCAGGCCACCCTGACCTCCAGTCTGTTTTCTCTGATCCAGATCTCTTTCTTAAGCTCGATATACACTTAATCCTAGGTATCTCACCCTCTAGTCACAGGACATCAAACTCAGCACGTCTAAAGCCGAGCCTTACCACCAGCTCCTGGCTCCCAAGTGCCCAAGCCAGAAAACTATGCATCATTTATCTTTGATAAACTTATTTTGGAATAAATTTAGTTTTATAGAAAAGTTGCAAAGATAATGCATAGTATCCTTATACTCCTCGCCTGGTTTTCCCTAGTGCAACACGTTAGCCACAATACATTTGTAAAACTAACAAACATTGGTTGGCACATGAGTGTTAACTAAGCTCCAGCCTTTATTCAGATTTCACCAGTTTTTCCACTAATGTTTTTTTCTATTCTAGGATATGATCCAGCATACCTCATTGCATCTAGCTGGGCATCATTTTTGTTGCCTCTTTATTTCCTGCCTTCACAGAGTTACCAAGTTCTCGCATTTGACTTCCTAAGTCTTTTAATGAAACTCTCCATCTCCAGTATCTCAGTTCCCTGACCAAGGATTGAACCTGGGCTACAGCAGGGAAAGCCCGAAATCCTAACCCCTAGGCCTAACTCCCTTTCTCAGACTACTTTAACAGCTTCCTAGCTTCTCTCTACTTTAAATCTCCTCCCTCTCCAGTTTTTTCTCTGTACTCTAAACACTGGATCATCTATTCCTCTCATCACTTAACACTTTCTGATGGTTTCCATTGCTTATAGAACAAAACAACTTTATTCTATTTATATTCCCTCATAGCTCAGCTGGTAAAGAATCTGCCTGCAATGCAGGAGACCCCGGGTCAGGAAGATATACTGGAGAAGGGGTAGGCTACCCGCTCCAGTATTCTTGGGCTTCCCTTGTGGTTCAGCTGGTATAGAATCCGCCTGCAATGTGGGAGACTTGGGTTCGATCCCTGGGTGAGGAAGGTCCCCTGGAGAAGGGAACGGCTACCCACTCCAATATTCTGGCCTGGAGAATTCCATGGACTGTATAGTCCACGGGGTCGCAAACAGTCAGACATGACTGAACGACTTTGAAAATGTCAAACCCAGCTTGGGTTTGACATGCTAAGCATTTCATAATCCTCTCCCACCTAGCGCCTCAATTTCCTTTCCTTCTACACCTCATAAAGCCCATGACCCATTGAATTGATACAGCCTCAGCATGTTTTTTACTTCATACCAACTGTATAAAGGGTAAACGTTGCTTCCGGAAATCTTTCTTACAGATATGTATATATGTATGATTGGGTTGTGGTGCAGTGCACCCTGATATTTTCTAATCTGTTATCTCTACTAGATTTTTTTTTTTAATGCCAGCTTTGTCCTTAATCGATTTTCTGAAGTTGAAAAACACTGGGAGTGCACCGGTGCTTTACCACTTCTGGCCAAACACCACTCAGAATGGCCTCCCAGTTGGTTCTCATCTGCTTTCAGGTGATTAATACACTGGAAACAGTTTATTCCTTCCCATGCTTGGGGTGAGAGGGGATAGGTTGCAGAAGAGAGCAGCTGTTTTGCCTCAGGGTAGGGAAGCTTAGCGCTGACTAGTGAAGAGGTTGAGGAAGCTGACAAGGAACCCCTAAGAAATGGAAGGGGGTGCTGAAATAGTCTAAGTGCCATATGTCTTACTTCATTTAATCCCCTCAACTTCCTGTAGTCTAAAATAATTTTAGTAGTAGAACGTCCCTTGCCAGGTCCAGGTCTTTCATTAAAGCAGAACATACTTCCAGCCTTTCCTCCCATCCTTTCATATGTGTAGGTTGAGGCAGGGAAACTTCTTGCGAGAAGCAATCACATCTTTGGACCTTTCCCCTGGGAGATGATTCCCAAACCTTTCATTTCTGTGAAACCCCTGACCATCTGTCTCTGACAGCACACCTATAAGGAACTGGGGGATGAGAATTCCAGGCAAAGAGAGGCAAGTGCAGTGGCCCTGAGACGTAAAAGTGGTGATCTGAGGAGCTGAAAGGGAGCCAGTGTGGCTGGAGCAAAGGAAGAGGAGAGAGTAGTTTAACATGTGGCTGAAGAAGCAGGCAGTGTCTCGATTGCTGGCAGGGCTTTAGTGTGGTGCACCAATGGAAACAGACCAGTTGGAAGACTACTGTAATAGTCCCAAGGACCAGGGTGGTAGCAGAGGAGATTCTTCTATCTGGATGGACTTTGTGATGGATAGGGTATAGGGAAAAATCAAATACAACTTCCTAGTTTCTGCTTGAGGAACTGGGTATAGAGGGTGGCACCATTTACTGAGGTCAGGAAGGTGGCCAGGTCAAGATCTGAGTACTTGAGTCAAGTACTCCATTGTGGACATGAGTAGGGAGTGTTTCAGAAGAGAGCAAGTAGTCACCCATATCAAATGCTGCCAAGTCCAGAAGAGGGGACTTTGGACTTGTGGCCACTGATGACCTTGCTGAGTGGATTTCCATAGGCTGGTAGTGGTAGAAGCCAGAGTAAAGTGGGTTCAGGAGTGAATTAGGGGTGGGGAAGTGGAAGGAGGGTGTCATAATCTTTTTAAGAACTCTTTAAAAGGAAAGGATTTATGTTTGGTAAGGTATGAGATCCTAGAATGTGTCCTTTAGGGAATGATCTAGTAGGGACAGAGAGACTGAAGGTGCAGGCAAGAAAAATGGAAATCCTCAAGAAGAAAAAGAAGCTAGACTTGAACGGGCCAGATAGACAGTCATCAGCATTCACACTGACACATGTTTAGACCCACCACCAACGATCATAGGAACACATCACATAGACCTAACAGCCAGACTGACACCTTCACCCACAGGCTCAGTAAGTCACAACATACCGCCACCCGCCCCACCCCACACACACACACACAGGATTCACTTCTATCTCACACACACACAGAACTAATAGCCACACTGACAAGCCAGACAGACACACCATCTGCATCCCCTCACCCAGTGGTGCCCGCAGCCCCCTCCAAGATTTCCCCCTTATACACTCCACCCCCTTCCCCCAGTTCCCAGGCCCTGTCTCTCCCCTGTGACCTTGCCATCTGGGGAGGCAAATCCAGGCCTGGACTGAAGAAAGACAGGGAGGGTTTCATATCCAGTGAAAGGTTTTATTAAGAGAATGAGAAAGCAGTCTGAGAGTTGGGGAGGTACACTGACTGCAGGGTCAAGAGAAACAACCGTAAATACAAAATCTCAGCCACAACCTCAGAGTCCCTGACATCCTTCTTCCCTCCCGGCCCACCCATAGCCCTTTGCGAGCAAAAACAGCCTCTCTATCCTAGCGTAGCTGCACATCTTGGTGTGTGAGCAGAAGACAATGAAACAAGAGTACTCGGCTCACTGGTATGAATAAGCTGCACTGGACGTTTTTAAACTGTAATGATAAATAAATAGGACAGACAGCAACAGGACTGAAGTGCAGCCTGGATTCAAGTTATCCAATTTGTGCTTTATCTTCCCTGTTCCTTGAGGGGCCCTCCTGCCCACTTCTTTAGAAGAGTGGCAGCAATGCAAAGAATCCACTGGGGCCTTCTGCCAGCACCCCTTTTCTGGGGGTAGGAGACTGAGGTGAAGCACACCAGCTCCTCAGCAGCACCTCTGGTTTGTTCATTTCTCTCCTGGTCTCAGTAAAAACAGCAAGGCCTTGGCCCCTGGGGGCACCCATCACTGCCCAGGCACCCTCATGGGCAGCACTGGCCCCAAGAACCAGGCTTTTCTGTGCCAACCTCCTCTTCAAGCCCTTCTCAGCAGTCAAGGGGCAGAAGATTGCACACAGGAGGCAAGCACCTGGGCGCTTAACTTACCAACAGCACAAGAGGCCACTTCCCCTTCTCCAGCCCAGACCCCTAACTCATGGGCTTCTGGAGGAATGTTCTTTCTCTGGTCTGACTCCAGCCCCACCTTTGAATGCTTTCAGGCCCACCCCCAGGAGGAAAGACCTCATTTCAGATCTTGGGAGCCCCTTAGGGATGGGGCGGGGCAAGCGGTTACTTCCGATGTTTGGCATCCTTCTCTGACACCTTGGTGTCACCGTGCCCACTGCCCGCACTGCTTAGAAACATCTTGTCCAGCCCCTTGAGTGACTCCAGTAAGTAGTTCTGGAAGGCAGTGAGGGCAGCACAGATGGCGGGCCCGCCAAAACCATGGGTGATGAGGCTGAAGTGTGTCAGACAGCTCTGCACTCCCGGCTCCAGGATGAGCGCTGGGCAAGTGTTGCCCAGCGGTGAACGGTCCTGCGCCATCAAGTCTGCAAACTCCTTACAGATCTGCCTGGTGGGGGAAGGAGGGTCAGAGGTTAGAGACAGAGGTCTGAGTTCAGCTGGATATCATATATATGATTGCTGACCCAACAGTCTACAAATGATGATCATACCCATGTTACAGAAAATTAAATGAAGGTTCAGAGATGGTAACTGACTTGCCCAATATCACAGCTAATAAACAGCACATGCCAATACCCTACAATTTCTTTTCCTGTGGATATTCTGCCCACATTCCAAGTCCAGCTCAACTCCTGCCTTGTGTAGGACACTTTCCTTGATTCTCTCTCCTATCCACACCTGCACCCAAAACAGCCAATGCTTCAAGAGCTTTGTTTATGAAATTATTGGGGGAACAATCCAGAATCTGCCTTAAATAACTGAAATAATAGCAGTGAATATGAATTGAGGCCTGGATTCTATGCCAAGCACACTGTCTATATCAGCTCACTTAATCTCACAACAAATCTGTTTTGTTATCCCTGTCACATGGAAGAGGAAACTCGTTAAGTTTCTGACGATTAGATGACCTGTCCAAGTGACTAGGCTGGAAGTTGAATCCAACTCCATTCTGCAGCCATCATTCACTTCTCTATGCATCCTGCGTCCACCTCAGGCAGGAGAACCACTTGTGTCTTCCCTTTGCATCACCAAGGAACCCAGTCAGCATCTTAGATGTGACTGGGACCCAGGAAGGGCTTGGTGAGTTAGCTGATTAATGAGTGAGGTGGGTCCTGCCCTAGACACATTTCTCCAGCTCCAATATGAACAGTCTCAAAGGCCCCATGAGTCATGGCAGTCCCATGAGTCTGTGAGTCCATTTCTGCCTAGCGCATTTGAGGGAACTGTGAAGAAGGGAGGATGGAGTTGTGATATGAAGAACTGCCTTAGGTGGAAGGCCTGAATGTCATTCTAAGCGGAAGAGCAAGCCCAAGAATGGGAGGGCAGGACAGAGCAAGAGGGTCAGGCGGAGCGGGTGGAGTTTGTGCAGACCACATTATGGGGGTCCTCAAAGGAGTCTGGATTTTACAGAATGGTGGTTTTCAAACTGCCCTGTCTGTCTCTTCTCGCGAGGGAACCCTTCCTTAAAACTAAATCTTCATCAAACATCAGTTCATTACACAGGCCCTGCAACATCCCAATAGCACCTAGTTTGAAAATCAATGCAGTAACAGTGGGAGCCCTTGAAGGCTCTTGGGTAGAGAGTAGTGCATGTGCGGGGCAGGAAGGCTGGGGGAACAGAGGGGCGCTGGGGTAAATGTCCAGGAGTGAGACTAGGAGACCAGCGTTGCAGTGGCGTGTGGGTGGGGTGAGGGAGGCATCCGTGAGACTTGTAGAGGGGTCAGGTGTGAAGTAAGGACAAAGTAGGGTCAACATAGGGGCCTGGCTGGGTGCCCTGATGGAGGTCACAGGAGCAGAGGGGCTGATTGACAAGGCTCAGGCATGGGGCGCAGGGCTAGAGACCCTCAGACCCTCGATGGGACGAGCTGGTGGTGCCATGGGGGCATGGTACCCACACCTGGGCTTCTGTGTAAGCCTGTCCTGACACTGTGTGTGTGACATACAGAACTCAGATATGCTCCCATGTCCACGTGTGCCCTGTCACATGCAGCATGGAGCCTAGGTGTGTGCAGTAGATCACGCACCGTGTGTCCATCACAGGTACACGTGGTGCCCACTGTGCCCGTGCTCGGAGCCTGTGTTTGTGCCCTGTACCCATATGTGCCCGT
>NW_011494730.1:1394210-1406561 GCF_000754665.1 Bison bison bison
GCACGGCACCCTCACTCACTTGGCAGCCAGCAGCATGCTCTTGCGGCCATGCAGCTCCCCGGGGTCAGCGTGTTGTCGGCACAGGTACTCGGCAGCTGCCTTGGCTGGGAACTCGGTCTCACAGACGTAGCCAAAGTCTCGGGCCAGGTGTACGGCCTCTCCTAGGGGGAGGGAAGGCAGAGATGAGACATCACTACAGCCAGGTGTACCTCTGAGCCCGGAGCACAGCCTGGACCCTCCAACGTCTGGCCAGGGCTAGCCTCCATTCTGCTTCTATATATGTTTCTCTCTTCTTCCGATTCCCCTCTCAGCTCCAGTTGCAACCCCACTGCCCTCCCTTCTCGGAAGGCCTCTGAGCTCAGGGGTGGGAGCTGAGCTTGAGAACTCAAGATGATTGAGCTCAGAGTCACCAGCCTCCAGGGAGGGGACTCTAACCCCCTCATCTCTACCACATTCACACACTGGCCACTCTTCCTCACACACACACACACACACACACACACACACTCTGCTGTACCAGCACATGCA
This sequence comes from Bison bison bison, assembly GCF_000754665.1. Lineage (NCBI taxonomy): Eukaryota > Metazoa > Chordata > Mammalia > Artiodactyla > Bovidae > Bison > Bison bison. The sequence goes on from NW_011494730.1 coordinate 1,394,739, forward strand.
CCTGTGTGCTGCATATACACGTAAAGACTGCATGCATATTTCACACACACCCCTTACATATGGGGCACAGAGAACACACATATGACTAAACACGCCCTCCTGCATCCGAGACGGTCACACACAGTCACATTGGGTGGTGGCTCGTGGCCCCTCGGGCCTCACCCTCCACTAGCGAAGTCAGCAGGGTCACGTTGGCGGCCTTGCGACGGCCAGCTGGCAGGTTGAGCCCAATCTTCCCCAGCCGCTCGCGCAGGCACCGGCCTCCATTCTTGGATTTGGCCCTGGGCGTGCACACAGAGAGAGACACACACTATAAAGAGAGAATCATGGATGCTCAGTAAGCCAACAGGGCCTTGCTGCCTCCACCAACCCTGCGAGGCTTGGGCCTGGCCCTGGGGACACGCTGGGGTCTCCACCTGCCCGATTGCAATCTCTTCCTAATCTCACTGGGTTTGCAGCCATGATGGGAAAGGGGGCCCTACACCCAGCTCCAGGAACCGCTTCATTTCTCCCTAATCCTCCCAATAGCAGAGACAGCCCAGGGTGGGGCAGGATGGACCAGCATCTCAGGGTTCTTTCTTCCACCTGTGTACATCAGCACAGCTACCCAGGGACAAGCAGGTCCAGAGACAAATGGGAAACACAGAGAGATACATGGGAGACATTGTCATACACACAGCTGCCCAGGGCACATAGACACACACACAGGTGAAACGCACTGAGGACCAAGAACAGACGTGCACACCAATAGAGACAGACACACAGTCTCAGATGTCCAGGACACAGAAACACATGTCCACACCAAGCCAGGAGCCCAGGGACACTTGTGCAGACACCCATGGACTCATACAAGCCACTCTGGGATGCTCAGACACCAGGAATAAGGGGATATTCCCACACCTGTACAAATGCAGCTCCTACCCAAGGGTGCGTGCTCAGTCACTCAGTCGTGTCCGACTTTGCGACCCCCATGCACTGTAGCCCACCAGGCTCCTCTGTCCATGGAATTTTCCAGGCAAGAATACCGGAGTGGGCTGCCATTTCCTACTCCAGGGAGTCTTCCTGACCCAGGGACTGAACCCTCCTGCTTTGCAGGGGGACTCTTTACCACTGTACCACCTGGGAAGCCCCACCCAAGGGTAAGCATATACTCACACCACCCACAGAGTAGAACATACTCTGACCAACACATCCCACTGAAAGTAACAGGAAACTCACACTCATGGAAACATATACTCCTGTCCACTCCCTACACCGCATACACATACAAGCACACATGCAAGCATGCACACAAACACTATCGTCAAATACATCAAAAGTCATAGTCCTGAAGCAGAAATACCTACCCAGGCACAAGGACATATGCAGAGACAGGCCCAATTATGAAGACAAACTATGGACCCCATGCTCCCTGCTCAGAACACACACACCAGAGAGGCCTGTACCTGACACAGGGAATGGGCCTTAAGTCCTGGGGATCCTTTTTCTGGGTGGGGTGGGGGCTGTCCCTTCCCCTAACCCAGCCTTTCCATCATGCCCAATGTGGCTGAGTCCTGCATCCCTTCTTGGTACCCAGGCTCTTCTCTACTCCCGACCCTCCAGCCTGCAGACCCATGGGAGCTGCCAAGGACATAGGCCTGTCCAGAGAGCATACATAATCCTCCTGGGAGACTGAGGTAGAGATGACCCTGTGTGTCCTGGGGTGGGGCCGTCCCCTCTCCAAACCCCTGAGGAAGTCTGAAAGGACCACAGGTTTTAGCCTTGACCCTGGGCAGGGAGCTGTGGGCTGGCCTTCCTACCTGCGAAGGACACCACCCAGGAGAGAGGCATTGAGGCACTCGGGAGGTGAGAGTCGCCGCTGGACCTCCCCCACCGTCACCTTGTACTTGGACGTCGAGCTGAGCAGAGAGAGCCGGCCGGGCACGGAGCAGAAGACCTCACTGGGGTTCGTGATGCCGCCAACCAAGCTGTCTTTGGCCAGTGAGAGGGCCGAAAGGCTGCTGGCTTTGGAGGGGATGGGGACTGTGGAGCAGAAGCGAGAGCAAGGGAGAGAAACACTGAGCACTGGCCAGCTGGGATTCGAGCGCGCTGCTGAGGTGCCAGCTGCGAGTCAGCACCACGCTCACACGCTGTGCACACACAGCTGCTTCTGCACGTCCCAGCACCTTCCAGAAGGAGGTTCTACTAACCCTGCTTTAAAAGAGAAGAGACTGAAGCATGATGAGGTTAACGTGACTCACTCATGTTCACTCAGCCAATGGGTGGTGGAAATGAAACTCAAAACTCTGGTTCTGGAACCCCGATTCCCTTCATTGAGTCAGGCTGGTTCCCTGTTAAAAATCAAACAGCCTCAGCAGTCTTGGGAGTTTGGGCATGCATGATCACAGAGGGTGTTGGAAATAGGGAAACGGAATGTGAGCTGGCGACTGGATTCTTGGGTCACTGCCAGATCACAAGGAGTCCCCAATTCCCTGCTCCCACTCACCTGTGATCCCCATGTCTCCCCCACCATTTCAGGTCAGTGAAAGGCCTGGGGACTTTGGACTCCCGCATTCCAGGGACAGGGAGGTTATGACCCCATTAGGCCCCCAACCCTGGCCCTCTTCCAGCTAAGTCACTCTGGGATGTCAAGGAGTCCAGGAATAAAGAGACATCCCCTATTGTTCCCTCCTCCAATACTCTCTAATTTTGTACTAATATCTATGAAGGCCAGGGAAGGGAATCTGAGAAGTTTATTTTTTAACTCGCATTTGGACACTCTTGGCTCTAAAAGAAAGTCCTTCCCGCAGTCTAACCTCCACTCTCCTGCTAAGCCTCAGGGGGAAGGGAGAACGACTGAGGTACTTGTTTCCCCTTGGGCTTTTCTTCTTTCAAGGAAGTGAGAGCCTTAGTAGAAAAGGCAGGCTTTCTGTGTTTGGGGAGGGGGATCAAGTGGAGATCCTGAGGCCAAGAGTCAATGAGCACTCACTATACTATATACTGTGCTTCTACCAATAACCTCACTGAATCCTCAGAACAGAGGCTACGTTTATTATCCCCATTTTACAGATGAGAGACTGAAGCCCAGAGAGGTGAAATAATGGGCCTGAAATCATGTAGCCGATGGACTTAGTACCAGTAGTAAGCCCTGGACTGTGGTCTCAAAGGCGGCACTTGGCCCTCCAGTCATCTGGCAAAATGTTCGCTGAGCACCAGTGTGCGGGGAACTGTGCTAAGCCTCCGGAAGGCAGAGGCAAGCAAGCCTGGCCCAGTCCCTGGCCTGGCAGAGCCCCTCCAGCTTTCCCTTCTCTGAATGTGCACTGAAACCATCCCTGCCTTCGCCCAGCCAGAAACCTCAGTGAGGCCCTCCACACTGCCCTCTCCTACACCATCCCACCCATCATCGTGGCCTAGGGCTTTCTTTTCTCCACGTGCCTGGATGCAGCCACAGGTATGGAGGGACACTCTCACTTCCCACCTGAATTTCTGCACAGCCCCTGCTCCAGAGGGATCTTTCTGAAACATCCATCACTCCCCAGCCTAGAACTCATCAGTGCCTGAGAATCAAATTCTAGCTCCATAGCTGAGCAGAATGATGCTGCCTACCCTCCAGTGAGTGCCAACCATATACCAAGGGCTTCACATTAACAGGTCTACGGAGTAGATGGTATGTTCTATCCCCATTTCAAGATAAAGAAACTTAAAGTTCAAAGTATTAATAGTTAAGCTGGCTCAGCAATAAGGAACAGAGATGGGCCTGGCCTCTGATGATGACCATAACTGTCATAACGCCCTTCTTGGGACTTCGTTGGTGCTCCAGTGGTTAAGACACTGCCTGCCAACGCAGGGGACACGGGTCCATCCCTGGTCAGGAAACTAAGATCCCACATGTTGCACAGAGTGGCCAAATGTTCTTTAAAGTGGGACCTAGCTTGTGGTCCAGCCCTCCCTACCTATCTGCCTGGTCCTCCATCTGCCCTTTAGGCTCTCGACCACACTGTCCAAGAGCAATACACTCTGAGCCACATATATAAATTTATATTTTCCAGAAGCCCCATTTTTAAAAAGTGAGAAACACATTAAGACTAGTTTTAATACATTTTACTTACCCCAATAAATAAAAATATTATCACTGAGTCATACAATCAATATTTTGAAAATTATGAATGAGCTATTTTACATTATTTTCTTGTACTTGGTCTTCAAAACTCAACACATATTTTATACTTACAACACATCTTAATTTGGACTAGCCACATTTCAAGTGCTCTATAGCCACACATGGCCGGTAGATCCTACAGTGGACAGCACAGTTGGAGACTTCAAAGCGGGGAGCGCAGCAGTTAATAGAAGTAAGTGAGATATGGGAGAGTGTTACCATGTAGGACACACCAACATTGCCAGAACTCTTAGCTTGTTCAGGTTTTTGGTTTGTTTTGTTTTTGCTGGTAAGACCAGAATTTGAGGTTTCTAGGTGATATCTCTGGATTATTTTTTTTCACTGCACTGTGCAGCTTATGGGAATTTAGTGCCCTGACCAGGGATTGAACCCACACCCCATGCAATGGAAGCATGGAATCCTAGCCTCTGGTCCATCAGGGAATTCCCTGGATTTTTAAACACTGGCAACTGATTCAAAAGTTTAGGGACATCCTTGGCGGTCCAGTGGCTAAGAACTAGATCCCATGTGTAATCTCGTATGCTGCAACAGAGATCTAAGATTTCGTATCCAGCAACTAAGACTCACCACAGTCAAATAAAAACTTAGTTTACAAAAATGCATAGAAATGCACATTTTAAAAGGGTGAACTGTACTATATGTAAATTATACCTCAAGCTTGACTTAAAAAATAAAATTATGAATTAATAAATTAACAAGAAGGCCAAAGAGACTGTCCGGTTGCCCATGACTCCTAGGCAGAGGGAATGGTCAGAAGAACAGAAAATTCTTCTCTCCCCCAGCAGCCTCCTCCCTCCAGCTTTTATTGAAGTCTGGAGACCCCTGAGGCCAGGCTCTGTACCAGGAGGGAGACCAAAGCTGGGTGAAGCCATTTGTGCATGTGCAAACAGGGACATATGTGAGCACACGTGTCATACAAATGTCTCTACATAAAAACTACATGCCCTGCTATACAGCAACGAGGGTGAACCTGTGCGTGCATACACTTAACAACAGTGAGCCCAGCTCTATACACACAGGCTCTGCCTTTCTCCAGTGTTGCAGGAATGCAGCAGTGTACATAAGGATATCTGCAGGTGCTTTTGCTACTGTTGATATATTTAAACATAGAGCATATGCCAGATTTATGCAGACATAGGTAGTCTACAGCTAGCGTAGTGCAGGACAGGTGGACAAGTGTTTGTGTATATGAATTAGAGACTTTGCTACTTCCCCCCACTTCCCCCCACTTGTCTGTGTCTTTCCCCTCAGAGCTTCTTCCTTCAAAAATGATGGGTGTGAAGCCAGGGTTAGGCAGGGAAGCAGGTGGCCTGGGGAAAGAGCAGTCATAAAGGTGGGAATTAACTAGCACAGATTACAAGGCAGGGACACTGGCGTCTGTCTCCCATACCACAGTGAGTCCTGAAGCTGAAGTGGTCTACTCATGGTGTCCCCCTGGTCATGCGTGCAGAAGCCAGTCACATGTACACACGCCTGCAGACAAGACTCACACACACACAGCAAGTCTACACACTCTGTCCACAGGTGGGAGATACGTTCTGACCACTGATTCTGGGGAGTGTGCCACAGATGCTCAGAAAGCTGGTTAAAACTGCAATTCTTTGTAGAATAAAATACAGGAGAAAAGCTTTCCTGACCTTGGATTGGGTAAAGAGTTCCTCATACAACACCAAAACATGATCCATAAAAGAAAATCATGAAATTGGATTTCATCAAAATAAAAGACTTCTGCACATGAAAAGATACTATTAAGAAAATGAGGGGCTTCCCTGGTGGTCCTGAGGTTGGGAATCTGCCTTGCAATGCAGGGGATGTGGGTTTAATCCCTGGTTGGGGAAATAGGATCCCCCATACGGCAGAGCAACTGGGCCCACACACCACAACAAGTGAACCTACGTGCCACAGCTAGAGCCCATGAGCCATAACAGAAGACCCCTCATGACCTAATGAAGACACCATGTGATGCAACTGAGATCCCCACACAGCCAAATAAATAAATAAAAGCAAGAGTCTCTTTTAAAAAATGAATGAAATACTCTTGAATAAGATATCTGCAAATCCTGTATCTTATCAAGGATGTGGATCCAGAATATATGAATTCTTATAGTTCAATAGTAAGATAAATAACCCAATTAGAGAATATTCAAAACACGTGAATAGACGTTTCACTAAAAATGAGATATGAGTGGCTAGTAAGCATATGAGAAAGAGCTCAACATCACTAGTGATTAAGGAAATGCAAATTAAAAATATACTGAGATACTCACCAGGAAGGCTATAATCAAACAGACAGACATATCAAGCGCAGATGACGATGTGAAGAAACTGGAATCCTCACATCTATTTGGTAGGAATGTAAAATAGTACAGCTGCTTTAGAAAACAGCTTGGGAGTTTCTTGAAAAAATTAAAGACAAACTCATAAAAATCCCGCAATTCCACTCCTAGGAACTCAAAAGCAGTGAAAACATGTCCACACAAAGATGCATTGTGAATGATCACAGCAGCATTATTCATGCTAGCCAAAAAGTGGAAACAAACCCAGAGTCCATCAACTGAGGAATGAATAAACAAAATCCGTTACATCCATACAATGGAGTACTACTAAGCAATAAAAAAGGGACGACCTACTAATAAAATCTACAACACAGATGAACCTCAAAAATATTATAAGTACAAGAAGCTAGATGCAAAAGTTGGCATATTTATATATGTGTTTCATTTATATAGTATGTCCAGTATATGCGAACATATAGACAGAAAGCAGATCAGTGGTTGCCTAAAGCTTGGAGTGGGAATTAATTACAAACGAGAATAGAGGAATTTGGGGGGGTGTTGAATGTCTTAAAACAGACTGTGGTAATGGTTACACAACTCTATAAGTGTACTAAAAATCTTCGAATTGTACTCTTCCAATGGGTGAATTTCAGATATGTAAATTTTACTTCAATCAATCAGTTTAAAAAAAATGAAGTCCCAGGGCCATATTTCCGGGGATTCTCATTCAGTAGATGTGAGATGGTGCCCAGAAAATCTTCATTTTCTTAAACAAGCACCCACTGTGGATTTGATGCATGTGGTTCCTTAGACCACACTTAGGGTACCACCAATCCAAGGCCTGTGGGGAGAGGGACAAGCAGGAGGAAAGCAGACAGGAGGGGTCCTGACCCTCCTCCCAGCCCACTTGAGTTCCCTCACCTTCCCCAGTGGGACCTGCTGGTTAAGTTTCCATCTCACCAACTGCTAGAGGGTTTCTTTTTTAAATATTTTAATTTCTTGGCTGAATCATGTGGCTGGTATGATCTTAGCTCCCCAACCAGGGATCAAACTCTTGCCTTCTGCATTGGGAGCTCAAAGTCTTAACCACTGGACCACCAGGAAAGTTCCTGGAGGGTTTCTTTTATTTCAAAATTTAATTTCTTTTAATTGAGATATAGTTGATGTACAATATTACATAATATGCACGAGTACAACATAACAATTCACAATTTTTAAAGATATATTCTATTTATAGTCATAATAAAATAATGGCTATGTCCTCTTTGTTGTGTTGTCCTTGTAGCTTATTTTGTACTGAGTAAGTTTGTACCTCCTAATCCCCACCCCTACCATTCTCTCCTCCCTTTCTTTTAACTATAACTCCTACCCTTCACCGCCCTGTGGGTGCTATGCTGCCCTCAGGCAGAGTCCACAGTTCATTTGCACTGGTTTTTTAGTCTCATGCTGTGGCCGACGGTAGCCTGGGAGGCAAGTGAGGTAGGGTTGTAGAAGTGAGAGTCAGATTCCATCTTTGTGTAAAATTCTGGTACCCTGTGTATTGTGGATATACTTTGCATTCAAAAATTTGGAAAATATTGCGCTAAGATACATTATTTATCTTGATTACAGAGCTCCCAATCTTGCTTCAAGTGAGTTCCTCACTTATTTCACCCCAATCCTGGCCCTCCTTTGAAGCCCAGAAACTCCCCGTTCCCCTTTTCCTTCCCCAGAGCCAGGGAAACCAGAGGAAAGGGTGACTGTTCACATCAGCCCCCGCCCTGAGAGTGGACAACAGAGCCCAGCAAGGGATTTCCCTGCCTGTAATTAGGCAACTACTCACTCTCCTTGGAGGGAAGGAGGAACACCTCAGTTCTCATCCCCAAACCACTCCCCTCCAGCTGTAACTGTGTGGTCAGAAACCCACAGAAATGTTTAACCTTTTTAAACCTGTTGGCCCTTTCACACCCAGGACCTCAGCCGCCCCTGACACAGCTGCCCCTCCCGCCAGGGCCAGGAGGAGCTGGAGGAATGAAGTCCTTGCTGCAGCTAGCCAAGAACGAATTTCTGTAATTTCAGAGTTTTCCATAATTCTGTAACTCCAGGGCTTTCTATAAATCCAGGAGTGGGACGGTCCTCCATCGCTCCTGGCAGGTGCCAGAGGACTTCAGGACGGGACCGGGGCTCCCCAAGCCTTCGGAAAGACCCGAGGGCGAAGAAGGAAGCTAACCAACCGCGCCCACTTGGCTGGCGGCGTGGCGGGAGTCCCGCAGTGACTGCGGAGGGCGCAAAAGAAAATCACCCGCTGTGTGGGGCGTGGAGGCTCCAGGACGCAGGGCTTCAACTGGGCCACCTGCGTGGCCACGGCTAGGTCGCCCGTGCAAGCACTTTCCGAGGCCTGACCTTCGCAGATGGGCTCCGCCTGTCTGGTTGCAAAGCCGCAAAGCGCCGCACGAACTCCGTCTCCTCCCCAAAGGCTAGCCGCGCCGGCCGCCAGCCAAAGGCCAAGTTCGCCGCTTGGGAACCAGCCTCTTCCTTCATTTGGGAGATCCAGCTCTCGCCCCTCCCTCTTGGCGGCACTGCCCTGGGCTGTGACTCTCCGTCCAGGTTGGGGCTCCCAGCGTGCAGTCCCTAACTCAGGTCGCCGGGCCACCCACGGGCTGACACTGCAGTCGGGCCGTGTGCGCGCCCGCGACGGCGACATCCCGAACAGCACGGGCGCCCACATCCATCCCGCACACTCGCGCGCAACATCAGCGCGCAACACTCGCGAATCCTGGCCCCATTCCCTGTGTTCTTGGGGCTGCTTTGGGGGATCCTCGCTCACCCATAGGACCCAGAATTTATGGAAGTTTGGGGCTGGGAGTTTTAGGCAGTTTTAGTTCCTCTTTGTAGCCAGTCTCTTGTCCTGGCTCTGAGCAGGGGACTGGGTTTAAGGTACTCAAGAGGCCCAGCTGGTTTTTCTACCCTTCCCCAAAGCAGAAATCCCCAGGTTCCTTGGGCTTCCCAGGTGGTGCTAGTGGTAAAGAACCCGCCTGCCAATGCAGAAGATATAAGAGACATGGGTTTGATCCCTGGTCAGGAAGATCCCCTGGAGAAGGGCACAGAAACCCACTCCAGTTTTCTTGCCTGGAGAATCCCATGGACAGAAGAGCATGGTGGGCTACAGTCCATAGGGTTGTAAAGAGTTGGACACGACTGAATTGATTTAGCACGTGCGTACCTCCCCCAGGGAGTCAGTGAGTCTCGGCCCCCCTAATCCACTGAGTCCGGGCAGGAGTCAGGAACTGGGAACTGAGACCGTGGAGACCATCTCCTGGTGGACGCAGCCCCGCAGCAGGCTCTTGCCACTGGAGACAAGTTCTTCCTTCCGTCGGTTTTGGAAAAATTCACTAAAGCAAGGCATTGGCTGCTAGCAAAGAGCTGGCTCTGACCGCACACCTCTGCTGGGGCTCCAGGCAGCCTCCCCAAACCCCTACCTCCAGGTAACACAGCCCCGGTACCTGGTGCCCCCTTCCCCCAGGTTCTGGGTGGGCTATCCCCTCATCTTTCCCCACACATACTCCAGGTGGTCCAGCTAACTCCCAGCCACAAGTCTTGGAAATCCAAGTCCTGCCTGGAGCCCTGTCCCTCCCCACCCCACATGCTCTCTGGGAGGGCAGACTGAGCCCAGGCTTGAATTCACTGGTTTGAAAAACAGCTTGTGCCTGCCCTGGGCACTGCGGGCTTGCCTGTGCCCCCATATTCCTCTCTTCACCGCCCCCTCCCCAGATTCAAGGAGCCTGTTGGATGCCTGAGCTTCCTGTCTCTGTCTTTCTCACCTTTCTCTGTCACCGTCAGAACTCACAGGTCCCAAGAGCCAGTGGAGGGCAGATCTCAAACCCCTGGATTTTACTAGAGAGACACAAACACCCCGAAAATAAACAGGGAGCAACTCTCCATCCTTAGAGATCCTCAGTGCCAAAAAACAAGTTCCTGGACACAACAGGGACCCTGACCCCCCAAAGCATGGAAACTACACCAACATGATGGACACACATTATACACTCAACAGCAAGAGACACCAAGAAATACTAGAAAGACACCTAGGAAAGGAATATTTCAGATATGTACAGGATTGCAGACTCACATAGACACCAACACCAGGCCCTGACCCTCCTGCACAGGGCCTGACACAATATTCACAGACCCGCCCCCTCATCCTGAACACTGAAAGAGGCTCCCCAGTGGAGAAAAAATTCCCTAGGGAACCACAAGGCTCCGGAGGCCCTGCTGGGAAGGGAGAGGCAGAAAGAACCTGGCAGGCTAGGAAATGGTAAGGCTCCATAAAGTGGAAATCATTTAACGACATCCATGGGAATAGCACCCCTATTACCACCTCTTAGGAAACAGGGAAGTGGTTTAACTTGTTCTGCAAATTAACTCCAGATCTAAGAGAGTGCCCTCCCCCTTGGTAGGGAGAGGCCAGGCCCCTGCACAGGCTTGGCCGCCAGGGTAGCTAAGTGAGCGTGGTCGGGCTCGCAGGGCACCCGGGCTGGTAGGCTCTGGGGCCAATTCACCAACCACCCCAGCTGCCCAGGCTTGCAGCCTCCGCAGCCCCTCTACTGGGCCGAAAAGAGTGACCGGTGGCCACTGAGCTCGGCGATGCACATGAGGGACGCGCCGTAGGGAAGACGTTGGGTCTGTGTGCCAGGGCTTGCACCATCTCGCCCAGTTCTGCCCTGGCAGAGGCACGCCATTCTTCCTTACCTTTCTTGATCACCGACTGGTCCAGGAGGCTCATTCCCGGTTCGTCCATGGCCTGCAAATAGGACAGGGTAGTGGTAAGGGCGCTCGTAGACTATAATCTCTTGTCGCTTCCCAAGCCCCTGCCGTCTGCTCCGCCCAACGCGCACCACCGGTCGCCTGCGGCGGCCTCGGGCGGGACCGGGATTCACCCGCGCGCTCCAGCATTTGCGGCCGAGTTGGAGCCCTGGGAACCTTGCTGTGCAATTCACAGAGGCAATTTTGAACTTCAGGCAATTCCTCCGCTTCTCTTCGCTCCAGGCACAGGCTGCCCCAGTAGACCAGAACTGGCCATATGTAGATGCCCTACATTGCCCAGCGGAGAGGGACAAAGTGGTTCAGCCCCTGTACATTTCCTCGGCGAAAGGTCGCCGCCACCCAGACCCCAGGCTCACGGACTCAGAGCCAGGCCGCCTGAAAGGCCAGGCAGCGTCCAACTCAGGACGTGGGGCGCATCCTCGGCAGGCTGGGAGAAAAGTCGGGCGGGCTCCTGCACTGGCCACTCTTTGCCGCCCGCCGGGTCCTAAGCCACCGCAGCGGATGCTGGCCCATCCCGGACCGTTCGGGCCTCACCTGCAGGTCCTCCAGGCCCGGCGGGGCCGCCAGCCCCGGGAGGCCGAGGGG
>NW_011494730.1:1407513-1427942 GCF_000754665.1 Bison bison bison
CTGGGCGGGTCCATGGGGGCGGGATGTGGGTCGGACGGGAGCTGATCGCACTTGGAAAAGTCGGTCAACGGGTGCCCAGCGCCCGCCTTCTTTCTCTGAAGGCAGCTTGCTCCATGCACTCCAGTTATAGTGGCGGGGGCGCGCGGGGCCTCCGGGGGCGCGCATTAAAGAGACATGCTAGGGCCGCTTTCTCCCCGCTCCCCAGTGACTTGCTCAAGAGGAGGCGTGGCTTTGGCGCGACCCCCTGGAGAGGATAGAGTCGTGGTTCCAATCTGCGCTGGTCTGAGCGCCTTCTAGGCTCAAAGCTCCCAGCTACCTTGAAACAGAGGAGAATTCGAGCTTGGGACACAAGGGTCTTGGTTTGCTTTGGCTCTGCCCCATCTTTGCCTTTGGAGCAAAGCACTACCCTTCCTCGGCCTTAGCTTGCCAGTCTGTAAGATGGGTATCAGTCCTTTCTCTAACCACCTCACCCCATTATGGTTGAGGTGGGCAGTCCTGAAAGTGTAAGAGGTTTGTGAGTTGCAGACTCAAGCCCACTGGCTCCTGTGCAAACATATATCAGCGTATGAGTCTGTGTGCGTGTGTGTGTGTGTGTGTGTGTGTGTGAGTTGGGCGCCATCCCAGCCTCTCTGCATGTTTCTGGGAAAAAACCCCTCTGAGGGTGCTTACTTCACTCAGGCTTCCCCCAGCTGGTAACTCCCAATACCTAGCCCAGGTCTGAGGAAGCTGGAGACACAAACTGACTGCACAAAGAGTTGCCTGGCACTGGGATTGGGCATGAGTTTAACCTGAGTAGGGTTCAAGGTATTTCTGCAGCCTTGAGGTCCTGGGCTGATTGAGCCTGGGTGGGTCATCTCCAAAGGATGTTGCCCGAAGCTGTAACTGACACCATATGGACCGTGTGCTGTCATTCCATTTACATGCATAACATGCACAGGCTGTGTGTTTGTGTATTACCAGGACAGGCACCGGCTGGCTGTCAAGTGTGTTCCAGTCTCTGCAGTCACTTTTGCTTTACTTCAAATCCCAGCCTTTCCTTCCTGAGGAAGAGGGACAAGAATTAAAGAAAGGGAAATGAGAGGGGGCAGCAAAGGATGAGATGGTTAGATAGCATCACCGACTCCATGAACGTGAGTGTGAGCAAACTCCAGGAGATAACGAAGGGCAGGGAATCTTGGTGTGCTACAGTCCATGGGGTCACAGAGTCAGACGCGACTTAGTGACTGAACAACAAAATGAGAGAAATGGTAAGGGGAATGAGAATTAAGAAAGCAGATGGAATGTTTAAAAAAAAAAATAAGTTGGGATCTTCCCTGGCAATCCAGTGGTTAAGACTTTGTGCTTCCATGGCAGGGGGTGTGGGTTAGATCCCTGGCTGGGGAACTTAAATCCCACATGCCACGTGGCACTGCCAAAAATTAAAAAAAAAAAAATGGCAAGAAGATACTCCGCCGACTAGGGCAGAGTAGGAATGTTGTTCAGTTGCTAACTCACGTCCGACTCCCCAACCGCATGAACTGCAGCTCACCAGGTTTCCCCATCCTTCACTATCTCCTGGAATTTGCTCAAACTCATGTCCTTTGTGTGGATGATTCCATCCAACCATCTATCCTCTGTCACCCACTTCTCCCTCCTGCCCTCAATCTTTCCCAGCATCAGGGTCTTTTTCAATTAGTCGGCTCTTCACATCAGGTGGCCAAAGTATTGGAGCTTCAGCCTCAATCCTTCCAATGAGTATTCAGAGTTGATTTCCTTTAGGATTGGCTGGATCTCCTTGCTGTCCAAGGGACTCTCAAGAGTATTCTCCAGCACCGCTGTTAGAAAGCATCCATCTTCAGTGCTCAGCCTTCTTTATGATCCAACTCTCATATCTGTACATGACTACTGGAAAAACCATAGCTTTGTCTATAAGGGACCTTTGTAGGCAAAGTGATGTCTCTGCTTTTTAATATGCTGTCTAGGTTTGAATAGAAATAATCACAACTTATGACATACTGTGTCAGACTGTATGCTAAATACTTGATGAATATTGAGTTATTTAATGCTCACAACAACCCTATGAGATAGAAACCCTTATCACCCCTATTCTCAGGTGAGATAAGTGAGGTACAGAGAAGTGACATGACTTGCCCGAGGTCAAGGAGCTAGCTGAGTGGCAGAGCTGGAGCAGTCTGCCTCTAGCCTCTTTCTGTGTTCAGAATCACTGTTCTGTATTGCCTTAGATTCAGGTGCCTAGAATCTAGTTCTGACTCTGATGAACTGTGTGATTCCGAGCAAGCCCCCTTTCCTCTCTGATCTCAGTTTCTGCAACTTCAACAACAACAATATGGGAGGGAAGAGTGGACTAGATGTTTTCTTAGACCCCTTTCTAATGAAGTGGAGGATGAGAAAGTAAAGATTAAGATAGTGAGCTAGATTAGAGGAGAAAGGGAGATAGAGATTGGGAGGTGTGTGGAGGAGACCTGAGGGGTGTTTTGCAAAAGGCACGCCTCGGGTGCAGAGCTCAGGTCTGGGTCATCTCAGTCTGGGAGGCTTTAGGGGAAGGAGGAGGCTAGAAACAGCCAAAGTTTCATCACTAGGAACTTTCCAGAAGCTGAAACCACCAGCTAAGGTGATAGAGAAAGCAAAATTGGGCAGCAATTTTGCAACCTCGTGCCCAGGGCAGATAAGAAGTCAGGAGTATGTGTGTGTATATCTACATGGATGTGGGGGTCTGTGGGGAGACCCCTCTTCCCCACAGGACACTAGACATCAGGCTCCAGGACAGGTGTACGTGTGACAGCACGTGCATGCAGGTCGGTGGATGCCTTTGGGAAACGTCCAGGACCAGTGAGACTTATGATGCCTGTGCCAGCTCTGGGCATCTCCTGCTCTCCCCAGTAGGCTTAGGAAGGCCAGAATGACCAGAAAAGCTGCCTGCCCAGTGCCTTTCCTCACCCTACTTCCTTGCAGTTTAAGACAACTCCTTCTTGCTTATTTCTCCTCTTTTCTGACCCTTTCTCAATCTTCTCTTCTATCTCCCCTCTTTTCAACCACACCCTTAAGGTCACTTATTCATCCTGAGTTGTAGCTTCTACCTTTTCTTCCTAGCTACACTCTTCACTAGTGAGTTCATCCCCTTTCAAGACTTTAATGACTCCCTGCCCATCGTTATCTACCAACCTTGTTATCTCCAGTCTGTATCTCTCACTAGAAATCCAGACCCACAGGGGCCATTGCCTACTGGCTATTCCCTCCAGACAACTTGTTGCAGCTGAGACCTTCGGAACCCCAAACTGAAGTCAAACATCTCTACCACCACCACCAACTCCAACCTGCTTCTCCTCCCATGTTCTAGAGTTCTGTAAATGGTACCGCCATTCTTCAAATTAAAAAGAGCCATTCCAGGCTCTGTCCTTTGCCTCACCTCCATAAGCTACTAGAGTCGGTAGCCTTTCCCTTCTCCAGGGGATTTTCCCAACCCAGGGATCAAATCCAGGTCTCCCGCATTGCAGGCGGATTCTTTACCAGCTGAGCCACAAGGGAAGCCCCTAATCCTCATAGAGGATCATCATTTCTAATTCTTAAACATCTCTCTTCATCCTCTGTCAGCATCTTAAGCTGCCATACTCTTCCTTTTAGACAAGTTGTTCTCAAAGTGTGGTCTCTGACCCAGCATCACCTACAACTTCTGGAACTTGTTAAAAGTGTCAGTTCTTAGACCCCACCCAGACCTACTGAATTAGGAACTCTGGGCAAGGGGCCCAGCCATAAGCCTGTGAGGTGACTCAGCAGTACAATAAAGCCTGGGAACCACTGCCTGGACCATTGCAACAACCCCCTACCTCAAACTGGTCTCCTGTCTTCTTTCATTTCTCTTCTTCAACAAAAGTGACTGGACCATGTTACTTCCTGGCTGAAAACTCTCCTGGGGCTCCTCATGGCCCATCTTCAGGGAACAAAAAAACTGAAACACCGTAATTGGCATTTTAGGCTCTTTGCAGCTGCAACTAATTTTCCTTTCCTGCCTCATGAACCAGTTTACAAGAAGAAGAAAGGTGAAACAGAAAATATGTCTAGTCTGGCGCTGGGTTTGGTACACAGCAGGTGGTGAGTAAAGGCTTATTAAATAAATGATGAATGAATGAATGGGTGAGTTTATGAATTCCTCAGCCTATTCCTAAGCTCCTTTAGGAAGACTTCTAAATGAATATGTCTTCCCAGGTGGCTCAGTGGTAAAGAATCCTCCTGTCAATGCAGGACACACAAGAGACACGGGTTCGATCCCTGGGTCGGGAAGATCCCCTGGAGTAGGAAGTGGCGACACACTCAGTATTCTTACCTGGAAAATTCCATGGACCGAGGAGCCTGGCGGGCTGTAGTCTGTGGGGTCACAAAAGAGTCAGATACGACTGAGCATGCACACATGTGAACATGACTCTGGGTTACTAGACATAGAGCCCAGGTAAAGTGTGGACAAGTCACATTATGATCAGTGAGTGATTTTGCTTATGGCTTCTGAGGAGAGGGATGTTCTTCATGGTTTGCTCTTTGGAGGATCCTCAAAATTTCCTGGTTGCAGACTCTATTCCCTTTCTTGTCCAGGACCTCCTCACTTTCTGAGGCATGGAGGTGGGCATTGCCAGTTGCCCACTCTCTGCAACAATGCACACATATGGGGGCCTGGAATGTGCACAGGGTCCATATGCAGACACTCCTGGACACACAGGGCACACAACATGCACAGAGACACTTATGAGAAACACATACACGTGGGGACACAGGACATATATTTACACGTAGGTATGCATGTTCAAATAGCCCTATTGCTCTTCTCCCAGGCTCAAATCTTTCCCTCTCTTTTCAAAAAGTGAGTTTGCAGTAGGAGTTTATGTTAAGAAAGGACTCAGGCCTGCCTCCTTTATTGTTAACACAGCCACCCTCCTGCCTGCCTTTGACAGCTTTCTGCTCTTGGCCTGGTGGCATGCAGGGTAGGGGAAATCAGGCACAAGGAGATACTCAGGCTCCACCTGGTGGTCAGATCTCACAACTGCAGCTCACGTGCCCCCTTCTCCTTTGGTGCTGAATTACCAGGAGCAAACTTGGTGTTACTTGGCAGCCTAGCCCTCCTCGCATTCCAGAGTCAAGAACTCTCCGACCAACCCTCACCAAAGTACAGACTCCAGTCTGCCTTGCATTCTGAGGATTTCTGCAGTGTTTGTCTTCTCCACCAGATGAGGGAGAGTATTTTGAGAGCAGGGACCAGGGGCAGTTGTCCTTGGCTTTGGGGCGCCCTTCCCTTCTCTTTTCACCTCCCCAGATGATCTCAGTCACTTCCATCACTTTAAGGACTGCTGATCCCGACAACTCCTGAATCTGTCACTTGCCCAGGCCTCTCGCCAAGCTCCAGACTGCAGAGAGACAATTCCCCCTGGATATCAGCAGTGCAAATTCACCATTTACCAAGATGAGCTTACATTTTGCACAAACCTGTTTTTCTCCCCATGACAGTGAATGGCCCCGTTAGTCACTCATTGGCCCAGAACAGGAACCTGGGAGTCATCCTTTCTCTTCATCCCTCTTCACTTCCAGTTAATCACCAGGCCAACTAACTAACGCCGACCACCCTTACTTTCTCCACCCTCATGGCCACTGGCTTAATTCAGACTTACTAACTCCTCTCCAAGTTCTCTGCCTCAGTCGTCCCTCTTGCAGCCAAAGTCATCTTTCTACAACGCAAACAGAGTCACACTCAATCTGCTAAAAAATCTAAAGCCTCAGCATGATTCCCATCTAAGCTCCTAGACATGGCACACCAGAATTTGTAAGATCTGGCCCTTGCTCATGGGTCCAACCTCATCTTCCACCACTCTGCACCTCACACTCCCCTACTTGCAGTTCCCAAGTTCCTATTCTTCTGTTTGTGCATCTGGCAAGCTCCTTCTCCCCTCAGGTCTCGCCACAGATAGCTCCTCTGAATTTTCCTGGAGTGATTCAGCCAGGCTGAGGGGATCTCATATTCCAGCCACGCTATACAGACCCCCTCATAGAAGCAACTGCCTAAGTCTTTAGGAGTTGCCCTTTGCCTTCTCTGTTTCCCCTCTAGACTTTAAGTTGCTTGGCGGACAGGGTCTGACTTCATACTTTTCAGGGACTTCAGGGACTCCATGCCAAGGACACAACTTTGAGTACATCCAATAGATAAATCAATTTTGCTATCTATGCATAGCCAACCACAGGTGGGTACTTAGAAAATGCTCAACGAATGCTTGTAGGCTTGAGGGCTAGGGGGAGAAGGGTCTGTAGAGTGTGGACCTGGGACTGGTCTGGCTCCAGCCTTACAGCTTTGGTTCAGGCCTGGGGAGGCAGTGGGTGCTCCAGTCCAGGCCCCAGTGACGCGCTCAGATATTTCCCCTTCTCACTTGGCATACAACGGAAATGAACAGCTGGCTGCCTGAAAGTCACATTTGGCCTGCAGATGTTTTGTTGGGGTAGTGATGATTTAATTAAAATATCAACATTCAAAATCAGATTTCACATTAAAAACAGATTTTTGACTTCTCTTTAAACACTGGAGGAGGTGACAGCTAACTTGGCAGCAACCTGCTGGCCTGGAGGGGCAGCACTTCATTTGGACAAAAGAACACAAGTTTCCCCTCACCCATCCAGGCCTCACCACATCAACATGAGTTTGCCACCTGCTCTGCCATTGAAGGGTGCGGGCTGAGAAGTTGGATGGCCTGGATGGAGCCTTGGCTCTGGGACTTACAGGCTGCAACACTTTGAGCAAATCTCCCGGCACCTCAGTTTCTTCAGTATCGGGATGACACTTGCTTCATTGGATTCTTGGGGGGACTGAATGAGAGGGCACTTGTGAACTGTGATTAGCAGGGCATGTGTGTCGTGAGCTGCTGGGGCCCGGAGGGAAGAAGGTGCAGGACAGACCACACAGGAGCCGTTTTGTCACCAATGAACATTTATTGAGTGTCCACATTGCACAGCTTTGAACTTGGTGATCACAGAACGCACTGGGGGAGGGAAGAGGGAAGCAAGGGGTCAGGCTGGGGTGGGGGTCCCCTGGGTTTGTAAGAAAGGTAGTCCCTGCTGGAGCCGCCAGTCGCGTCTCTCGGCAGAGAGCAATCATCAGCGGGGGTGGGAGTGGAAGCCAGGCACCACGATGGCGATGGGGTGCAGTCACTAGGGGAACATGCGGATTCTGGGAAAGCATCCTTCCGGCTCCTGGCTCCAGCCAGGCCAGATGGCACCAAGGGGACAGGGATCAGGTGCTCGGGAGTCCAAGCAGGGATAAGGACAGGCAAAATAAATAACTCCCCAGCCCCCACTGTCACTCTGCTGCAACACGACACAAAAGCTTAGAGACCAGGGCTCAAGGGCTCCTGGGTCCCCTCAAGGAAGCTCACGTGGAAGGAGGTTTCCTGACCCCCCCACCAGGCCTGTCTGCCCCAGGTTCCCCCGGAAGGTTGGGGCAGTTCAGACCCTGGATCACTGAAGTTGACAGGAAGAACTGCAATGTCAACGGCCTGAGCCTGCTCTCTGCCCAAGGGGGCCAAGGGCAAGAACCAAAAGGCCAATTTAAAGGACGTGGACCTGGGAGGCCAGAGGGGCACCATGGTCTTGGGGAGCCCACGCCCTGGCCGGCAGGGCGCATGGGCCGAGGCAGCCGGCTCCTGCCAGCCCTGTCCCATTTGGGGGCCTCTCTCCTACGAGGGAGCGAGACATTCTGGCAAAATGACACCTAGTGCCCCCCCTCTCTTGGGGCTGCTCCCACCTCCCCCGACCTGGCGGGGACAGCCACACTGATTTCCAAGTCAATCCCTGCCCCAGAGTGGGCCCAGGGGGGGTGACGCAGTTCCTTACACTTGAAGAGTGGGCGCCATGCCCTCACCCCTCAGAAAAGCCAGAAAGCTGGGGTGTTTGGGGGGGAAGTTTGGGGAGGGGGGTCTAACTGGGGGGCTTCAGGGGAGATGCCTCCTCCCTCCTCCCTCGCTGCCCACCCCCAGGTCTGTCCCCAGTGGATGCCCCCTCAGGGCTCGGCCAGGCACTGCTCCAGGGCAGCCATGCGGTAGTGGCTGGCAGTCTCCTCCCCGGCCTGCAGCCTCATGGCCTCCCGGCACAGCCGGTTGGCCCTTGCCAGCTCAACCAGGACGCCCTGATAGGCAGCCACCATCTCAGGCTTGACAGAGTTGGGGCTGACGCTGCCCAGCAGCTGCAGCAGCTCCTGGGGCCAGCGGGAGCGCAGGGCGGCAGGGGCCAGCCAGGGAAGCAGGGGCACGCAGCCCGTGAAGGCCTGCATGCCCAGGAACCAGAGCTCCTGCAGATCCGCCCAGACGCCCTCGTAGTCGGGGGACAGGGCCAGCACTGCCTGCTCTGAGCCGGGCGTGGCCCGGGCCACGTGGGATTGCGACAGGAAGAGGATGGCAGCTGCGAAGAAACCTCGGGATGCGGGCGTCCCCTGCAGAGCTGGAAGGCAAGCAGGGAGAGGGGCATGAACCAGAGGGGCTGGCGGCCTCACCGGATCCCCCCTGCCCTTCCCCCCGTCCTGGTGGGACCTCAGGTAATTCACTTTCTGGGTCTGGTTTCTTCCCACGAGTAAAATGGGGCCAGTGGTGCTAATCTTAGAACCCTTGTCATGAGAATGAAATGTAATAATCTTGGCACTCTACCTCGTGGTCGGACCCTGCTACAGTCTGAGTGGTGATGGGAGCTTCTGCTGGGCCCAGCCCTTCAGCAATGAGGGGGGTGTGGCAATTTGATTCTTAGGCCAGAAGAAGGTGCCAGAGGGGACCATGGGCTTGGCTCACTGGCCTGCAGGGCTACTATGCCCCTTGCACTGCAGACGCTCTCCCGAGGCTGTCGGGCTAACCAGCACTGGGGGCTCTACTCAGGGGCTGTGGAGACGCAGCCTGGATCTGAGGGAGCTCAGGGCGAGAGGGTCAGGTAGGGTGGGGTGGGGCTCCTGATCCACTGGGACATGCCCCTCTTCCAGCTGCCAGGCACCCTACTGGGATCCCCCCGCACAGGGAACAGAGGCTGCTGAGGATACGGGCTCATTACACTCTGTTCCCAGGCATCTGTGCAGCTCCTCCAACCTGACAGATGGGGTACAGGGAACAGGCGGGGACAGAGGGACCCAAGCAGACACCCACGGCCAAAGTGGGAGACACAGAGGGCTGGTAGGGGGCTGGAGCGGATGCCCCCCCAACCTGCACACAGCCAGAGTGAGGCGCAGGCGGGGAGGGAGGGACGTGCTGAAAGAGCACTGAAGCCTGTCATGAGGGAGGTGAAGCGCTGAGCAGAGAAAAACCTCAATGGAGAGAAGTCGTGTTTCTGACTCAGGGCCTGGGTGGGGGCGGCTCCACCTTGAAAACACAGAATTCAGATTCCTCGGGCTGCTGGGGGTTCCAGGTGCTTATGCCTGTGCCTGAGAGCTGGCCTGTACTTACACCCACCAGGCCTTGCCTTCAAAGTCTATAGAAGGAAGAAGATGTTATTATCATTCGGGGAAGAAGGGTGGGGCGGGGCGGGGGATGGAGGTGCACTTCAGAGATTGATTGGAAAATTCTGTAAAACCATTTTCAGAAAAATGATGACTTGTGCCCAGAACACAGCCTGGTCTTCTGCGTCCACCCAGGCCTTCCATCTGTTCGGACTGGGTCCCCAGGGGCTTACCTGGAGAGGTGCTCAGGAGCCGGGCCATGAGGAGGCCCAGGGTAGCCACGTTGGCAGCCAGAAGCAGCCTCCCCTGCTGCTGAACCAGTGAAGGCAGCGACGCCATCAGGGTGTGCATCAGAGAAGTGAAGCAGGCATCCCGCCTGGGGAGAAAGGGAGCAAAGACGGGAGGCAGGGGATGAGTGGACCCAGACCAAGCCCTGGGGCAACCTGGGCTCCCAGTTTCACCAGGCCAGGGTTTGGCAAGGAATTAGGCAGCATGGTGAACAGTTAACCGTGGGCCCCCTTCTGCAGCATCTGGGGAGCACAGACTGGGTTATGGCCGGAGCAGGTAGACATACACGCCCAGGGGGAGTTCCACACATGCCAGATCCCAGTGCGGGGTGGCTCTCTCTATTCCAAGGCCCTTTGGTTCTAACGTTAACAGGAACCCATGGGCCCAGGGAAGCAGAGGAAGAGACCAAGACTGCAGCAAGTCTGAGCAGGGTCCCTGCTTCCTCCAACCTCCTCCCCAGCCTCACTTGATCAGCCCTGGTGCAGTGACCACGAGGTTGAGGAAAATGTGACAGCAGGTCTGCAGGCCGATCTCCACGCTGTCAGGCAGCACTGAGGTGTCGTGGCCGGGGGAGGTGAGTTCCCACTGTTGCAGGAAGTACTTGCACAGAAGGGAGGGGGCCCCCTCCTTGATCAGGATCTCCCGGGGCCCATCCTCGACGGTCAGGTGGCACCAGCCGGGCAAGAGGAGCCTGGAGGGACAGAAATGTGAGGGGTGAGATGAAGGCACCAGGATTCCCTTCGGGGGGGGCACCCCATCAAAGAGGAACAGAAGTTGGGGAGAAGGAGAACATGTCCTTGTAGGCACTGTAGAAAGAACACAGACTTCGGAGTTGCACAGGCCTGGGCTCAAACCTGGGCTGTGAGTGTGGGCACGTGACCTTAACCTCTAGGAGTCTGCTTCCTCACCCTGAAGACGTGGATGAGACTCCTGTCCTGGGGTGCTGGGAGGACCGAGTTTTGGTAAAGGGTGAAATAAAATGCCTGGCAGGCAGCGGGTGCTTAATAAGCTGGAGTTCTCTCTCTACAGAACAATCTGGGCTTGGCAAGTGAGACTTAGGAAGCCCAGGTGTTCTGTGGGAACAATCCCCCTCTACTCCCCCAAAAGAAAGAATACCAAACCCATGCCCCAGTCAGGAAGCCCAGCACAGCCGAGTTTGGGGAGAGAGGAGGTGTCCCTGTCACAACCCTTCCTTTAGAACATTCTGGCTCAACAGACCGTAAGCACAAACTCACCGGAGCGCGTCCCCGGGCCAGGTGGGCCCAGGGGTGGTAGGGGAGATGGCCAGGGTGGCCACCTGCTGGGAAAGGTCGTTGGCTTCCTCGGCCTCCTCGTAGAGGGTCTTGGCATAGCGGACGAGGAAGGGCAGCAGCTGGCAGACCTCCTTGCGCAGGGACGAGGTCTCCTCGGCCAGCCAGGCACCCAGGATCCGCACGGAGGCAAACACAAAGGGCTCCTTCTGCTTCTCTGGCCCTACCTGTTACCAGAGGAGCCCTGAGATGGAGCAGAACCAGAGACCCTCCCCTGCCCGGCCAGCACGCTGGCCGGCCTGGAATAACACAACTAGGAAATTCTGGCCTGCAAGCTCTGCAAAGGCCAGCCCTTCAGGCCCAGAACCCAGCACATGGCTGGGACATGCTCACTCAACAGGGGCCTGGCGCAGAGCAGGCCCCCCGTGCAGGCCTGCTGAGCCAACTGGACTCCAGAGGACACGGCCCTGCACTCGCTGGCACTCAACCTCTAAAGCACCTCAAGGCAAGGACACCCACAGGTCCACGGCTAGATAAACATTCCCTCTCGGTCAACACCCAGCTCTGACCAGGGGTGATCGCACATACCTCGTGGAGGTGGGAGGTATGGGGGGGGAGGCCAGGCCCCGGCTACTGAGGAAACATCCCTACTGGTGGCAGTGGTGCGAGTGGTGGGAGAGAAGCCCCGCTTTGGGCTAAGTCAGAAAGAATGAGACCATGAGAGAGCTTGGCGTGGTAGGTGGGAGGTCAGGGGGCTGAGTTCAGTGGCTGGAACAGGCTACTAGAGACCAGAGTTCTGAGTGAAGCCCCATGGGACAGGAGAGCTGGACTCTCGGACAGGAGCGGGGAGGGGTGTTGGGGGAGGTGATCAAATGGGAGTTGGGCAGGGAGGTCAGGAACCGGCAGCCTGGCTCCTGTTTGTATGTGTACGTGTGTAAGACAACGCTGCAGCCTGAGCAGGACAGGCTGCTTCACTAGAGTGTGTGTGGATCGGGGGGAGGGTTGTGAGTGGGAGGCTTCTGTGTTGTGTGTGCGTGTGTGTACTGTGATGTGAGTGCACATATGGTGTGTGGTGTGGTGCTTGTGTGGAGGCTCAGGGAGGGAAGGAGGGAGGAGGGAGAGGGAGGCTCGCCATACACTACTCCCTGGAGTGCTGCAGGATCAGCTGTACACCCAGGGCCGAGGTTTCACTTCGCTCTCTCCCTTGCTCTGGCTCCCCGCCTGCACCAAGCCCCCTCCCCCTCCCATGCCCTCCCCCGCCCCGCCCTGACCTGCTGCAGGTAGTGGATGACAGCCCCGATGGCCTCCTTCATGATGCTCACAAGCTGCACCTTCTGAGGCTCCTTAAGCAGCGACTGCTCACAGCGGGTGCATTCCTGGATGCCCAGCTCCATGAGGGCGTAGCAGGCGGTCACCACATCCTCTTTCACCTCTGTGCCCGTCTCTTCCAGTGCCAGCCGCACCTCCACGCATGCCAGGTTCACCAGCAGGGCCAGGAACTTGCTCCCGGAGTTGCCCGCTGGGATCCAGTCGGAGCCGCAGGCGTGTGCCAGGCGGGCGGCCAGCTTCAGTGCAGGGTTGCGCTGCCAGGAGCTCAGCTTGCTGCCCAGGATGCGTGCCAGCCCAGCCTGCAGATCCCGGAGGCACTCAGAGGGCACGGTTGTTGGGGGCAGAAAGAGGGGCAGCAGCTGGCAGAGCTCAAACTTGCTGGCATCCTCGGCTTTCTGGAAATCTTCGCTGAGGCCCCGCAAAACAGCCAGCAGGTCGGGCTCCGCCTCCTTCCAGCACTGTGTCTCAGCAGCAGCCAGCAGCCCCACCAGGAGTGCCAGGGCCTGGTCAAAGCCGTAGCCGTGCCCTAGGTACGCCTGACACAGGGCAGACACGGTGCCTCCAGCAATGAGGTGTCGGGGCCCACGGGGGGTGCCTGCCACGGCTGTCAGGCACTGGTAGGTGTCATCGACCATGGAACGGCGGGCAGCATCGTCAGGGTCCCCCCGGGCTGTGAGGAAGGTGCTAAGGATGGGGATCTTGTTCAGGACCTGGGGATGGGCGGCTAGTTCAGGGTCACTGCAGAAGCAGGCCAGCAGGGCCACGCCCAGGGCCCGGAGAACGTGGTCGGGGCAGCCATCCGGCGCCTCCTTGGTGGTCAGGAGTCGATTGGGGAAGGTGAAACCGACGGCATCAAAGATCCGCCGCCGAGTTTTGGCATCGATGTCACCTGCTTTGACTGCCTTGGTCACCTGAGGGAAGTATGTGTGATCAGCAGGATGGAAGGAAGGGCTGGCAAAGACTCTGCCCTGCACTCTGGGGGTGGACCATCAGCAGGACTAGGTTATGTAACAGGACTCACTCTGGGGTCAGGAAGCCTCCCAGAGATCACCTTATCCAGATCCTTGCTTCTCCCCTGAGGCAGACAAGTGTGGCCTCTGGGATCCCTCCTCTAGGAACCCTGCAGAAGGAAGGTCCAGTCCTCCTCAACTGTTCTTTCTGTCATGTCGTGACCCCGTTAGCTGGAAAGTTCTTGATGTCTGAGCTAGAGGCCCAACATCTGAGTTGCAAGAGGTTGGAACTCAAGTGTTTAAAATTCTCCAAGGACTTGGGGTCCCTCTCTAATCACTCCCTCGAGAAGTCTCTCATCCATTCCCGCCACCTTCTCAGAGGAAATGGCTCCTGTGTCTCGCCGCTCTGCCTGTCAAAACATTTCCCCTTACATTTCACCTAAACACCTCCTCTGCTGCAGTGTGAGCCCTTGACTCCCGAGCCGTCTCCCTGTTGCCATGGCAAACAAGCAGGCTGTACTCCCTCCTCCCTTCACCCCCCCACACACCAGCCCCCCCTTCCCAGCACTGCAGCTCCTGTTCTGCTGTCCCCAGCCTGGGTTCTTCCAATAGGGCTGAGCCCCAAACCAGCTCCTTCATCCTCAACCTACATACCCATTCTGGCCATCCCCAGGGACCCTTTCCCAGTCACTTTCAGTCCTGCGACTCTCCACCTCCAGAACATGCATCCCCAGCCATCAAGTATTCTGCACTAGTTACTACCTGCTGCTATTACCCTATGAGTCAGCTCCCATATGCTCTGGGACGCCCCAAAGAGCAGACCCAGGCAGCCTCCTCCAAGGCTTCTAAGAGCCACAAGCTTTATTCACCCTTATTTCCCCCTTTGCTCCCATATGCAGCGGGAGCAAAAATGAGTCCACAGGTAAGGTGCCTTGGACCTTCTTTGGTGCCTCCAGGTTTACCAGCGGCACCTATATATCCCTGGGGACTTGTTGACCCCATTCCTAGAGGGCCCAACCACCCAGCCCTTCCCACCTCCCAGCTGTCAGTCAGTTCCTTACTAGCAGCAGGGCTGCAAACTGCTCGCTGTCATTCTTGGCCTCACGGAGGGCTCCCAGGTAGCGCTCCAGGGTGGGGTTTCGGCTTTCTGCCTGGTTCAGAGCTGGCTCGCAATCCGAGGCCATGATGCCCGCCTTGCCCAACTGTGAACACAAGAGGGACTGAGCATCCCTCTGCAGAGGAGGGGTGGGGGTGGGAGTGGAGGAGGGAGGGAGGGATTAGCACAGAGGGAGGAGGATCAGGAGGGATGGACTCCTCAGGACTGACCTCCCGTGGGGGAGCCCCTTTAAGGGGCTGGACCCTCAAGTCCTTAGGGATGAGGAAGGGACCCTGGTCCAAGGTCACCTCCAAAAAGTGGGAGAGAAGGACCACGCATCCTGCTGCTCAGTTGGACAGCTCTCCTCAACAGTCTCCTGGGGGCGGGAAAGGGCTGGCCCCACTGCTCCGCTGCCCCTGGCACCAAAGGCCAGGTTTTGCTTCCCTCCACCAGGCGTACAAGGAGTGGTGAGGACGGACAGGGAGGAATGGAAACGTACATGGTGAAGTTCGATTATCCGGACTCAGGCTGACATGAGGGAAAAGGGCATGCTAGGTTTCCTTTCCCCTCCCTTCTTTAGAAGACACAGGACACAAGCTTCAGTAGAAGTGAGGGCGCAGGGCGCTGACCCAGGGAAGGCTCAGAGGCCCCTCTGGGGACGCCACCCCTACAGCCAGGGCTCTTAGTCGCCCCCGCAGGCTCTGTGCCTCCTCTCCTTTCCCTCCCTCGGGCAGAAGCTGCAGCAGCAGAAGCAGCAGCAGCAGCAGCAGCAGCAGCAGAATTAATCAATTGCGCTCCCTCTCCTCCCCCTCCCCATCCGGCTACCAGCCTGTGGATGCCTGCAGGGGCTGGAGAAGCAAGAAGGGGTCCCGGGTAGCTCCCAGGACAACGGATAATCCAAAAGCCGGATAATCGAAGCGGGGCCGCTGAGATGGGGAGATGAGAAGGGGAGGAGGGTTTCTGGCGGTCACCACCTGTCCCGCCGCAGCCAGGTCACAACACGACATTGATGAAGTCACGACAGGGCGGCGATGAGATCACACTTCACGATGGCGCGGTGATGTCACGGAGAGATCACGGCAATACCACGACATGGGACAGCCCCCAAAGATGACAGGGCAAATTTTTTTTTTAAAAAAGATATAGCTATATGTTGAGAAGGGCTGTGACAAAATGGAGTCTCGACAGGGCACGGTGATGTCGCGATAGGGTCCCCGGGGTGTGTCGGCATCGATCCGCGCCGGTTCGGAGCGGCCCCGGCTGGGATGGAGGGGAGGGCCTGAAGGGGGCTGAGCTCACCAGGCTGCGGCCCCGAGCGGCGAAGTCTTCTCCGAGCGCGATGCTCCGGGAGCCTGGGGCCGCTGCTCACGCCGCGTAGCCCACTCCAGGCTCCGGGCTGCTGCAGCTCCACCCCCACCCCCGCAGCGCTCTCGACCAATCTGCGGCGGCCTCACTCCGGGCTCCAGCCAATGGCACGGCTGGGCGCTAAGCCGTAGGGGGTGCTGCCGCTGCCGCCATCTTGCTTGTGGGTATTGCCCGAGTCTGCGGCCTGGGGCTCGCGCAGGGCGGGCGAAGGTGCAGACCGCTTCTGGAGAGCGGGAGGCGACAGCCTGGGGACCCAGGTTCCTTCGCTCGTGCGTAGTTCTGCCCTCCAGCACTGCCCCTCCTCCCACGCGGGCTCGCGGCTAGAATTGAGCTTCCGGGGGGGCCAGGAGGGCTTGTTTAGCATGGAGAGTGTGTTTCCGGGTTGAGACCGGCAGGTGGGAGGGGGCGGCGTTTCCGGCCGTCGTCGCGGTCCAGGGCAGCTGAGGCGAGAGCGAGCTGTCCGAGTGGGGAGCCCGCATTCGCTTCTTCCTTTTCCTCCTCCTCCGGGTGAGGGGAGCGGAGGTTGGGGCCTCGACCCCATGGACCGGGAGGAGGCGGAGGCCGCCGAGAGCCGGGGCCCCGCTGTGTGGCCCTGAGCCCCGGTAGGTGGCCGGGGGCGGCTGGCTGCCGGGCCGAGGACCACGAGCCCATGGGAGGGGCGAGCGGGACGGGCTATTTCTGGGGGTGCGCTGGCCGGGTGTTGGGACCCGGAGGTGGCGCTCCTGGCCCGGCTAGGTCATCCAGCTGCTTCTGGCTTTGCAGGTGCCGAGCTGGAGTCCCAGGCTGAGCCCATTTTTGGGGGGGCCCGAGCCTGGTCCTGCTGTTCCCTCCATCCCCTGACAGACAGACACACCGACCGGCCCCGAGACGCTGCTGGTCTCCTTCCTTCCTCGCCCCTAGTTACTGTCTCTGGTGTGTGTTCTCCCCACCAAGACAGCACGTTGATGCTGAATAGCGGGGGCGGGGCTGAGCACTACTTGCACCTTATGTTGCGAAACCTGCCTTATTCAGGACACTGATAATTATGCCCCCCCAGAGGGGTCCTGTAGTGGTTGCAGTGAGTACAAAGGTGAAATGAAGGAAGTCGAGAGAAAAGACCGCGGGCGAGATTCCAGGAAAGCTTTGCTTCCGTTCACCTCACAGTGCTTGTGCCCAATTGACAACAGATGCAATTAGTGAAGAGTATTAACTGACTCTTCTTGTGCTTTCTGGTCTGATTAACAGACTGGAAGCTAGGGAACGAGTTGGAAGGACGACCTCCCAGAACAATCTGTTCATTTTTCCAGCTATTTGGGAAACAATGTCTGCAAATATAAGCAAAGCTATTCATGGCAGTCTGTTCTGTAACTTTCCCAAATATCCGAGACTTTTTTTTTTAAGAGCTTTATTCTTGATTACTCATACTAGCTGAATAGGCTGTTTCAGACGTGCTCTGTCGTTGTTCAAACATCTTATCGCTGGGTACATAAATGGAGTTCCACGTATGTAGCTGACAGACTGAACTATGATACATCCCCCATCAACCTGAAGTATTAAGTAAACATTACCCCCTGCTCTGTCTGAACAGCTGCTGCAACAGAGAGTGCTTTTATTTCGGGTGTACTTGTAACGCCCTAAATGCCAGAACTCTTGCTTGCTTTTCTAGATTTTCATTTGTCAAGTATTGTGGGGGTGTGTGTTCTCTCCCTGGGCTGTTTCCCTTTGATTCTGTAACAAGCCATTTAGATCTTGGTGTTGTGTTGTTGTTCCTGCCTCTGGTCAGCAGGCTTTGACTGGACCCTAGCAGTGATTTGTGCCCTTAAGCAATTGTAGGTTTCAGAGGGAAGACTGATTGGGAGTTCACAAGAAAATAACCGCCTCTGTCTCCTGCACTGTTTGGGAGACCTTGCCCTTCTAATCAGCTTGCCAATCTGGTGGTGTTTATTATTCCCATTTTCAAAACCTATTCATTTCTTTTATGCTTCTATCGCCCACCTGCCACGCTATTGATGACAGGTGTTGAGTCACCTTGAATTTAAAATCCTTTTGTGGTAGGCAGTTATGTGTTGGGTAAGATTGATACGCACGCACTCACATGCACATTCACTCTTTCCGTCTTGGGAGGCTAAGTTGCTGGATATACTTTCTAACTTAGGCTCCACTTCATAATCCCTTGAGCATGTGTCTGGCCTGCACACCTTTCTGTCCCCTGCTCCCTAACATACAATGACAACCACTAGAAATAGGAATGGGTGGAAGTGAATGAGAAAGAGGAAGACCTTCAGATGCTTAAGGCTCAGTGAAAACTTTTTCTTGGGTGGGCTGTACCTTAGTTTTGCAGTTCTCTGTGTGTGTTTGTTTCCTGATATTGATATCCAACCCAGACAGTGCTGGGCTAGGGTTGGGGGTTGTCAGTCTGTGCCATTTTCTAGATGTGGATGACAGGTGCGTATTTAGTACAGAAGATTTTTGAATTGCTTCTTCAGAACTCAGTCAACCCTCATAATGCTGCCAACATTTATATAATAATTTATACAATATAGGGAAGTTGTGTAAGAAGAAACTGATAGAAAGTCATTTTTTTCTTCTAAAAGGGACCTGTCATTCAACCCGTAGATTCTGGATGCCTAGTACAAAATAGGGGTTGTGTAAATACTTGTTGAGTGGATATATGAATATAAGTCAGGAATTGCTAATGATTCTAAGGATCCTGGAGGTGACATCAAAGTATAAACTGGATAGATTTTAAAGATAAGAGTGGTGGGGACAATAGCAAACTGGAGAATGCATGCCCTACCTAATGACAATCATATTAAAGCTTTATAAAAACATAGCTAGAAAAACCTTCAGATCAGTTTACCTGTGGTGCTCCAAACTCTTCTTTTCATAGATTAAAAAAAAACAGTATTTGGATAAAGTCACAGAGCTGTTAGCAGAGCTAGAACTGAAACTCAGATCTTTTTTTTCAGTCGGGTGCACTTTCCACTCTTCCACATAGATGATTAACTGTTAGATTAGAAAATAATGGAATATAAAGTGTTTCAGCTTTACAGTGGATTCATTTCGTATCCCTTGCTATGTTTTTATCCTGATAATTATAGGCTATGTCAAAGCTCAGGTTTGAGATTTATAGACAGGTATGAACAGTGAAAGACAAACTTGAAATTTCTCTTCTCCCTGATCTGTCACACTGTCTAGCACTCTGCATTTCGAGGAATCAATTATTAATTACTTGGCATATAATTTCTTCTTTTTCTGTCTTTCTAGTGGACTGGTTCTGCCTGTCTGGAAGGCCATGGAGAAGCTGGGAATCAAGCCAAGCCGTGCTTCTTGGCTTTTATCAAGATTTTGTTGGCAGACGTCTGTGAAGCAGTTGAAAAGCTTGTACCTGTTTTATTTTTGCTTCTGCTTCAGTGCTCTGTGGTTGCCAACAGGTACCATTTTCTTTAATATTTAAGATTTTTTAAAAAGGGTATTTTGTGTGAGTCTGTCAGTTCATTTTAAAGACTAGTAAGAGCCAGAAGAGGTAATTGATAGAAATGGTCACCCTTTTGGTGAACACTTAGTTTGTTGTGTTTATTTGTTTGTCTGTTTTGTTTTAGACCAAAATTTAAATTGGGTTCTTTCTCTTTTTTCCATTTTTTGAAAAAAAATTTTTTTTTGGCTTGCTGCCACATGGCATTCGGGATTCTTCGTCCCCCACCAGGGATGGGACCTGCGCCACCTGCAGTGGAAGTGCACAGTCTTAACCCCTGGGCTCCTTCTCAGAAAAGAGAACTGGCATGATCATTTTGAGATTTCATGAAGATGTAATGAAAAGATAAAGGTTTCAAAGTTAGACCTGGGTCCAAAAGCTGGATGTTTCTTTCCACTTAATAACTACAAAACCTTGAGCAAGTTACCTGTTGTCCGTAAGGAAGAATAAGACCTACCTCACAACTTGATTTAAAAGATAAAGTAATTAAAGCATGTAGTACAGTGCTATGAACATAAGTGATACTTTGCTTTCTTTCCTTTCCTGACGGAATCTACCCTGTGTACTTTAGAAGGAGAATGTACCTTTTTCCATAGAAAGGGTTTATACTGATAGATTTTTAAAGTGTGGTTTCCTTCTAGAGATTATTTCCCCAGTCTTTTACCTCTTGCCAGGATAAAATGCCAAAAAGGCTAAATTTCAAAAAGTAGCCCTTTTGTTTCTGTCTTTTTTCCTTTGGTTCTTTGTTGATATTGTTCCTTTTAGAGTATGGAAGTGAGAATGACTTCTGCGTATGCTGCTGTTCTGGGCAATGACCGAAAGACTTCTGTTATAGAAACCACTGTCTGGTTCTATAATCAGTCTTTTGATCCTATAATTACCAAGATTACTATTGCTTTCCAAAAGGAGTTGGTGGCCATGATCTTGAGAACCAAATAATTACTGTATTTAGCAATTTCAGTGACATCAACTTTGGGGTTTTTGTTGTCTTGCAGTGATGGTTGATGATTGCATAATTATAGCAGTGGAAATTGCATTTGACAGAAAGCTGACCTAAATACTTTTTACCCAGATGATGCTTTGCTGGGACAGCTAGCTATTTCAGGTCAACATTTTATGTAAGATTATTCAGATTAAATAAGTACCTGATTTAGCATCATCAGAGTAGGAAAATCACATTTTTTGAAGTGTACCTACTGCATACCAGACCCCAGGTTATAGACACTATGTATTTAATTTAATCTCTATGATAACCCTAAAA
>NW_011494730.1:1428042-1468817 GCF_000754665.1 Bison bison bison
TGGGGCCCAGGGAAGCAAAATGACTTGACCAAGGTCACACAGCAAGAGCACAGCAGAGCCAGGAATCTAAATGCAGGTTTTTCCACTCTAGAGCTTATGCTCTTTTTCTTCTACTTTGCTGCCTTCCAACCACAGGTGATCTTTTAGAGGACCAAAGCCAGCTTTTTTTGCCCTGAACCAGAATGAACAGCTTGTTATTTGAGGGATTCTGATTATAGGGGAGGAAGAAGCTTTTCTGAGTGTTTTTTGTATTTTCCGAGCTAGTTAGTTAAACAGAGTGCTGTGGGTTCATTGAGCTAGTCTTTCGTATCCCTGGTGAGCCTGGTGCTTAAAAACAACACCCTAAGGAACACATTGAGTATAAAGGTAAAGAGGTGGTACTTGGTAGGAGTGGCTGTGATGGGAATTAGATTGTACCAGTTCCATTTTAGAAAAGTTTGGAGCTTTTACCATGAAAGAACCAAGATCCATGTGTGTTCAAACTGAACGAACATGCAGGCAATACATGACAGTCAGATTTGTTGTGTGTTTTAATTTATCAGAGCTCTTCTAGATCAGTTTTTTAAAAAGCACAATGTCCTAATAGCAAAAGTGAATAATAGACATAAACAGAGTATCATAAATAAGAAATTAAAATGATTTATCACATTAAAAAATGTTCATTCTCATTACTGACCAAAGAGCTGCGAAGTAAAATGAGAAATCCTTTTTAACCTATCATGTTGATGAAGATCAAAGTAGAAATATCTAGTGCTGCCAAGGGGTGATGTGGTTGCTCTCCTGTTGTGCTGGAGAGTTTGAATAGAGACCTTTTTGGCATAAATTAGGATCCTAAAAAAGTTCATGTTCTTTGACTTAGTAATTCCCCTTTTAGGAATTTACCTCAAGGACATATTTAAATGGTTGTGAATGAGAGCATTCATCCACACTCATTTATTCTGTGTTGGAAAACATTACTGCTACCTGCCCCACAATGGGAGTATGGTGAAATTATGGCCTGTCCACATGGTGAAATAATTATCTGACTTAAAAATTCACATTTTAAAAGAACGAGTACATGGAAAATGATCCTGATGTTAAGCATGAAAAAACATGATACACAATTGCATATTCATGTTCAAAATTAGTGTCAGTTTTGTGAAAAGAAAGATATTTTTGTATAACAGAAAGTCTGAAGTGAGATATATATATATATATATTTGAGTAGTGGAATTATTATCTCTCTCTTTTTTTTTTTGACAGTGTAAACCCTAGCTTTATTGGCCCAATTTTTCACAGTGAAGCCTCAAAGAACCAAAGGTCCAGCTAATGGTGAGGGAGAGTAGTGTCCTGAGCCTTGCAGAGTCAAGGGTTTGCAGGATACCCTCAGCCCAACACATGTTCGCTGCCCTGGCACCTGGGAGAAAAGAGGGATGTGGCTCTCTGCAGGAGAGGTGGGGGTGTGGATACAGGGTCATGTAGTACAAGGCCCAGGGTCTGTTCTCCACAGTGGGCGATAGAAGGATCACATAAAGTTCTTTATTACAGACCTATGAAAAATGAGAGAATTATATATTTTATTTTCACTTGTTTGGGTTTCTTTTCCCTTCTTTGTCTTTTCACAAAACAGCAGCAGGAAAGGAAAATGCAGGAGGCAAATGAGCCAGACACCAGTGTTCAGATCAGAAGGGAACAGGGAGACAGGACTAAACCGTTATTGCAGGCTGGCCCCAGGGCTCTGTCCCAGCATCCTTAGCGCAGGGCCAAAAGCCCTGGAGGGAGCAGACAGAGGTGGGGTTGGGAGGCAGGGGGGAGACGACTCTTTCAGCTGGGCAGCAGCCCTGTCCCTCAGGTGGCCACCCTGGCCTCCTTGTTTGGAGGCTTAGTCTCCAAAGCTTGGGGCTGGACAGAGGGAGGAGGTGGGAAGGGCCAGCAAAGAAAGGCTGTGAGTTTTATCAGGGTTCCCCTGGGACCATGGGGCCCAGGTGGGCAGGGGCAGTCAGGATGCTTCCTGCTTGTCAGCCGGTCAGCTTCTTCAGGAAGGTCTCCAGCTCGTCCTCATCATTTGATGTCCACGAACTTGTCCACCACATCCCCGTTCTTCCTGGCCAGCACAGTGGGCACGGTGTCAGCCCACCGTGTTAGCCTACCCTACAGTGAGGTCTGTGTGGTCATCAGTATCCACCTAGGCCATCACCTCCTTCCCCTGCTGCTTGGTCACCATTTTCTCTAATCTTGGCCCCCGGATCTTGCAGGGACCACAACACGGTGCATGGAAATCCACAACCACTGGTGTCTCCGTGTTGACAACTTGGTCTTGAAAGTCAGGTTCATCCTGGATGTTAGAGTTTGCACAGACACTGGTGGTGTCTATCGGCCAGGAGTAGCCGGGTGTTACTGTCAGGTTACTAGGACTGTACTCTTGGGGTCTACAGTGCCCTGGAGGCGAGGGCTGCCCACCCACCCTCAGTGGGCTTCCCGGAGATGACAGAGGTCAGGGACCTCCATAGGAGAAGCTGCTGAGCCATCTCCTTGCAGCGAGAGTGAAGGGATGCACAGCATAGCCCTCCCCACTGGTTATTACTCTTTATATTGATTCTTTTCTGTGTTTTCCAGGGTACATGTTAACTCTTTTTATAAGGCAGGGGTAGACCCTATTTGAAAAAGCAACAATAAAACAATAGGAGCAAAGTCCTGTTGTTGGTAGCCTGAATCAGTATTTATCTGCTTATGAATTTGTTTGGTTTTTACTTGATAAAATACATGCCTGATGGTTTGTTGTTGTCTTTAGTTCATGGATTATAGAAATTATTCTTGAAAAACTAACCAAAAGAAAGCAGCTCTGCAGTTACTCATCCCTGTTCCTGTTTATCACTTAGCAGTTTTTCGTCTCTGGGAGAACCCCAGGTGTACATTGACTTATGTATAATGGGCTTCTTTTTTGTTTCATTTTTGGGTTCAGTGCCAGAACCCACTGCTAGGAAGCAGTGATAACACTTCGATAAAAGATGCTCTGTGTTTTCCTCGTGAGCCATTGAATCACTATTTTTCTAATGTTATTGTTAAATGGCTTAAAATAGCATTTTGGACGAGGGGATTATCAATATCTGGAGACAAATGTGAAGTGACCCCAAGAATTTGGAAAGTCCTGCGATCGGTTGTCAGCTTCTTGAGAGCTGAGATTTTGCCTTTATTGCTTATGCCAGCTATTCCTAGCAAGTACCAAGGGCTTGGCATATAGTAGATGCACCATAAAAATATTTGTTGACTGAATAATAAATTAGCAATAAGGGAATTGTCCCTTGAAAATTAAACATTAAAATCATTAAACATTAAAATCAAAGTCTATCATTGGAGAGTGAAAGTTTAGAATGAACACAATCAGAGCAGAGATATGGGAAGACATTTTAAGGAGACGTAATGCCTTTGAGAACAGCATGATCTGATTAAGATATTGATAAATAGTGTGAGTGAGTGATAGTTGCTTAGTTGTGTCTGACTCTTTGCAACCCCATGGACTATAGCCTGCCAGGCTCTTTTGTGTGGAATTGTCCAAGCAAGAACACTGGAGTTGGTTGCCATTTCCGTCTCCAGGGGATCTTTCCCACACAGGGATCGAACATGGGTCTCCTGCATTGCAGGCAGAGTCTTTACCATCTGAGTCACCATTCTTTACCATCTGAGCTAAGCCTACTATTAAGAGACATTTCTAAATATAAAGACAGGTCAACTTAAAAAGTATCAGCAGATGCATACTTGACTTTATCTTATAATCTATAGGCAATACATTAGAGTTTGTAATGAATCCATACACCTTTTCCAAAGGAATACCTGAGACAGAAGTAGCGGTACAGTATAAATGACAGTCATCAATCAGATGAAATAATTTAACTGAAGCTTCTCTCTCTCAAAGAGATGGGAACTGGCCAAGTGGTCAGAATAGAAATACAATGTGCTTTTAACTTTGTGTGAAAAATAATGTTCAGTTTCATGTTGCTGTTTTTGCCAAATAAATCTTCTACTTCAAATTACTGCCCGAATGCTTTATTAAAACTCTGCTTCTGGCCTTTGTTTTGGAATCTGTTACTTTTGTTGCCACCTCCTGATTGCTGTCCTCTGAAGCTTCTATTTTCCCCTTGTCCCCTGACACCTCGGTTGCCCTCGCGATGTTCCCTGAAGCCTCTGTTGCCTTCTCATTGTCCTTGGAAGTTGCAGTATCCTTCTCTTGGTGCTTCTAGCTCTGGTTGCT
Source organism: Bison bison bison (assembly GCF_000754665.1). Classification (NCBI taxonomy): domain Eukaryota; kingdom Metazoa; phylum Chordata; class Mammalia; order Artiodactyla; family Bovidae; genus Bison; species Bison bison. The sequence goes on from NW_011494730.1 coordinate 1,432,271, forward strand.
CCGTGGCCACCGGAAACGGCCAGTGTCATGAGTCTTGCCACTCTTCTGTACTTCTGTTACTGGTGCAGTAGGGATATCAAAGCAAACACCCTGCTTTCCTTTGAGAAGGACGGTTCCCTTCACTTTGAAATCAGTATCCTCACCCAGTTGCTCTTTAAGTTCTTTCCAAGCATACCTAATGTTTGGCATTTCAATTCACAAACATGTTAACCTTTTAACATATATAATAACAATTCAAAAATATGTTAACATTTAAAGGGCCAGAACCAGCCTTGGAAAGCTAAACCAAGATGAGTCATTGAAGCTAATGTATACCTGAAGCTAACAATTGGCTGTGAAAATGTTTACTATGGTTCCCTTGCTTCTGGGAAATAGACTACAGAGTTAGTAAGTATTTAGAGTACAGAGAAAAAAGATTCAATTCAGAACCAGTTTTTTAGAACTTACAAGGATTATGGTCCTGGATGAAGCATGAGGTTAATAAAGATGAGTATGATGTGGTTCTTGCCCTGGAAGAACTCCTCATTTAACGAGGGAGATAGATGTGTAAATACTATGATGTGGTGAGTGAAAAGATGGAGGGGTGCAGTGCCCAGAGTTCTGCTCCAACCAGAGACGCGTTCAGCTTAGAGAAGAATGGGGAGGACTAAAGCGTTCTCTCCAGGGAAGCTGATGCCTGACAGAATGCTGAAGGTTGAATTTGAAGGCGATTCCCAGGCAATGGGATTGAAAGAGCAAAAGCACAAAATTATGAAACAGCTTGGTAAATAAAGGAAACTCTCTATGCAGATTAGTGCTGCTGAAATAAAAAGAGCAAAGCTGGAATGGTGACTTCTGAAGAGGTAGATGGTGGCCAGGTAATGAAGGATCTTATATACCATAGAAAGCAGCTTTGATTTTAATTGTTTAAGGTAGGTGGTCTACAAATTTTCTTGATTATGCACTCATATCCATAAAAAAGTTGAGGATGTGCTCCAATTTTTGTTTATACATTATAAACAAGCACCATTGTGCTGAAGTCTTATGTTTATAAGAGATTCCAAAAGCAAAACCTTAATAAGATCAACTAAAAACAAGTATTAATAGTTTTAATATTTTCTTTTCATAACTCCATAATTTGTCTTGTGTACCTCTGGTAAGCAAAAACCCTACTTTGGAGAACATTGCCTTAGAAAATTGGGAGCTATTAAAACTTTGAGCAGAAGAGTGATACTGGTACATTCCTGGAACATTTTTGCTAAAATATAGAAAATGGTAATGGTGCGGGTGGGAGAAAGATGGCAAGGGGAGGGAGATGAGGGCCAGAGGTAAGGGTATCTGTTAGGAAGCTAGTAAAATAGTCCAGGAGAAAACTGTCTGTCTTCAAGGAACCTCTCTCTCACTGAAAAGAGCAGTTTTACTCAATATAAATCAGTAGATACTGGGCTAAATAGGTAAAATTTAGGAGTTCTGTAATGAGAGATTAGAGGTATTTTTTAACTGAGGTATAATACCATTATTTAATTCCAGAACATTTTATCTCCTAAAAGAAGCCTCATACCTGTTAGCAGTCATTCCCTGTTTCTCCCTTCTCTAGCTTCTGGAAGCCACTAATCTACGTTCCGACTTTAGGAGTCTGCCTTTTCTGGACATTTAATATAATTGGATTCATACAGTAAGTGGCCTTTTATGTCTAGCTTCTTTCACTTAGGGCCATGTTTTCAAGATTCATGTTGTAACATGTTTCGGTACCACTTTCCTTTTCATGGCTGAATAATATTTCAGGTATAGATTTTGTTTTATATAGTAGAGTTGCTGAATCATATGGTAACCGTTTAACTTTTTTTGTTTACTACGGCAGCTGCATCGTTTTACATTTCCACCAGCAGCGTATGAGGGTTCCAGAACGTTCCTCCATGTCCTCACCAACACTTGTTATTCTCTGTTTTTTTGTTTGTCGTAGGGGAGGTTGTAGAAGGTGAGAAAAATCAGGGAAGGCTTTGTGAAGGAAATGGAACTTGGCTTGGGCCTAATACGTATCCGGTTTGCCAACAGACAGACCGACGCAGTAGCAAACAAGGGCTAGTCAAACAACCAGATGGGTGCAGATCATTTATTTGTTTTATTTTTTTATGACTGCTTATTCATTTCACAAATATTTATTGAGCCAAGCATTGTTCTTTGTGAGGGATCTCTGGCCGGGTTCCTGGCTTCGTCTTTCCCAGCCAGGGAAGCTTTCTGAGCGAGCACACCACATTTATTGTCTCTGTTTTCCCGCCTCTGTCCTCTTCTGAACCAGTGAGGTCTGGCTTCTGCCTAAAGCCTGGCCTTTACCGAGCTAACCATGGCCTCCCTAGTTGGACACCGTTACTTTTTACTCAACGCCCCTGCTGCGTTTGGCACCTTTGGCTGCTTTCTGGATGCCCTCTCCTCAGTTGCTTTTAGTTACAACCATGCTTTTCTTTGTTCTCCTTTCAGCTGATGGATCGCACTTTCTAATTATTCTTCCCTCAGTCTCTTCTCAGCTTGTCCCTTAAATGTTTTGCTCTTCAGAGTTCTGTTTCTACTCTTTCTTGTGTGCCCACCCTGGGCAATCTCATTTTTTCCCTTAGTTGTAACCTGTATGCTCACTGCTCCCAAATCTATATGTGTTCATTCCCTTCTCTGCTGGATCACAGACCATGTAGCCACCTGTACGTCACATATCTCCAACTTAATGTATCAAGACTGAACTCATCATCTTTTACCCCACTTCCTCCTTTATTCCCTGTAGCAGTACAAAGACCGTGTATGCCATGAGGCTCCTCTGTCTGAGATTTTCCTGGCAAGAATGCTGGAGTTGATTGCCATTTCCTCCTCCAGGGTATCTTCCCCACCCAGGGATCACATCCATGTCTCTTGCATCTCCTGCCTTGCAGGTGGATTCTTTACCACTGAGCCACCAGGGAAGCCCCCAGTGCAAAGACCATCTCAACTCATTCTCTGAGGTATATAAGTCCCTGAGTCATTCTATACTCCCTTTTCTCCTCCACTTTCATCTCGCTATTTGCAGAGTGCCGTCTCATGTTTCCACGTAGAGTGCTCTATTCCTCTGCCTGTGCCGTTACCATTCTGCCTGATGTGTTCTGATTCAGGTAAACATAAACTCTTCTCTGGTGCTTTTCCTGAAGCCTCTGATTTGAACTTTTCCTTTAATCTTCTCATATTATCTATACATTGCTTTGTTATTATGCCATATTGCACTGTGTGGTTTTAGGCTTTGAGAGGAGAGGTTCAGAGTAGGTCTTGCCCTTGAGTGTGGTTCTTACTCCTAAAGGCCTTTCTAGTGCCTGCTGATGTGTGTTGTTAGTGTGATTTCTTCACTTTGGCAGAGCCGGAGTTCTAGAATGCTCCTTATTCCTACCCCAGCACTGCTTGACTTCTAGTGTTTCTGTTTCCTTCTCATCGCTGTAGCATTTAGTATATCCAAACCTTTGTGAGCCTTTATGTCCCAGCCCTCAGCCTTTTGGGATTTCCCTGTTTTCACAGCTTCTTGTCCAGTGTCCCGCCACTCAGGTTCTAGCCACACTCAGAGCTCTGCCACTTGGCCTTGATGTTACTCTGTACTGTTTGGGTCCCAGGTTTCTGTACTGTGGATGAGAAACTGTTCCTTAAAAGAGAACTGGGCAACTTTGGGGCTCACTTCAAGTTTCCCTTCTCCCAGGGATTGTAACCTTACACTCTTATCTCCTGATGGAAAGCAGTTGTCTTAAGTATTCTGTCCAGTTTTATAGTTATTTGTATAGATGATGAGTCTTGTACCAGCATACTCCATCATAGCTGGGAGCGGAAGTCTACTATACTTACTTATGTGTCTACTTCATGAAGTTGTCTTACTTATAATTACTTACTTGACATATAGCATGTAGTGAGTGAGTGAGTGAAGTCGCTCAGTCGTGTCCGACTCTTTGCGACCCCATAGACTATAGCCTACCAGGCTCCTCCGTCCATGGGATTTTCCAGGCAAGAGTACTGGAGTGGGTTGCCATTTCCTTCTCCAATAGTATGTAGTAGGTAGCAATAAAGGTTTGTTGGGTTAACCTAAAGATAATGTATGAGATAGGACCACTTTGGAATATATACGATAAGGAGAATCAGTCTTTCCTATGCTGTTTTTTCAGTCTTGGTCCATTAAGTGGACACTTCACTTCCCAGGAAGATTATTTTTGTTCTTTTTCCCCCAACCCCTTCTGATTCTCTCCAGGAATGGAAAAGTGATTTTTCTGATTAGTGATACTGGAAAAGAATTCTGTGGTAGGCAATGGCTAGTCTTGAGAATTTCCATGTGTTCTCTCCCTGCCATGCTCTAACTGGTCTGCCCATGGCAGGGCAGCCTATGTTTGTCCAGTTGATAAGTTTTAATTCAGTATAGGAAATTATTAGGAAATGCATTTGTGATTGTACATCTAAGCTATGTTTTCCAGGCACCTTATCCCTTATAAAGATATTTTGGTCTCCATGTACCTCTAACTGCCATGTTTTATTTTTTCAATTAGTCCTAAACTCTGGGTGGGAGAGATTAATTCTGACCCTCACCCCCACAGAGGCTGCAGATGGGACTCGGGCAGTGTCTGGCTTAGCGAGAGGCCTTCCCCCGCCGGCTGGCTGCGTCCCCATTTTGCCCTCATACCTGCTTGCATTTGCCCTTGGCGGACAGAAGGCACCTGAGCTCACTTCCTCCTCTGCCCCCACGTGTTCGTTGCACTGTGCTTTGAGAGCTGTAGCCCCTGGTGTGCCAGTCAGACCAAGTGGTGTCTTTTTCCTTTAAGAGAATGATATATTTCTCTTTTTTATATTAGAGAAAAGCATTTTCAGGAAACTTTTTAGGTGGCATATTGCTGCTCTTCTTGTATCTACTGGGCACCTAATTTAAGGTGAATGACTAAGGGACTATATACCTCATAGCAGTGAGCCTTCAGCAGCAACTTTTTCCTGCCAAACTGTCCTATATTCTTAACTACATTGCAGTACAGGAAGGTAATAAATTATTAATCCTAAATCTGTCTCCTCAGATTGTGATAATGACTTGAGTACACGACAGCTGGGGGAAGGTAGGGTTTTCTGGCTGTTAACATAAACCATACAAGCTCTTTGATTCTAAAATTCATCTAGCATTGAACAAGGCTGTGGCGTCTTCTTACATCACAATTTAATTGACCTAAGTAAGACCAGTCAGAAATATCTTAAGTTAGCCTCTCTCCCCATGAAATGAAGTAATTGTCTCTTGCTTAAATACTCTCCAGTAAAAGATAATCATCTTTTTTGTCTTTTTACCCTTTTATTTTGTATTGGGGTATAGCCATTTAACAATGCTGTGAGAGTTTCAGGTGAACGAAAGATAATCATCTTAAGTCCTTCTCTCTCACTGGGAAAACTATAATTCTGGTGGGTTCTATTTGCGTTTTATGCAGACACAAACTTATTTCCTAACTTGTGTGACAAAGAGGGTTAAGAAAGTAGTGTAATTAGGCAGTAAATCCAATTCAATTTAAAAACTGTTTTAAATTGACTCTCCTAGAAATTCCTCAGGGAGAAAATAGTAAAATAGTGGAGGAATTTATAAAAACAGGATAACAAATACAGGACCAAAATATGGTCTTTTGGCTTATTTTGGAGGTTGTATAAAAGTCCTACTAATTGGAACAGCTTGCAATTCAAGGCATTGTGTGGAATGAGCAGAAATGTGATCAAGACTGTGTGTGTGGTTACTCTTTGGACATCTATGCTTCGGTGAGTAGTGTTAACTAAAAAAGATGCACAGTTTGAGAGTTGTGAATTGTTTTATTTGGGGCAAAATGAAGACTGCAGCCTGGGAGGAAGCACCTCAGATAGGTCTGAGAGATTGCTCCAAAGAGGCATTGAGGGGAGAATCAATAATATATAAGATTTTGGTGAAGTGGGAGTTCAATGCAATCATGCACTTAATTTACAAAAGGTTTTCTGCTGCTCAGGAGGAGCTTATGTCACCATGAAGGGTGCTTTTCTAGATATGAAGAGATGGAAGGATTGGGATCATAAATCAGTTCCTGAAAATATCTAATTATCTAAAGACCTGTTCCACCAGTTTTTCCCTGGAGCAGAGTGCTTCAGTCTCTACCCTGAATTCCTCTCAGGGGTTGCTGAAAGTCAACTGCTACAACAGCAACAGGATTCATTCTCCACAGAGGTAGATGGCACATGCCGCTGTTCAGTCTCTGGCACATGCTCTTGGCAAGTGCCAGTTGTGGTTGACAGTAGTACTGAAGGGTTTGGGTTGAAATGCCCAGCTGTTGGTTTGAGGGCCTACCTTTTGAACTTTCTTTCTGATCCTCCATCCAGGAACTGCCTTGAGAAAAGTCAGCCCATATTGTTAAGATCTTTTAGCCACTTTTGATTCCAGATAGTGCTGGATATGTTTTAGAGAGAAGTTATAAGAATTGGTCTTGACCACCTACCTAGTTCATCAGCTGAGCAAGAAACAGGAGGCAGAGTGGTCAAGACCCTGGAGCATGGACTTGGGAGTCAGACAAGCCTGAATCTGAGCCCTGCTTCTATTATATACTGGGTGGTATTACTGAAATTCATCTTTCATCAGGTTCTTCATCTACAAAACAAGAATGACAGTACCTCTGATACGGTTGTTATGAAGATTAACTGAAATGTTTATGCGAAGTGCTTAGCCTTCTCCGAGGTACATAAATAGCAATTTAGCAAATATTAGTCATTATGATATAATGACATAAAAAACCCTGACTAGTTGGATTCTTGTCTCATCCCGAGACGACCCAGTCGGCAGTGGATTTGAGGTCTCTGTTGGCTTCTTAAACCTCTAGTGGGACATCAGTCCCCACATTTTTTGAAGTATACTGTAGGCAGCTGGCCTTTCTGCATTGTCAGGAAAAGTAGGCCTCCATTCAGGTCTGAGGTTGGTTGAAGCCCATGACAAAGTGAACTCCGTTTGTATTTCCTGTAACATACCCCTGAGGAGCAAGACTGGCTACTTGTTTGGTCCTTCAGTCAGGGATCCTTCTCCTCTGGAAGAGGGCTCTGCTCTGCTGGCCCTCAGCCCTGGTTCACTTCCCCCAACACTGATGATCTGCCCATGTTTGGCAGACTCTTGTCCTAGGCCAGGTTGGTTCTTATAGTCAGGGCAGTGTTTTGCCTGGGGCTACTCCAATAGCATTTTTGGATTTTATGTCAGAAGTAGCTTGCAGAGTTAGTTCCTTCCTTCAAAATGTATTTATTGGGTGCCTGCCATCCTAGACATTAGAAATGCAGTGGTGAGGAAGGCAGACATGGTCTCTACCCTCTTGGAGTTTGCAGCCTAGTGATTCTTTGGCCATTACTAGGGAAAAGAAATTCTCTTCGACAGGGGTGATGTTACTGCTATCAAGGTTCCCTTCAAAGAGGCAGAGGTCTCCCTAGGGTCTCAAGGTAATTCAATGACAAGAGAGACCCAGTTTTACTTGCAGAATCCTAAGAGACTAGAGAATGTGATGTCTCAGGCTGGTCTTAGTAGAGGAACCTTCTGCTGAGAATTATGTAGGTAAAGCCCCTGTCTATTAATACAGTATATCCAGCTTTCCTTTCAACCCAGCCCACTCTCTCCACCATTAATAACCCACATCCCTGAATAAGCAGTGAGGGTAGTTATCTGGAGATTAGGAAAAAGTGTGACAGCTGCAGCCCTTGCTCCGATTTGGAAGTGTATGTGTGTCTTCTGGTGATGTCATGGGTATTAGATATACCCAGCCAGTCAGCTCTTGAAAATCCTTTTTGCATCAGGTCTGTTACTAGGCTATCAGGTAAACAGTCCCTGTGCAAGGAAAGCACCACATTTTATTAATCCTAAACTTGTCTGGTCAGTCACAAAAGAAAACTATAAAATACCCAGGGATGATAAGAAATTATGAATGTCCCTGAATAATGAATTAACAGGCCTTGTTCTAGCAGAAACAGAAGCAGAGAGGAATGCTGGCCAAGGCCTATCCAACTCCACCAGCTGCAGACTCTGCCCCTAAAGATGGATGCCTGATGTGGCTCATCCCATTTCCTATTTTAACACTCTCCTGGCAAATGACAGGAGTTTAGGAATGCTTTCTTTCTTCCAACTGGCTTAACGTTATACTTTGATTCAGATCCAGCAGCAATTTAAAATAAATGCTTATGGATTCTCTCACTTTTAGGTAATAAGGGGAATTACCAGTCCTGGAAGATGAGGAGCTTATACTGATTGGGTTTTACTTCTGTACTCTAATTTCAGATTTAGGCTTAAAACTTTGAAGGGACAGCCATTCTGCCTATAAAGAAAGAACTCTGTTTCTTCTTCTTCTTTTTTTTTGATACAATTCAGTGCTTATTGTCCTTAACTGAGGGCAACCTGAGTCAGCTGGAAGCTTATGGAAGTTGGCCTGGTAGAATGAATGAGTGTTAATCAGAATAAATGAAGCAACCTTGTAGAGAGATGCTGAAGAGCCAGGTTCCACTTCAGAAAGTTGCATCCTGCTGGGTCAGTCTGTGGCTTTTGGCCTGAAGCAAAATAGCCCCCTGTGCTGAAGCACCACCAAGCTGCTCTTCTAGCCGTGCATTCCCCTTCATCAGTCTCTGTAGCTGCTTGGTTTTTGTTTGATTTCTTTAGCTGTTTCTTTTTTTATTATAAAAGTCATGCATGCTTAATGTAGAAAGTTTAGGAAATTATTATTCCAGATAGAAATAACTACTACCTGTGAACCCCATCGTGAACCTCCAGATGTAGTATCAGGGATACCGCAGAGGAAGTTCTGTCTGTGAGGGCCTTGTTTGCCCTGCCCAGTCCCCACTTACTGGAGGCCCCCGTGGCCCCAGCCACCTCTGGACCTGACGGAGGGAGATTTTCTGCCCTTGTGGAGGCCCCGCCCCAGCCTGACAGAAGCTTCCGGCTCTTCCTTTCCTCCTTGGTTTTCAGAATTGCTCTTAGCTGTGCTCTCCAGAGTATGCTCATAAGCTGCACCCTGACGTTTCTCATGATGCACTTTTCAGATAATGGGGTGAGTTTTCATATTACCTCTTCTGTGAAAGGTTAAAGGGAGGGCTTGATCTCTTAAGTGCAGGTAGGTAGATCTAGAGCAGGCAGATTTGCCCAGGATAGTCATGGCAGAAGGAAAAGTTTTCTGGCCTTTTCATGGAGAGTTTCGCTGACAAGCATACCCTCCTTTCCTTCCCCAAGCTGTTTGATTGAGCTGTTTCGCCCCCACTCTTTCATATTTCATGTGGGGGTTGCTGCCTTGGCAGCATGGCTGCCTCTGTCATTAGGGAGGAAGAGGTAGAAGGGTGAAGGCCCTCCACAAACAGTGTGTTTTCAAGGGTTTTCTGTGTGTCTGTGGGGAGTGTGTGTATGTGAGAGAGAGAGCAAGAGGCCAAGGGGCATTTGGATATCTTTATTGCCTGCCTAGAATTAGTGTCACTTTGAAGCCACAGAGAAATATTGCCATTTTACAGATGAGCATAAGGAAAGGCTATTTCTCTGTGGCTAGGTAGAGTCTGTACTAGATACTTGGGTAGGGAGGAATGTTGACCATTTTGCCCAAATTTTTATTTCTCTCTGTTGAATGTGAGAATTACAATCAACTTGAAAATGGAAGTATAGGAGAAAAATACCTACACACACACACACACACACACACACACACACACGTTTTTATATATATGTATTTATGTGTGTATGTATGAAGGTATCATAAAAATGAAGTTATTGAGAGCCACACATCTGCAGTAAATAAAAACTAAACAATACCAAACAGTATCTGAATGTCAGTACTACATAATGTTACTGACTAACTAGATTACACTGTTCTAATATACTTTTCTAATATTTGTGATGTTTGGTGCTTTATGTATATTGTTATACGCTTACTGCATTTTTAATACTTCTCTGCTGCTGCTCCTGCTAAGTCGCTTCAGTTGTGTCTGACTCTGTGTGACCTCATAGACTGCCTCCTACCAGGCTCCTCTGTCCCTGGGATTCTCCAGGCAAGAACACTGAAGTGGGTTGCCATTTCCTTCTCCAATGCATGAAAGTGAAAAGTGAAAGTGAAGTAGCTCAGTCGCGTCTGACTCTTAGCGACCTCATGAACTGCAGCCTACCAGGCTCTTCCATCCATGGGATTTTCCAGGCAAGAGTACTGGAGTGGGGTGCCATTGCCTTCTCCGAATACTTCTCTAGGATGCTTAATTCAAATAATTAATGATCATTAATATCTAGATGGTAAGTATATACTATAGATACATATAATTCATGTCAACAAGCACTGTCCCTGGCTAAATAAAAGCCACTTGCCTGCCATTGGAGTGTTCACACTATGGAGGCGAAGATAGATGTAGAGACATAAAAAAGCATGGTAAATTCCAGGCTGTGTTGTGGGAGCACAATGAGTGGCGCAGGGAAGAGCTGAACCCTGCTCTATAGCGGGCTGGTGAGAGAAGTGATACTCTAACCCCTTTTAACTTCTCTCAGATTCATTTGACGTGGCTTTTACCCTACAGAGCTCCTTCACTTCTCTGTTGCAGAGGGAAAGGTAAAGGGAAGAATATGTACAGCTCTGTAAAGTCTAGAGAAGAAGAGCCCTAGGAAGATTATTTTTATTTCTGTACAGATACAGATAAGCTTTGGTTTAATTTAAATAAACTGGCTCTTAAAAATTCTAAGAATACTAACTACTCATACAGTTTTGCTTTCATTTACACACCGATGAGAAAGCATCTGTAGCTTTGCATTTTATTTGCTATAAGCAAAAAGTGGTTTGAGATATTTAAGAATCTGAAACTTGGTAGTATTGAGTCCTCGCATGTCCCAGTTCAGCCCACTGCAGTTTTTTTTTTTTTGATGAGACTTACATAATACTCCAAAAGGAGAGATTTTTTTAATAGATAAATTGACATGAAATTTTCCTCTATTGGCCATATCTGCTGAAGTAACACTACATGGTTTGCTATATTATTTTCTTATTTCTTCTCACGCTTACTGCTGTTTTATTTAATTTACATATCTCTGCTGCAGCCCTCTAAATGACCTTCTCTTTAGAAACAACAAAACCAGCCAGCAAAAAGAAAAAGGGAAAAAAAAGCAAAGCAAAGCAAAAAAAAAAAAAATCCCAAACCCACCAAAACCAAAAAAAACCTTCCCCTGAAACAAAACAGTGCTCTGATTCAAGGTTCATTGTGTGGGTTTCCAAAGAAGGTTGGTATGATTGTGAATGCAAATAATTTATCAGCCCTGCAGTCAGAGACAGCAATCGGCTGCAGGTTCTTAACGATAACATTTACAAGTGGGCTGTATAGAGAATTGCTTGATTCTTGGCATCATATCCTGCAGCTTTTCTCTTTGGGGAAAAAAGTCTTTCTTCTTAAGACCACTTTTATTCACAGGCCGAAGTTGTCTATTATCATTTGATACCTGTGCTTTTTGAATATGAAGACAGTGTTACACAGAGAGATGTGGGCTCCTTCCCGCTGTGGCTTGGAGGCGTGTTCTCCTTGCTGACAGCGTTCTCCAGAGTCTTTTAGTCATAAGGTGGTGGGAGAAAAAGCAAAGCAGGAGATTCTGAGTGTGTGATACGCAGCAGTGTAACCCCCAGTCACAGTTTCTCTTAAATACATGGTTTAATCATTTGCCTTCAATCTGCCTTTAAATATTATAAAGCTCCTGATGACTGGCTCTTTTCTAAGCAGGTGACTTTATGGTAGGAGAGCTATTTTCAGCTATACCAGCATTTTGATTCTTACTCTCACTTATGACTTGGTTGTGAAAATGGCTTTCAACTAAATCTTAACAGATACATCTTTTGAAACTTTATAGCAACCTGTCCAATTAATGCAAACTTTTGATTTATTAATGAGTATCAGGTAGAAACTAAAAGTGATAGAATTGTGGTGGACTGGTTTCCATTCATCTAGGTGACCAGAACTTAGATGTGTCCTTTTCTTTTTCTTTTCATCATTACTCAGGTGAAGGGAAATTGAATGGATCTAAATGTCATCGGTGATGGATGACTATTTGCCTAGTTGAACTGGGAAGCTATTTTCCACCGATGCTTTGTTCTGAAAGTTCCATGGTGAAAGCCTATCTTGCCTTTGAGTGAAGTGGAGTGGTCTGAAATAGATAACTCAGGGAACTGGAAATCGGTTGGTCCTTTCATGAGGAAAGATTGCTTTGTGATTTGAAAAGATTTTTCAGTTCGGTGTTAGGCAGGAAAGGCTGTATCCTAGCTGGTTATGTTAGATTCCATTATCTCTTTTTTAATCCATTTGGCTTTTCTTTAGTTTCTCATTTTGCACGTCTCTCATCATACCTGCCGTTCAGTGCTCTCCCCAATTTAATTCAAAAAGCTCTTTCTCATTTCTTAGTGAACTGAGAACCTTTGTTTTCTCTCCTATCCCTCCCTTCTTTTAGCTAAGGAAATGAAATAACATTAAGAGTCTGACTAAAACTTAAGTAATTCCATATTAGAACTGACATCTTTTGACAGATATTGTTAGTTAAGAAAATAACATAATTTTAAAAGTTTACCCAATTTTTAAATACATTTAAAGATAATTCTTTGAATGCCTACTATATGCCAAGCATTTTGCTCTGTCAACAAATACAGAAAACGCGCTACAGATACAGAGAATGTTCTGCAAGAGAATACGCTGGTCATAGCAAACACCCTCTTACAACAACACAAGAGATGACTGTACACCTAGACATCACCAGATGGTCAATACTGAAATCAGATTGTATTCTTTGTAGCCAAAGATAGAGAGGCTCTATACAGTCAGCAGAACAAGACCAGGAGCTGACTGTGGCTCAGATCATGAACTCCTTACTGCAAAATTCAGACTTAAATTGAAGAATATTGGGAAAACCACTAGGCCATTCAGGTATGATCTAAATTAAATCCCTTACAATTATACAGTGGAAGTGACAAATAGATTCAAGGGATTAGATCTGATAGAATGCCTGAAGAACTGTGGACAGAGGTTCCTAACGTACAGGAGGTGGTGATCAAAACCGTCCCCAAGAAAAAGAAATGCAAAAAGGCAAATGGTTGTCTGAGTAGGCCTTAAAAATAGCTCAGAAAAAAGAGAAGTTAAAGGAGAAAAGGAAAGATCTATGCATCTGAATGCAGAGTTCCAGAGAATAGCAAGGAGAGAGAAGAAAGCCTTTTTAAGTGAACAATACAAAGAAATGTAGGAAAACAATAGAATGGGAAAGGCTAGAGATCTCTTCAGGAAAATTAGAGATACAAAGGGAACATTTTATGCAAAGATGGGTACAATAAAGGACAGAAACGGTATGGACCTAACAGAAGCAGAAGATATTAAGAAGAGGCGGTAAGAATACACAGAAGAACTATACAAAAAAGATATTGATGACCCAGATAACCATGATGGTGTGATCACTCACCTAGAGCCAGGCATCATGGAGTATGAAGTCAAATGGGCCTCGGGAAGCATCACGAACAAGCTAGTGGAGGTGATGGAATTCCAGCTGAGCTGTTTCAAATCCTAAAAGATGCCGTTAAAGTTCTGCACTCAACATGCCAGCAAATTTGAAAAACTCAGCAGTGATCACAGGACTGGAAAGGTCAGTTTTCATTGCAATCCCAAAGAAAGGCAATGGTAAATAAAGAATGCTCAAACTACCGCACAATTGCACTCATCTCACACGCTAGTAAAGTAGTGCTCAAAATCCTTCAAACTAGGCTTCAACAGTATGTGAACAGAGAGCTTCCAGATGTACAAGCTGGATTTAGAAAAGGCGGAATAACCAGAGATCAAAATGCCAACATCCTTTGGATCATAGATAAAGCTAGAGAATTACAGAGGAACATCTATTTCTGCTTCATTGATTACAGTAAAGCCTTTGACTGTGGATCACAACACACTGTGGAAAATTCTTCAAGAGATGGGAATTACCAGACCACCTTACCGGCCTCCTGAGAAACCTGTATGCAGGTCAAGAAGCAACAATTAGAACTGGACATGGAGCAAGAGCTTGGTTCAAAATTGGGAAAGGAGTACATGTATTGTCACCCTGCTTGTTTAACTTAAATGCAGGGTACGTCATGTGAAATGCCCGACTGGATGAAGCACAAGCTGGAATCAGGATTGCAGGAGGAATATCAATAACTTCAGATATGCAGATGACATCACCCTTATGGAAGAAAGCAAAGAGGAATTAAAGAATCTCTTTATGAAGGTGAAAAATGAGAGCGAAAAAGCTGGCTTAAGAAACTAAGATCATGGCATTCAGTCCCATCACTTCATGGCAAATAGATGGGGAAACAATGGAAACAGTGACAGACTTTATTTTCCTGGGCCCCAAAATCACTGGGGACAGTGACTGCAGCCATGAAATTAAAAGACGCTTGTTCCTTGGAAGAAAAGCTATGACAAACCTAGACAGCATATTAAAAAGCAGACATTATTTGCCTCCAAAGGTCCATATAGTCAAAGCTATGGTTTTTCCAGTAGTCATGTACAGTGTGAGAGCTGGACAATAAAAAAGGCTGAGTGCCAAAGAATTGATGCCTTTGAACTGTGGTTCTGGGGAAGTCTCTTGAGAGTCCCTTGGACTGCAAGGAGATCATACCAGTCAATCCTAAAGGAAATCAGCCCTGAATGTTCATTGGAAGGACTGATGCTGAAGCTGAAACTTCAATACTTTGGCCACCTGATGGGAAGAGCCAGCTCATTGGACAAGACCGTGATGCTAGAAAAGATCGAGGGCAGGAGGAGAAGGGGACGACAGAGGATGAGATGGTGGGATGGCATCATTGACTCAATGGACATCAGTTAGAGTGGACTCCAGGAAGTGGTGAAGGATAGGGGAACCTGGTGTGCTGCTGTCCATGGGATCGCAGAGTCAGACATGACTGAGAGACTGGATAAGAAATACAGAGGTAAAGGCGAAAATCCTAGCTCTTCAAGACGGCAGAATGTTGAGGCGGACAAACGAATATGATCCAGTGAGAGAAATGCAATGGTAGTATGTAGGCTATGCAGAAGACAGAAATCTTCGGTGAAGATTTCTAGGAAGATTTTCTGGAAGAACTGGTGCCTGAGATGAAATGAAGTGTAATAACAAAAAAAGTAATGGCAACTGATCATTACTGAGCTTTAATTACATGCCAGGCATTGAGTTAAGTATTTTACATAGCTTATCTGCTTTTATATCTATTATAGCCATGTTAGCATTTTTGTTTTTTACACATGAAACCAAGAAACTTGACCCAAGTTGACACAGCTAGTAAGTTGACTGGTTTGGTATTAAAACTCAAGCAGTCTTATTTCAGAGACCAAAACCTTAAGAAGAATTGTGGGGTAGGGGTAAGACTATGGATTAGATGGTACAAGGGTATTGATCTTGATATGGGATTTTCTTCTGGTTATAGATTTTTTAACATAATTTTCTGAGGTTTCTGTGTGAACATCCAGCCTCACCTTGGAGACTGGATGTATTTTATTAAGCCAAGATTAAATGAGGGAGATTTTCATAATTCCTTTAGCCTGTAAAGTACAATAATAGGTGGGTTAAAAGAACATCTTTCCTCTCTTTTGCCTGTAAATTTTCCCTCTTCTAAGGAGATGTTATGGTACTGTTTTTCTCCTTAGCAGTTTGCCATGATCTGGTACCTTTGAGGCTTCTTTGTTGACAACCTTATAAAAGAGAATTTACTCTTCTAAGTATTCTTAACTAGAGAAGTGCTGAAAGGCTCGGGTTTTGTGATTGAGTCCTTGGAAGCTTGTTTTTCCTTCTAGCAGACTGTCTAGAGTTAATGTGAACAGTGGCTGAAAGGTAACTGGTGGGCAGCTAACTCCAAGGAGAGTTTGTTTTTGATTAGAATGGTCTTTGGGAAAAATGGAAACGTTCCAGTTAAGGGAAAGGAGTCAGAATATAGACACAAAGCCTATTGATTCTTCTTTAGCAGTAGTTTAGTTCCAGCAAATCACCTAAACCATGACATTTAACAAACTGTGCTCTTAACAAAGCTAGGCACATAGCAAAGGCAATGAATAGTAATTATTTTTCTTTTCTAAGGACTGCTTTGTGAAGCTACTGCTACCTTTCAATCTAACTTGTATGAATTGGAAAAAAGTATCGGCCCTTTTGAAAAGGAAGAGAGAGGGCAATGGTTATTACCCTGGCTTTTTCACAATACCTGATTGCGCCCTTCAAAGGATTCAGTTACCTCCTCTGCCGTGCTTTCTGAATAAGTTAACCCCCTGCAGGAGAGAGCTGGTGTGGAGAGTGACACGGAACCGTTTTTGTGTTTGTTTATTAGTGGGTGTGCAGGTGACAGGCATGCTGACAGTCAAAAGGAAAGTGGGGGCTGCCCCCTGAGGTGGTTTGTTTTGAACAGTTCCTGTGAGTTGTTTTGGGGATTGATAATATGCCTGCTTGTCTCATTTTCACATGGCAGCCATATTGGCTGAGACCTGCTGCTTCTGAGAGAATATGTACTTCTGGTGATAGCTTCAGGAGGACAGATGGTGTGAAGCCATAGCTCAGTCACTGCCTGAAGCCCAGATTGAAAGCTTTTACCTTGCTTCTTGGTAATAGTTCATTGTAGGTATAGTTACGAAAGGAAAGCATTGCATGGATTCTTGACCGTATTATAAAATTGTGCGATTTCAAGAAAAGAATTTTAGTTTCAATGGATGTTAAAAGTAAGTGCAAATTTTATCTATAAAATATGCTAATTATGTATAGTTTTCCACAGAAACTTGATTCCCCCTTAATTCCCCCCCACCCCTTAATTCCATCTCTTTGCAACCCCGTGGACAACTATACAGTCCATGGAATTCTCCAGGCTAGAGTACTGGAGTGGATAGTCTTTCCCTTCTCCAGAGGATCTTCCCAACCCAGGAATCAAACCCACATCTCCTGCATTGCAGGCAAATTCTTTACCAGCTGAGCCACAAAGGTAGCCCCCTTAGTTCCCAGGAGAATTTATCAGATGCTCTTTTTTTTTTCCCTCAAATGAAACCAGTGGGGCATTCTCTTTACTCCCATTCCTACCATCTCAGCCCTTCCATTGGGATACTATTTAGTGAATTTGGTTAAAGTATGAACTTCCAAATGACCTTAACAGTATGGTTCCTAAGATGTCAGTGTTCTGTCTCTACTTCCCTTTTTGGTTGCCAGCCAGCAGTTTCCATGTTAGCTGGAGAAGTCAAGCTCGTTACCTGAGACTTAAGAATGCCAGAGGCAACAACACTGTCTCTAAATATTTCCAGAGTTGTTCACAGCTTTCTAAAAGTATTTGATGAATTTCCTTCTGGCAATAATTCTTATATTCTGTAGACTTTTCTCCTCTGCTGGCTTGGAGTTATGAAACCTGGTCTAGATTTTCTGCCAGATTTATTAGAATTCTGTCTTTTGAGAGGTGGTAATGTTAAGTAAGCATTGTTAGTTCCAGAGCTGCCTCTTTTGGGGACCCTCCGGGTAATTCTGCAGTCTCTACTTTGTCATAACCTTAGAAAGAATAAAGTCATGGCTCTGTTTTCACCTTGGGTAGGCTTTCTTTGTACTCCTACCAACAGTGAGTTCTAGACTTTCCCAAAGGGTTTTCGGTCTAAGGTTCTACCAACTGTAAGCCCCTTTCTGTGAGGATTTAATATTACTTTTGTTTAGGCCCTGGGAGCAGAGCCAGGCTATGACGGCGTGGGCAGGAGAGGAACTGATCTAAATTTGGAGTTTATTTTCATCTTACCTTTTATCCAAGTTACTTCTAGAATCCAATATTGACGCTACCAGTGCTTTCCCGCTTCCTCCCCTGATGAATCCTTTATCTCAAGAGTAACAATGAAAATTAAATCTCGGAGAGGTTAAGTTACTTTTCAGAGGTTAATGAAAATTAATAAATGATGAATCTAGAGCTGAAACTAGAACCCTTGCCTTTTAACCGTGTAAGATGATTAACCATCTTTTAACCATCTAAGAGGAAGAATTATGATCCACTGAATGAGTGGAAAAGAATTATTCTCCATCCTTCATGTTTGTTACTGAGCCCATAATAGAGCAAGGTTGAATAACATTTAATAAAAAAAAAAGACCCTCAAATTCCCACTAAATGAACATATGAACTAACAGATCAGAGTACCTCCTCTTCTTTCTGGGAGCTATTGGGATTAATTGTTTGAGCAACACTGCAGCCAGCTCACTTCCCTCAGACCTCACCTCTTGGCAGTTCCTCTTGGTCACCATTGAAGTTGTAAGTGCTTCTGACCATCTGGTCCCTCCCAGGTTCTATTCCTTTGAGCTAATACAGGGGATCAGTTTGTCAGGTAAGACTCACAAGAATCAGAGACCTTACCCATTACCAAGTTTTAGTAATACTTTTAAGAGTACAGAAATCAAGGGGTGTAAGTGAAGTAGGGAGAGTCTGGAACATCCTCTGTGAACCTGTACCAGGTTGCTCATCCCTCATTGGACATGTCCTCTCCAGCCCAGGATAGTGGATGAGGTCTCTAACTGAGGTTTCCAGTCACCTCACAAAGCAGGGGGAGTGTTTGGATTATGAAACATTTCACTTTTATACTACCAGATAGCGTTATATAGCTTCTGTGACATTCTTTGGGAAGCCATGGAAGCAAAAGAAGGCCTTTGTAGGACAAACCAGTTTTGTATCCCCCTTACCCCCTGCTTTTATCTCCTCCTCTTTTAAGATCTCAATTTAACCAGAGCTATGAGTGACAACCAGGGAATTAGAATTTTTGCTACCTTCTCTTCGACCTTGTAACCTCCATAAATCCTCTCGACCATGTCCCTGGAGTCTCAATGCGTTTCTGTCTCCCCCCTTCCATTGGTAAGATGCCCTCTGTTACTCGCCTCCAGGCTTGCACTATTGTGTCCTAAGGACGGATAGGCAGCCGTCCTGTCAGCATCATCAGTTTCTTATCGTATTTTTCCATCTTCTTTTTTTCTCACTATTAAGTGCCTTAACTATTATGATTTGTGTGAATCTGACTTGACATTCCCACATAAATTCATGCTTTTCAACTCACTGGTGCTTAACCACCCCTCCCTTCCTAACTTTTTAACTGTGACAAGAAACCACTGAGTTACCAAACCCTCTCTATACTCTAGCTTGTTAGTCAGGACATCAGATAGAGAGCATGTTCTGAGATCTGGCTTTCTCTTGGAGAAATACATATTTCTCCCTCTACCCTGCAGGCAGTGGTTGCTTATTCTCCCATATCCCATGTACCTCGGAGTTTGGAGGTGGAGCTGACTCCTCACTGTCACTTCTTGAACATTACTCCTCCACTTTGGTGTAAAAACTTCTTCTCTTTGAGATTTATAACACTTCTTACCCCGAATCATTACTCATCTGAACCACCTGTCATTCACCCTCTTTCATTTACTGTGGCATATGGGCCTCATCTCTTTTCAGAGTCTTGCCATTGGCCTGGATGTATTCAGTATGACCCTCTTAGTACCTGACTACCTGGTTTCTTAACTGGGCCACTTGACAGTTCATTTGTTTGTTCATTATTTCAGTATTTCCTTCATGCATACATGCATTTGTTCGTGCATTCATTCAAAAAGGGTTTTTTGATCACCTGTTGTTGTTGCTGTTCAGTTGCTGAGTTGTGTCCGACTCTTTGCGACCCCATGGACTGCACTGCGCCAGGCTTCGCTGTCCTTCACCATCTCCCAGAGCTTGCTCAAACTCATGTCCATTGAGTTGGTGATGCCTTCCAACCATCTTGTCCTCTCTGGTTCCCTTCTCCTCCTGCCCTCAATCTTTCCTAGCTTCATGGTCTTTTCCATTGAGGGGCTCTTTGCATCAGGTGGCCAAAGTATTGCAGCTTCTTTCAGCTTCAGCATCAGTCCTTCCAGTGAATATTCAGGGTTGATTTCCTTTAGGATTGACTGGTTTGATCTCCTTGCAGTCCAAGGAAGTCTTAAGAGTCTTCTCCAACACCACAGTTTGAAAGCATCAATTCTTTGGCACTCAGCCTTTTTTATTGTCCAGCTCTCACATCTGTACAAGACTACTGGAAAAACCATAGCTTTGACTATATGGACCTTTGGAGGCAAAGTAATGTCTGCTTTTTAATATGCTATCTAGGGTTGTCGTCGGAGAAGGTGATGGAACCCCACTCCAGTACTCTTGCCTGGAAAATCCCATGGACGGAGGAGGCTGGTAGGCTGCAGTCCATGGGGTTGCGAAGAGTCGGACATGACTGAGCGCCTTCACTTTCACTTTTCACTTTCATGCATTGGAGAAGGAAATGGCAACCCGCTCCAGTGTTCTTGCCTGGAGAATCCCAGGGACGGGGGAGACTGGTGGGCTGCCGTCTATGGGATCATGCAGAGTCGGATACGACTGAAGCAACTTAGCAGCAGCAGCAAAGTTGTTATAGCTTTTCTTCAAGGAACAAGCGTCTTTTAATTTCATGGCTGCAGTCACTGTCCCCAGTGATTTTGGAGCCCAGCAACATAAAATCTTTCACTGTTTCCATTGTTTCCCCATCTGTATGCCATAAAATGATGAGACCAGATGCCATGATCTTAGTTTTTTGAATGCTGAGCTTTAAGCCAGCTTTTTCACTCTTTCACCTTCATCAAGAGGCTCTTTAATTCCTCTTTGCTTTCTGCCATAAGGGTGATGTCATCTGCGTATCTGAGGTTATTGCTGTTTCTCCCGGCAATCTTAATTCTAGTTTGTGATTCATCCAGCCCAGTATTTTGCATGATGTACTCTGCCTGTAAGTTAAATAAACAGGGTGACAATATACAGCCTTGAAACACTCCTTTCCCAATTTGGAGCCAGTCTGTTGTTCCATGTCCGGTTCTAACTGTTGCTTCCTGACCTGCATACAGGTTTCTCAGGAGGCAGGTAAGGTGGTCTGGTATTCCCATCTCTTTAAGAATTTTTCACAGTTTTTCCACCTACAAAGTAATTTTCTGAGTCCTATGCTAGAATTGGAGATACAGTGGTGGCGGGTGGAGTGGTGGTGGGAAGAAGCCAGACATGGTCCTCTTATTCTGGAGCTTACAGAGAAGTTGTGGGGGAAAGACATTGAACAGATGAAGATACAAATAAATATAACTTTATAAGTTTTATAATTACTTTGAGGCAAAGAGGCTACGGGGTCCAAAGGATGTACTAGAGAGACTTGTCTTGCGTGGGCGTGTCTCTGAGGAAATGATGGTTGAACTGCGTCCTCATATGAGGAGTTAACTGGTTAAAGAAAGGAGGCAAGAAAATTCTGAAGAGAGGTGGCAGCATGTACAAAGCCACGTTAGGAGAGGGAGTGTGGTCCATTTGAGGAGTGAATGAAGGCTGGTTGTGGAACATGATGAAGGAGAGGGAGAGCATGATGCAAGGTGGGCTAAAAGATAGGCAGGGTTCAGATCATATGAGATCTTTTTAGGTTATGTTAAGGATTTTGGTTCATTCAGAGGGAGTGCAGCCATTGAAAATTTTATTTACGATTTTTAAATTTTATTTTTCCAAATATAATACATATACATTGCATAAATTCTAAAGGTATATAACCATATTTAGTGAACAAAGAAGTTTCTCAGGTACCTAATTTCCCCTCCTAAAAGCCACCATGCCAGTTTCTTGAATATTCTTCCAAAAATAGTCTATGCATATATATGTGTGTATATATAATATACACACACATATAGACTTTTTTTCCCCCACACACAGATTGTGGCATACTAAACACACTGCTCTACACCTTTCTTTCTCTACATAATGTTTTAATGTTTCCTGGATATCATTTCATATTATGACTATAGAGAGTGGCCTTTTCCCAGCAACTGCATAAATCTTCCTCAGTTTACTTAACCAGTTCTCTGTTGAGGGATGTGTAAGTTATTTCCAGTGTTTTTCATTCCAGACATCATACAGTGACTATTTTGATATCATATCACATATTTGATAATATTTCTGATCAGTAAGCTCTAAAGTTAGCTACCTTTATTCTGTAAAAACTGACTTTCTTTCCTTCATAGCACTTATATTAGTTTGCAGTTCTGCATTTTTTATTATGTCTATTTAATCACTGTCTCCCCCATCTAAATTGTAAGCTCCATCAAAGAAATGCCTAGCATGAAATGGATGCTCAATAATATTTGTTGAGGACTTCCCTCGTGGTCCAGTGGTTAAGACTCTGAGCTTCCACCACAGTGGGTGTGGGTTCAATCCCTGGTCAGGGAACTAAGATCCCGTATGCTGTGCAATGTGGCAAAAGAAAAAAAAAAAAAAAAACTAAAAAAAAAGATTGTTGAAGAGATGAAGGAATAAGGAGGTAAGGATAATAGCTAGATGGGAAGTAAGTGTGCTTTTTTAGTTAAACCTTTTATACCAGACAGAAATAATTTGTATCTCTAAAAATCAGAGTCATTTGAAATTTATCAGTCTCCTATTAGTTAACATCCAGATTTAGGCTCTACTCAGTAATAAATTGGAGAAGGAAATAGCAACCCACTCCAGTACTCTTGCCTGGAGAATCCCATGGATGGAGGAGCCTGGTGGGCTATAATAGTCCACGGGGTCACAAAGAGTCGGACACGACTGAGCAACTTCACTTTTACTTCACTTTCAGTAATAAATAGTAGTTCAAAAAAAGTGTATTCTCATCCACCTGGGGTTGGCAAACTTTCTCAAAGGGCCAAATAGTAAATATTTTAGGCTTTACTAATATTGAGATAACTCTGTTGCAGCTGCTTAACTCTGCCATTAGAACAAAAGCAGCCATAGATAATACATAAATAAATGAGTGTGAGTGACTATGTTCCAGTGAAGGTTTATTTAAAATAATAGGCAGCAGCTAGAGTTGGCCCTTGGACCATAGTTGGCGCCACTCGTTTAATGAATCAGTAATGATAACCCTTCTTTCATTCCTGATGTTGTCAATTTGTGACTTCTCTCTTTTTTTTTTTCTGTCATCAGTCACACTAGAGCTTTACCAGTTTTATTGTCCTTTCAGACAACTAGATTTGTGTTTCATTGATTTATATCTATTGTTTTTTTTGTTTGTTTTCTGTTTCATTGGTTACTCTTTATCTTTTTCTTTCTCTGCTTATTTTGGATATAATTTACTCTTTTTTTTTTTTTCTTCTGTCTTTTATGATGAAAGCATAAGATCATTATTTTTCTCCCTGTTAAAGTTTGGCCTTTACTTTTCCAGATCTTTTTGAATGCATTTATCTACAAACAAAAAAGCTTCATTCTGAAGAATATAAGACCATAACATATAAGTTTTCTGCAACTTGCTATTTTAACTTAACAAGGTATCATGGGGATATTTCTTCAGCTACATATGGAACTCGACCTAATTCTTTTCACTTGCTGTTTAGTATTCTGCAGTAACTATTTCTATATTGATAGATGTTTAGGTTCTTCAAATATTTCACCAGTACAAACTACACTGAAATACAAGTGGGAAATTCTCCAGGATAGAAGTACACAGAATATTTTTGTTAAATGTATAATTTATTGAATGTCTTCTCTTAATGCTCAGAAGGAATAAACGACTTCCATGTGATTTACCACATTAACTACATTTCATGACTCTTTCTTTGTTATAAATATTCTTATGTTGTTTAAGGGCTGAACTTTGGGGGAAAAGTCTTTCCACATTAATTTTGTTTCTCTGGGATTGTTTCTCTGATGTCCAATAAGAATTGAGCTCATCCTATGGAATTTTCCACAGTCATTACATCAATAAGGTTTATTTTCACTGTGAGTCTTCTGATGTCCAGCAAAGGTTGTATATCTGAAAGATTTTCCACATTTACTACAGTGATGGGGTTTCTCTCTTTTATGCATTCTTTGATGATTAATAAGAGTTGAGTTCTTCATAAAGACTTTTCCACATTGATTATACCAGTATGGTTTCTCTTCAGTATGGATTTTCTTATGTTCCAATACAGTTAAGTTATCCCTGAAAACTTTACCACCTTCATTACATATAAAAGGTCTTTCTCCACAGTGTATTCTGTCATGATGCTCAGTCCTTCTGAGCATAGACTTTCTCACAGTCTACATTAGTAAGGGTTTATGACTGGTCTGAATTCTCTGATGACTTAAAAGAATAGAGTTCTTTCTGAAGCTTTTCCACATTCATTGCGTTTATAGGGTTTCTCTCTATAATGAATTCCCTAATGATTAATAATGTTGAGTACATCTTTAAGAATTTCCCACATTTAGTACATCTATAAGGTTGTTTTCTTATGTGAATTTTATGATGATTAAAAGAAATGAACTGCTCATAATGTCTATCACACATTCTTTATGTTTATGAGATTTTTCTGTCAGTATAATATCTCTGGTGTTTAATAAAGGAGAATTTATATTTGAAGACTTTCCTACATTAATAGTACTCTTTCTCTGTGGAACTTCTGTGCTTCTACTTCAAACCTATATTGATTGTGATGCTTTTGTTTGCCCTTTCAGAGTGGACCCTTCAGAAGTATTTATTTTGCTTTAGGTCTGACATCTTTGTGTCAAACCAGTATTCTTGTACTGCACAGGGACCTGGTGGAGCTTCTCATACTTCCATCCAGGGCTTTACCCCTTGCTCCAGTTGGGCTATTAATTTTGACTTGAAACAGAGAAGCCCCATAACAACAGATTCTTGTAGTTTTCCAGCATCATATATCCCTGTCCATGTTCATCGAATAGCATCTGGGTATCTTCATTCAATCTAAGTAAAGGCCACAACCACATCTCCAAATGTCAGTGGCCCCTGGATCTAGGCCCTTGTTGGTCTTGGAGCCATCTGGCTTCTGAAGCACTCTTCCAAGCAAGGGGAGAAAGTTGTGCTTAGGCTAATAGTTCTGGAGGTTAGAAGTCCTAAATCAAGGTGTTGGCTGGGTTGGTTCCTTCTGAATCTTTGGGTAGAATCCTCCTTTAACTCCTCCTAGCTTTTGGTGGTCACTATCAGTCCTTGACTTGTCTTGGCATGCAGCTATATCATTTCAGTCTCTGCTTCTATCATCACAATGCATTCTCCATATGTGTCTTTCTAGATCATTGATTTTAGACTTTCCTTCTTTTCTAAAATAAGCATGTAAAGCTATAAATGTCCCTCTAAACATTGCTTTAACTGTATCCCACACATTTTAGTATGTTGTGTTTTCAGTTTCATTCAGTTCAAAATGCTTTCTAAACTTCCATGGTTTCAACCTACACTTGGTATAAATTAGTATTACACCAAGGGGAACCACTATCCAGATGTCTGGAGCTCTTTCTCCGTGTAGCTTCTTCTTTCTGGTAGTTTCTAGCTACCACAGTCACCTTGAACTCTTGTTTCCTCAACTGAGCAAGACCACCGTGCTCTGCTTAGGTTCTCCCCTGTCTCACAGTCAGCCGCGTGCCTGGTCTGTAAACAGAAAGCCACAGTGACCATAGGGCTCACCCTTGTTTATCTCCTTTCTCTCTGGGGTCACAGTCCCGGACCACATTGTTGTTTAGTGCCCAAAACCAATTGTTTTATGTATATTTTTTTGTCTAGTTTTCTAGTTTCTCAACAATGGGAAAGCAAATTCAATGGCAGTTTCTCCTTCAAGGACAGAAGTGGAGGTCACGGTATGTTAAAAAAAATACTGGCTTATAGAAAAGTGCAAGTTATGTTCATTTTTGTGGATCTTTTCACTGTATTAAATAAGAGAGACTTTTTGTGAGAGGAATGATGGAAAGTTGATCTAAAAGTAACTGACAGTAGTTATTGATGTAACAATTTACTGATTTCAATAAACTGTGCACTCAGCTGTTACTGAGTCATACCATTGGTTATTGTGTGAGAAGGTGGATGAAGAAATGAGGGGCGTTTCTATAGCTCTTGGTAGCTTCATTTTTAAAATAGTTTCTATTTATTCATCTTTTCTTCAGGAAGTTCTATTTTTTCTGGCCTCTAAGTTGCTTTGTCTGATGTTAGGTTGGTGCCTGTGTTTTTTTTTTTTTAAAGCACCGTGGTAGATTGGCTTCCATAGTGATTGACTCCATAATCTAATCTACAGCCTTCCTGTTTTTCTCTTGTCTTTCAGTTGACTAGTATCCACATTTAGTAAGTGTTTCCTTTGGCTTTGGTGGATTATCCAGTTGTTGCTTTAGCCTGTCATAGCCCTTTTTCAGTTATGTGTGCCTGCAGACATGACTGTATATCGCTTCAGTGGTTTGATTCTACTACACATTTTCTATATGTAGTTCTACATTTTATGTTATAACCCCAGCCTGGGACTAGGGTGAAGAAAGAGGTACCTAGGGTATGAAATTTAAGGAGACACTCGGTCTCAAGGTGGGATAAGCCAACCCTGCACTTACATGATGGAGAAGGCAATGGCACCCCACTCCAGTACTCTTGCCTGGAAAATCCCATGAACGGAGGAGCCTGGTAGGCTGCAGTCCATGGGGTCGCTAAGAGTTGGGCATGACTCAGCGACTTCACTTTCACTTTTCACTTTCATGCATTGGAGAAGGAAATGGCAACCCACTCCAGTGTTCTTGCCTGGAGAATCCCAGGGACAGAGGAGCCTAGTGGGCTGCTGTCTATGGGGTTGCACAGAGTCGGACACGACTGAAGTGACTTAGCAGCAGTAGCAGCAGCAGCAGCACTTACATGACTCTTAAGACTAAGCACTTCCTTAACACTTGTGCCCAAGGCATCTCCCTTGCCTCACCTGGTTCTGGCCCTGTATAATCCTGACTTCTTAGAGGTGGCTCAGGTGGTAAAGAACCTGCCTTTACCAGATTTGAGTACTGCAGGAGTACTCGAGGAGTACTCCAGTACAGGAGACCGAGGTTCGATCCCTGTGTTGGGAAGTCCCCTGGAGAAGTGCATGGCTACCCACTCTAGTATTCTTGCCTGGAAAATTCCATGGACAAAGAAGCTTGGTGGGCTATAGTCGATGGGATTGCAAAGAGTTGAACACGACTGAGTGACTAACACACACATTACCCTGACCATAGTTGGTTATAGACACCTATATAAGACCTTAAAATGAACTCTGTGTAAAAACTTTAATTTAGAACATGCTTTAACTTTATCTAAGAAAACAGAAATGAGGTAATATTTCAGGAAAACTGGTACCATGCCTGAAAAAATTCAGTGGCTCAAAAGTTTATCCATTAGCAACATTAGCCAGAATTTTGGACCATGTTATCTAGGTTAACCATAGTAGGTCACTGTAGTACTTTTATTCCTTTATTTCTTATTACGACATAGCTTCTCATTAGGAAGTTCATCTAGCAGAATAAAATTTTTGGTAAACTTTACTACTGCTCTGATTAATGCTGTGAGGTGCAAAGCCACCTGACTGTGACCACCTGCTGATTAGAAAACAGATGAACCTGCAGCCTGCAAGAGGTCAAGAGGACTCAGTCTGTGTTGCTGCCAGTTCAGTGGAGGCAGAGTACTCCATCTTCTTCCACTTCCTTCTCTTCTGGACCCATAATCTTCATACTGTCCCAGAGAAAGGCCTTGGGGGTGAGTGGGACCCTGCCCCCGTCCTTCAGCACACTGTCACCAGAAGAGCTCTGTTGTTTTTTTGTCTCATGAACTGGAGTTCTGTGTAAAAGGTCTACATGCAAGGACTTACTGAGGAGGGGAGCCAGCGGTGAGCGTGGAGCAGTACTTATACCAGCGAAAATATCCTGAGCCAAAAAACCTTTCTCTTTTGTGTCTTCTTTTCCACTTATCAGACAGCTTTCCCACCCTCTTAAAAACCAGTCTTCAAAATAGCCTCCAGTGTTGGTATTCAGGACTCTTTACAGAGCTGGAGTCTCTGTTTTTATTTCATTTTAAAATGTTTCCATTTTTGTTTTTAGATGCCAAGGAGAGCAGGTGCCAGCGGGTAAAGACACAGTTTGGTGTTGGCCTGAGATCCAGGGGAGAAAATCACCTCCGGCTTCTAGAAGGAACCCCCTCTCTCCAGTCGTGCTGGGCTGCCTGCTGCCAGGACTCTGCCTGTCATGCCTTTTGGTGGTTAGAGGGGATGTGCCTCCAGGCAGACTGCAGCAGGCCCCAGAGCTGCCAGGCTTTTAGGACAGACTCTTCCAGCTCAATGCTGGTGTTTTTCAAAAAATTCCAAATTGAAGATGATTTGGACTTTCTGCCTGAAGATGATGTACCACATATTTTGGGGTTAGATTGGAGCAGGGCATCTTGGAGGAGGGAGAGCCCACCCCAAATTCCACTCAGACCCACTTTATCGAGTGACCAGTGGAGCTTAATCAGGAAGCTTCGGAAGAGAGAGAATCCCAGTGAAGAAGTAGCTGCAGTGACACAGTCTTCTAAAACGAATGAACTAGGTGATCTAAACAGCACTGGCTCTGCAGAGGTAAGCATATCATGAATAAGGAGTGACTAGAGAACTAGTTTAATCTGCTTTTGCATTTGGCACACATGAGCTTTGAAGCTGTGCTTGTGGGCAGCGCTCATAGGCTGAGGAGTGTATGTACACAGCTGCTTAGTGTCATCTTAGTAGGGGCTGCTCACATGTTCAAGGGTAATTTGGTCTTAGAGATGTGCACTCCATGCAGGTCTGACCATTGTTTTGGTTAAAGCAGAAAGCTGTTCATTATCTTGTCTAAGCTGGTTGTTGGCTACAGGTAAGTGCGTTTGTGTGGGTGTTAGTCTCCACTAGAGATTCTGCAGTGTTTTCTGCCAGATTGCAAAACGCTTGATTGATGCAGTTGCAGTCAAGTTCTCCTCCTCCTCCCCCATCTCCTGCTGGTAAACACTTTCCTTATGAGGTAGTTTCTGTTCCATTCTAAAGTAACCAACCCGGTGCTGCATAAGACCTGGACCTGCTGGTCTGGGGAGCCGGATGTGGCTATTAGCCAAGAGGCTTCGGGTGAGTTCTTACCAAGCTTTGTATGCCAAGGGAGATACTACCAGTAGAGTTTATTCTGTTTATTATGTTTCTTCATTGTTGGTCTTCCTGGGCAAATGATTAAGAGGAATGACTCAGCCTGTGCTCATTCTCCCTCAGTTGCTGTGACTTATTTTTGTCTATGTTTTGTCCTGGTTGTCTCTATCAAGTTAAAGCCAGAGTGGGGAGGCTACTACATGCCAGACACTGTGTGTGCTAATCATTGTGTTATGTCATTTTGTTTAATTTTCATAGCAATATTTCCAAGTATGTGTTATTAACCCCGTTTTCCTAGTGAGGAAACTGAGGTCCAAATAGGTTAAACAATTTGATCATGCAGCTAATGAATAGCAGGGCCTTTCAGTGAGGTTTTAGAGCCTACAGTATTAGGTTCAATTTGCTCATAAACATTTATGGACTTTTATTATCATTGTCAGGCTTCCCTCATAGCTCAGGTGGTAAAGAATTTGCCTGCAATGCAGGAGACCCCGGTTCGATTCCTGGGTCTGGAAGATCTGCTGGAGAAGGGATAGGCTACCCACTCCAGTATTCTTGGGCTTCTCAGGTGGTTCAGCTGGTAAAGAATCTGCCTGCAATGAGGGAGACCTGGGTTTGATCCCTGATTTGGGAAGATCCCCTGGAGAAGGGAAAGGCTACCTACTCCAGTATTCTGGCCTGGAGAATGCCACAGACTGTATAGTCCATGGTATCACAGAGAGTCAGACACGACTGAGCGACTTTCACTTATTATCAATGTCAGGTATTTTCCTAAGCACTAGAGGTAAACAAGACATGATCTGTGCTCTCAGGAGTTTATAGTCTAGTGGAAACTCAGGCATGAAGATGGTGTTTACAATAGTGTATAATTTTTTTTTTTTTTAAAGAACCAACTTTTAAAATTTTATTAAAAAAATTTTTTTTTTGACTGTGCTGGGTCTTCATTGCTGTGCGTGGACTTTTTCTAGCTGCAGTGAGTAGGGGCTACTCTGTTTTTGTGGTGTGCAGGCTTCTCATTGCAATGGCTTCTCTTGTTGCAGAAGCGTGGGTTCTAGGGCATGTTGGCTCAGTAGCTGTGGCCCACAGGCCTCCTTGCCCTGCGGCAGGTGGGATTGTCCCAGACCAGGGATCAAACCTGTGTCCCTGGCATTGGCGGTGGATTCCTAACCACTGGACCACTCGGGAAGTCCCCCAGTAGTGTATAATTATTACATAGTAGATTTATGTATTGAGTTGACCAAAAAGTTTGTTTGGGTTTTTCTATAACATCTTATGGAAAAACCTGAATGAATTTTTGGCTAACCCAATACTACACAATAGGAACACAAAAGAAGAAGTGATCCTCTTGAGCAGGCAAGTGATGTGTATGTGCAGGGAAGAGTTTACAGAGATGTTTAACTTATTTCTTAATGTATGTGTGGAATTACATCTGGGGTTTAAAGGTTAAAAAAAAAAATTCTGGAGAGAGGTCCAGTGTGTGCAGAGGTTTAGTCAGCACATACTTACTGCACATTTACTGTCTGTAAGGTGGTGTACTAAAAGCAAGGCAGTGCAAATATTATATCAAATAAGATCCTGATTTCTGCCCTAATAGAGCTTATACTCTGGCAAGGAAAATAGGCATGACATTTATGATTATTAAATACTTAAAACCTCAATGTACATTATAAGAAGATAAGTAGAGGACTATAAGAACATCTAACAGGGACCTAATTAAGATTAAGGGCTAAAGTTAGGCCACCCTAAGTAAGGTAAGTTGAAGCTGAGATTGAAGTAGAAGTAGGAGTTAGGGGGAAAAAAAAAACAGGAAGAGTAATTCAGGCAGAAAGAATAGCAATTTCAAAGTGTGTTAGATGCCTTAGAACATGGCAAGATCAAAAAGTTGAGAGAGACTGGTCTTGTTTGGCAAACAGAACAAGAGACCTTTAGAGAAAGAAGAGGCTTCAGAGGTGTTCAGAGCCTTGTTGTTGTTCAGTTGCTAAGTCATGGCCAGCTCTTGCGACCCCATGGACTG
The DNA here is from genome assembly GCF_000754665.1 of Bison bison bison. Lineage (NCBI taxonomy): Eukaryota > Metazoa > Chordata > Mammalia > Artiodactyla > Bovidae > Bison > Bison bison. The sequence continues at coordinate 1,463,143 of NW_011494730.1, forward strand.
CAGCACACCAGGCTTCCCTGTCCTGGACTGTCTCCCAGAGTTTGCTCAAATTCACGTCCGTTGAGTCAGTGATGCCATCCAACCATCTCATCCTCTGCTGCCCCTTCTGCCTTCAGTCTTACCGAGCACCAAAGCTTTTTCAATGAGTTGGCTCTTCGCATCAGGTAGTCTAAGTATTGGAGCTTCACAATCAGTCCTTCCAATGAATATTCAGGGTTGATTTCTTTTAGGATTGACTGGTTTGATCTCCTTGCTGTCCAAGAGACTCTCAAGAGTCTTCTCTACCACCACAATTCAGAAGCATCAATTCTTTGGTGCTCAGCCTTCTTTATGGTCCAGCTCTCACATCTGTACATGACTACTGTGAAAACCTTAGCTTTGACTGTATGAAACTTTGTTGGCAAAGCGATGTCTCTGCTTTTTAATATGCTGTCTAGGTTTGTCATAGCTTCCCTTCCAAGGAATAAACGTCTTTCAATTTCATGGCTGCAGTCATTGTCAGCAGTGATTTTTGGAGCCCAGGAAAATAAAGTGAAAGTGAAAGTTGCTCAGTTGTGTCTGACTCTTTGTGACCCCGTGAACTATACAGTCCGTGGACTTCTCTGGGCCAGAATAGTGGAGTGGGTAGCCTTTCCCTTCTCCAGAGGATCTTCCCAACCCAGAGATCGAACCCAGTTGGTTCATTCTTTACCAACTGAACCACAAGGGAAGCAAGAAAATAAAATCTGTCACTGTTTCCACTTTTCCCCTTCTTTTTGACATGAAGTGATGGGACTGGATGCCATGATCTGAGTTTTTTGAATGTTGAGTTTTAAGCCAGCTTTTTCACTCTCCTCTTTCACCCTCATCAAGAGGCTCTTTAGTTCTTCTTCACTTCCTGCCATTAGCGTAGCATCATCTGGGTATCTGAGGTTGTTGGTATTTCTCCCAGCAGTCTTGATTCTAGCTTGTGATTTAGCCCAGCATTTCGCTTGATGTACTCTGCATATAAGTTAAATAAGCAGAGTGACAATATACAGCCTGACGTGTTCCTTTACCAATTTTGTACCAGTCCTTTGTTCTATGGCCAGTTCTAACAGTTGCTTCTTGACCTGCATACTCATTTTTCAGGAGACAGGTAAGGTGGTCTGGTATTCCCATCTCTTGAAGAATTTTCCACAGTTTGTTGTGATCCACACAGTCAAAGTCTTTAGCGTAGTCAGTGAAGCAGAAGTGATGTTTTCCTAGAATTTCCTTGCTTTCTCTATGATCCAGTGAATGCTGGCAATTTGAACTCTGGTTCCTCTGCCCTTTCTAAATCCAGTTTGTACAGCTGGAAGTTCTTGGTTCACATACTTCTGAAGTCTCACTTGAAGGATTTTGAGCATAACCTTACTAGCATGTGAAATGAACGCAGTTGTATGGTACTTTGATCATTCTTTGGCATTGCCCTTCTTTGGGATTGGAAGAGCCAGCCTTCAGGCCTTCTTAAAATATTAGTCTTTATCTTAACAGGGATGGAAATGGTCAGATATGTTACTGTGTGATGAATAGAATGGAGAAGTGCAAGAAGGTCCATGGAGCAGTCAAGAAGGAGGATCTTTGGGCAAGGGAACCATTGTCCTAAAGGAAGTTGAAGATACGGGAAAGAGAACAAAGACAATTCTCCCTCAGGGCTGAGGATCTCAAACTTCAACAGAATCACTTGGAGGCCTTGTTGAAAACAGATTGCTGGGTCCTAGCTCCAAAGCTTCTGATTCACTTTGTTTAAAGTGGGGCCTGAGAATTTGCATTTTTACAGCTTCCCTGGTGGCTCAGATAGTAAAGAATCTGCCTGCAATATGGGAGACCTTGGTTCAATCCCTAGTTTGGGAAGATCCCTTTAGGAGGGCATGGCAACCCACTCCAGTATTCTTGCCTGGAGAGTCCCCATGGACAGAGGAGTCTGGGGGACTACAGTCCATGGGGTTGCAAAGAATTGGACACCACTGAGTGACAAAGCACAAGTTCCTCCTGTGCCAGTGCTACTAGGCTGGGAACCACACTTTGAGAACCACTGCCTGTAGGGCTTCCCAGGTGGTGCCAGTGGTAAAGAACCCACCTGCCAGTGCAGGAGATCTAAGAGACGTGGGTTCCATCCCTGGGTCAGGAAGATCCCCTGGAGGAGGGCATGGCAACCCATTCCAGTATTCTTGCCTGGAGAATCTCATGGACAGAGGAGCCTGGTGGGCTGCAGTCCAAGGGGTCACAAAGAGTTGGACATGACTGAAGCGACTGAGCACAGCACAACCTCATAGGGCAGGGGGGTTAGAATACAGAGCACAGAACGCTAAATAAGTCTTAAGCAGGAGGAGAGACATCTCCTTCATTGTGATAGGAAGGAAGGAATGAGTGGATATAGATGTGACTAAGGTGGACTGTTGGTTCGAGAGAAGGAAATTGTGGTAGTTCTGATCTCATTCTTGTTTTTTCCTGAAGTGGAATAAATCATTTATTGAAAGGAGAAGCAGAGGTAAGTGGAGTGGGGATGGGGGGATAGTAGGCAGGAGAATGAGAGATCTGGAGAGAGTGGTAAAGGTCTGAAACGACCATTGATCGGGATAGGAGATGGTAAACAAAGTAAGGAAATAGAAAGATGGCTGGGTAGCCTTGAAGATGGAGAACGTGCATTTACAATTATAGTTGTATGATTCTCCTCAGGACCTCTCAGCAACCCTGTCAAAGAAAGGTTGATGGTTTGATTCATCCAAGATTAGAACTTGACCAATTTGTATGGAAGGAAATTGAGGCATGGAAATGGAGGTCGTTGTCAAGAGAGTGGATAGAAGAGAGATATAAGAAGAAAGGAAGAGAGGCAGAGTTGAGAGGGGTTGACAGAGATTCAGTACAGGAGCCCGGCATTCAGAGATTTTGGTGATGGGAAACAGATACGGGGGACAAGTACATGTGCTGGAAGGACAGGAGGTAGTCCTGAGAATGGGGGTATTTGAATTTCAGATTTCAGAGGTGTAGAAGTTACGGTGATTACAAGGTCTAGGGTGAAGCTATGGAAAAGAGTTGTTGGGATAGAGCAGAGAAGAAATTTATTGGTGATAAGGAGCTCAAAGAACATGTTGAATGCGTTATCCATGTAGACCTTGAGACCTTTAGTAAGGATGGTGACGAGGATGATAACAGCAGCAGTTAATGTTTACTGAGTACTTCCTGTGTGTCAGGTACTATTCTGAGCCTTTCACACGAATTAACCATTTTATCTATACAACCTATCCTATGACTTCCTGTTACTGTTTTTTATTTTATAAATGAGGAGACTCAGGAGCAGAAAGGTTAAGGAGCATGGCCCAGGCAGCATGGCTGCTGTATGGTAGCGCCGAAACCTGAGCACGGGCGTCCCATTCTCTCCAGGGTAGTCCTTGCATTCTTGCTCTGAGGCAGGACTTGCAGTGAAGAGAAATTCCAAGAGCCGGATGTCAAAGCCGTCAGTAAGGTAGGAGTAATGAGTAAGTTGAGAGATGACAGCTATGATGAGAGTTGAAGTGTAGTGCAGCAAGATAGCAGAGGAGAAGAGGCTTTTACAGAGAAGATGAAAGAGTAATAATTTGCAAAAGGTGTTGAGAAGGGGAGCAAATAAAATCGCATCTCACTTTTAATCTTGAAGTATGGGAGAATAAGTAGCCACTGCATTGCAGAGATACATGGGAAACTGCATCCTTAGAGGCGTGCAGACTTACCCTTAAGAATAGGTCAGAGGGGGCTCCCCTGGGGGTCCAGTGGATAGGAATCTGTCTTGCAATTCAGGGGACACCAGTTCGATCCCTGGTCTGGGAAGATCCCACTTGCTGCGGAGCCTCTAAGCCTGTGTGCCACACTGCTGAGCCAGTGCTCCACAAGAAGAGAAACCACTGCAATGAGAAGCCTGTGCCCTGCAAGGAAGAATAACCCCCACTCGCTGCAACTAGAGAAAAACAAAAATATATATTAAAAATAAATATTTTTTTAAAAAGGAGGTCGGGGATCACTTTATGAGCATGCGGCCTCTGCGGTCCTCACACTGAGAAAGGCCTTGTTCTTGATTTAGTGTTCTGCTCTCATTATCTTGAAATTCTTAATTTTTGAACAAGTAAGCCACATTTTCATTTTGTACCAGATCCTGAAAATTTAAATGTAGCGAGAGGTTAGGGAACAAAATATGAAGGTACTGAGTATACTGGTGACTTTCTGATCATGGAATAGAAGTTCCAGACAATTCAGTGGAATTTTTGGAAGAGAAAAAGAGGTTGGTTTTTAAAGGTGAGGAAGTATAGATCGTTGTAGTGGTAACAGTTGTGGTGTGGTTAGTGTTTAACAACTGGGTCTTCCCCTATAAAACAAAGTCAAGTCCTGAGTTTTAGACTTTACTAATTTATGTGGTGTAAATACTACCACCATGACCAGTTTGAAACTACAGCGTGAAGTCACGGAACACAGCACTGGCAGAGAAGAACACAGTTAGCACGCTACAGGATAACTATGATCCATAAAATTAGACAAGCAAAATTAGACCTATGGTAGATTCAGGCCTGACAGTCTACTGGAAGATGGTGAAAGCTCAAACTTAGGCCTTACAGGATTCAGGTATATGGTGGGGGGAGGATCCTGAAGTTGTGTTGGCTGGGAGTTCTTTTTCTTATTGTTCACCAGTCATAGACAGTGGCAATAAACTGCTGCTAGCCACCTGCCAATGCAGGTAGACATAAGAGATGCAGGTTCAGTCCCTGGGTTGGGAAGATCCCTTGGAGGAGGGCACGGCAACCCACTTCAGTATTCTTGCCTGGAGAATGCCACGGACAGAGGAGCCTGGCGAGCTGTGGTCTATAGGGTGGCAAAGAGTCGGACACAACTGAAGCGACTTAGCATGCATGCAAGCACGGACAGGATCTCAAGCTTTGTGGTCTAGCATGGAGAGTGGGTGGACCTGGAGGGAAGAATATTGAGCTTGAACTTTTGAAACCCTGGAAGTGGAAGTGGGCTTTGTGCAGTGTCACACAGAGACGTTACATAGTTTGGCATTACATGTTGGAAACGGTAAGCATTGCTAAAAAATGGGGAAAGTGAGGTCTTCAGATCCAGACAAGTGAGGTTTGACCTTATACCATGCTTAGGAGTTTCATTCTCATCCCGAAGGCCATGGATAGCGCTGGTGTAATATTGACTACTGGTGGGGTGGTCCGATCACCTTCTGCATTCAGAATAGTTAACTGCTAGGCCTTTCTTTCAGAAGAGGACTTGGAATTCACACTTCTGTTTAACATACTAGGAAGAGTAAGAGAAATGCATGCACTGCAGATCTTCTAATTAGGGAAGACTGACCAGCAGCATTAGTTTTTAGTTTGTACTGTTTTCACAAGCAAGTCTGCATCCAAAGGAGGAAGAAATTGTATGGTAAATTGCTCTTGTCTTTGCCTGAAATGCGTACAGAATTGCAAAGGCCTGGGGTTGTTAATAGCATTTTTTCATTCTTTTGAAAATATGTATATATTTTATCCAAGAGTAGGTTTTGGAGAAGGCAATGGCACCCCACTCCAGTACTCTTGCCTGGAAAATCCCATGGACAGAGGAGCCTGGTGGGCTGCAGTCCATGGGGTCACTAAGAGTCGGACACGACTGAGTGACTTCACTTTCACTTTTCACTTTCATGCATTGGAGAAGGAAATGGC